>NC_141077.1:17001711-17511711 GCF_041138505.1 Cibotium barometz | reverse complement strand
CCTACACTAAATGATCTATGTCTTGTCTTCTTAGACAAGAATACCCAACTAATGATGCATTAGGAGAAATGTGGGCTACTTTTTGGGCCTTTTAGTTTTAGAGAGAGAGTGGCGCTCAACCAATGAGGAAGAGGCTTCCGTAAACGGAGAAATTCGGCATTTTAAAGCAAGAATTCAAGTAAATAGACTAAAAGTATGTTCAAAATATATCTTAAAATAACATTTACTCAACTTAAAATAATAATTAAATAATACTACCGAATCTTTGCACATAAGCTAAAAGATAGTGGTAGTTATCTTAAGTTGAGTAAGGGTTTCCTCCCAAAACTAGCTCTGATCTTCTTCGTCTCCAACATAGTGATTCTTTCTTTTTCTAAGTCTCCTCCAAATTAAGCTCTCATCTTCTTCTTCCGTGTGTCTTTTGCTACACAAAATGGCAACCTATATAGAAAGCCTCGTACTGGCATTTTAGCTATTGCTGTATTTCATAGTTATAATACGGACGATGGGACATGGATACCATCTACAATTACAATCGGGAGCTGGGTACTTTTACAGAGAAGGAAGAGGAAGAGGAGAAATGCTAATGAATTTGTGGAGCCATTCAAGGGACAAGTTAAAGAGTTCAAGGTATGTGAATCTAGCAAGCGTGTGATAGAGGTACTAATACAACATGTTTTCCAACAGGTAGACTTGAGGGTGAAAACATTTCCTCCTGGTCTTCCACGATATCATCCCAACTGTGAGTAGTATCTCAGTCAAAGCTTCTTTTGTTTTAAAGTGTTTAGTTGTTGTTATTATGCAGTTGTTTATCCATTCAATCCTGTCTCCTTATTGTTTTAAAAGTGTCTAATTGTTGTTTTAAAAATGTCTAATCTTTTGGTTTTATGCAGATATTTATCCATCCAATAGGATAGACTGGAAAAAAACCCTGAGCATAAGTGGGATTTTTTACGCTTTCCATGCATATGTAGGAGAACAAATTTATAAAGGAAGAACACGTTGAGATCTTGCAGACCACGACATATTTTTCTATGATATGTAGTATTTTGAACCAAACACGTCTTCTGGATGGGGTCGTTTGACTCCATTACCCCTCCCTTTATTTGGAAGCAAAGATTGGCCATTGCCAACTTCACAAACTAGTGAAAGTTATAGGATCAGGTTGTATTACGACATACAGAAGTCTCTTAAGGCATCTATTGCAACAAAGAATGTCAAGCTTACTATTTTTATGCCTATCAAAGTGTTTGTTGACTTTTTCTTTGATGAAGAAATAAGAAATACTTCAACAATGTTTATTTGCAAGTCAAGTAAGGCACTGGACTTTTTGGACAATGGTTGGGACAGGAGAAAGACAGAAGCCATCATTTCTGTTTTGGAGAAGAAGTCAATAGTTTGCAAGTACATTATTGGCTCTCAAAACTTCATTGCAACTTTTCACTACACCAGATATCATTATGTTAATGGCAACCTTGTTCCATTAGATCAAGATTTGGAGTCAGATCCCGAGAATACGCCTCTAGTAATAATGGAGATATCTTTGGAAGGGCAATTGCTTACAATGCTGAACACACTATCTAAAACATCTCTTTCTCAAATTAGAGAAGACCTTACATACGAGGAGACTGAACAATTGCCAAAATATTATACATTTATAATGGATACTAAAACAGTAAACCATTTATATTTACATTCACCATTTAGTATGCTGTACAGAACATTATGTAAGATACCACTAACAAAACCCTTTTTTTAAACACGTGCCAAGGCGAAAAGAGAAAATGACTTTCTGTAAAGAATCTGTCTCTCATACTATTCACTTGATTAGTCGTTGAATGATGACAATCAAAACATTGTAACTCCAAAAGCAATTTAATATATGAAAGATTTGTTTCTTTACAAAACAATGTCAGGTCTCTTACAAAATTAATGTAAATAAAAGTCTAATGATGTCGATGTCAATCAGAAGACTCTGGGGCACGGAAGCAACGCCGTGGGATTGAGAACTAGATTGTGCTTGGGACTAAGGTGGCCTTCGATTTTGGTCCTCTTGCTTTCCATTTCTTCCCATAGTCTTTCTTCTCTTCCCCTCTCCGCCTGCATCTCGACCTGCCTCCTAGATTGCACCCATTCATCCACCGCAACTTGCAGCCTGTCATAATCATTTAGGGCAGCCATATGTGCTTCGAATTGTCTTTGCCGCTCCTCCTCTCGCTAACGTACTCTCTTTGCAGCTTCCCTTGTGAATTCGTCTGTCCTCCTGATCTCTTCTTCTGCATGATCATGGACAGCCAAAATAATTCTTTGTACAGCTTTGGTCCTGAACTGTCCTACATGCAAGGGAGCATATTTGTTTAGAATTATTTCCTGTACATAGAGAAAAGCTTTGTTAGGGACATTATAGCTATGTTAGATTATGAAAGTCTATGTTACAAACATCACTTCCATTAGGAATATCAAGAAAAAAATTTATTCAAAGGTAGGCATTTAGGGTCGTCCTCCATCCACAGTGACATCTCCGAGCTGGACTGGCACCCTTATCCTACGATATGTCATGTTTTGTACAAGGTTCAGCTCCATTAAGGGATGTTCCAATGCATATACAAATTTTTGAGCACATCTGAGAGGTCGAAAAAACAAGCATCAGCTTATCCTACTTAAATAAATCTACATGCTTGTGGAAGAGGGAAATGTCAATAGGGACTTACTCTCTAATGCGGCCATGATATTGTTGAACAGAGTTTGCAAAATAACACGTGTTTTGCTCAATGTTGTACAAAAGCAAACTCTAGTGTCGGGTGAAAAAAAAACAAAGAGGACATAGGTTTTATTGAAGAAAACACATATATATTACCAAATATTTGATGTCAATTTAAAACTTAACATGAGACTCACTCTTCATGGTAAGCCGTGATTGAAAATAAGTCTTGCCAAATCGAGGCTCACTGGTTCAAACCAGGACATAACACTCAAAAATGATGAGCTATCATTTTGTAATGCTACGGAAATGAGAGGATCCATAGTGTATGTACAGTTTTGGACCTCTTCTGGTAGTAGTAATATACAATACCTAAAGGCAACAATGAGAAGAACAAAGAATTAGTCCACTGGTACTTACAGCTCAGTCATGCATCATACTATATACATCATGCATTATATATACTATACATACCATAGTAAAATATTGAGAATGTTATTCTGTGATTTCCATTGCGTCATTCATCAAAACATGTAAATTGTATCCATCCAGAGGCCTGACAAGCCTTTGGCCCCGAAGTGAAAATGCAGCCTCCAAAACTCTCAATTCTCAGATATTTGATGCTTTTAATTCCCTCTCTATCCGATCTGCATCTTCTGCTTGAGGGGCATCATCACTGGGGTGTTCTAGTCTTAACCTACTCTGCGAAGAATGGGTGTCCCTATCGTGAGGAGCACGGGAGCTCTTAGATGGCCTTGTACAAGGATGGAGGGGGGGAACTGTAAGGAGGGGGGGAACTGTAAGGATACGCCGCATTCAAGGATCGTTTAAAGAAATAGGACCAAGCATCTGGTCATATCTATACCGCAATCGACGAAGGTTATAAAAATCCCTCGGCATTATTGTCAGCCTATGGGTATGAGCAGCGAGAAAGTAAGCATCTTCAAAAAACTTGATGATCCAGTCCTCAGTGACTTTTTGAAGACATAATAATGCAGATGCTTGCCACCGAATGCCAATACTCCATTGCTCACAAATCTCATGCACAATCCTCTGGAAAGGGAGCCTGGATATCGCATGCTGCATGTGTCTCTCAATGCGACGAAGCTCCTGCAAAACTACCCTGTGAGCTTGATACCTCCTTGTTCTACCTTGTGCCTACGGTGACTTAGTAGGTCTTTCAAGCCTCCAAGTAGTTCACTGGTACGAGCCATCTAAACAAATAAACAAAGTGTGATGAGAAACGCATTTAAAAAAGTAAGTACCAAGCGATATAACACAAATAGGATTCCAAGGCACATTGTATCGCTTTGGTAGTACTGACCCCACGAAAAACATTATGATAATGGGATCGGTACCAAGCGATATAAAGCAAACAGGATTTCAAAGGCCTTTGAATCTCTTGGTATTGACCCCATGGAAAAAATTATGACAATAGGGTTGCCACCAAGCGATATAGAACAAATAGGACTCCAATGGCTTTGAATCCCTTGGTACACTAACCCCACAAAAAACATTATGACAATGGGGTCGGTACCAACAAGCGATATAAAGTAGATAGGATTCTGGAGGCCTTTGAATCTCTTGGTAACTGACCCCATGACCAACGTTATCACAGTGGGGTCGGTACCAAAAGCAATATAAAATAAACAAGACTCGAGAGAGCTTTGAATCACTTGGTACTCACCCACGAAAAACATTATGACAATGGGATCCGAACCAAGCGATATGAAACAAACAAGAGTCCAGAGGGCTTAGAATCACTTAGTACTGACCCCATGACCAACGTTATCACAGTGGGGTCCGTATACCAAGCGATATAGCAAACATGATTCCAGAGGCCTTTTAATCGCTTGGTATTGACTCCTTGGAAAACATTATGACAATGGCATCGCCACCAAGCGATATAAAACAATCATGACTCCAGAGAGCTTCGAATCGCTTGGTACACTGACCCCATGAAAAACATTATGACAATGGGGCCGGTACCAAGCGATATAAAGCAGACATAATTCTGGAGGCCTTTGAATCACTTGGTACTAACTAACCCCATGAGCAACGTTATCACAGTGGGGTCGGTACCAAGTGATATAAAACAAATAGGACTCTAGAGGGCTTTGAAATGCTTGGTATTGATCCCACAAAAAACATTATGACAATGGGGTCGGTACCAAGCGATATAAAGTAGACAAGATTCTGCGGAGGCCTTTGAATCACTTGGTATTGACCCCATGACCAACGTTATCACAGTGGGGTCGGTACCAAAGCCATATAAAACAAACAGGACTCGAGAGGGCTACGAATCGCTTGGTACTGACTCGAGAGGGCTTCGAATCGCTTGGTACTGACCCCACAAAAAACATTATGACAATGGGGTCGAAACCAATCAATATGAAACAAATAAGAGTCCAAAGGGCTTATAATCGCTTGGTACTGACCCCATGACCAACGCTATCACTGTGGGGTCGGTACCAAGCGATATAAAACAAACTAGACTCCAGAGGGCTTTGAATAGCTTGGTTCTGACCCCACGAAAAACATTATAACAATGGGGTTGGAACCAAGTGATATGAAACAAACAAGAGTCCAGAGGGCTTAGAATCGCTTGGTACTGACCCCACAACTAACGTTATCACAGTGGGGTCAGTACCAAGAGATATAAAGCAGACATGATTTCGGAGGCCTTTGAATCGCTTGATACTGACCCCATGAAAAACATTATGACAATGGGGTCTCCATCAAGCGATATAAAACAAAATGACTCAGAGGGCTTGGAAACGCTTGGTACTGACCCCACAAAAAACATTATGACAATGGGGTCGATACCAAGCGATATAAAGCAAACAGGATTCCAGAGGCCTTTTAATCTCTTGGTACTGACCCCATGACCAACGTTATCATAGTGGGGTCGGTACTAAGAACATTTCAATATTTGCGAAGACTATTTCTTGGCTACCTTAACAAATTTTAGTGAAGCAGACATGGGTTGGATAGAGGAAGGAGTTGACAATTATCTACTAGCTGTATGGTTTCCAAGCAATAAGATGCCCCTACTACCTGTCATATACAACGCATGCTATCGTAGCGGGAATTACAGACCCAAACACATTGCATCCATATGGAAAAAGATATCTAAAATATAGGAACAAGAAAAAGCCAGTCGAAACTGTTGCCTCTAATGGTGCAAATGCCAAAAATAGATCTCTCGGCAGATGAAGAGGAAGAAGAGGAAAAGGAAGATGAAGAAGGAAGACCACTAAAGAATATCAAGCCCACCTCATCTAGACCACCTCATCTAGACCACCTTTTCCTAACCCTAACTCTTGAGCGACGCCACAACTGATGGCGCTCTCTCGCAGTTGACTGATTTCCAAGCGCACTGTCGCTTTTCTTTATTAATTAATTGTATTGCACGTGTCAATAATGAGGACTTGAATGTGTCTTTTTGTTTTGCTTTGTGAATCAATTTCCTGTAAGTCCATTTATGTAACTCAAAAAAACTATTGGCTCGATTCTTACCTCCAGCATGTTTAGTGTGCTTAAAGTAACCTATTCTTGCCATGTAATGTGACTTCTCCATGCCTTGAGTTGACCATATTGACAATGAACCCTATGTCTTTGCGAGATATGGTGTATGATTATATAGTATATGCTGCAATCAATGACAAAACAGAAAAAAATCAAATGTATATATTAGTTGGTCTCACAGTATTGAAACTGCAATAGTTTTTAAAGTTCTTACCATGTAATGAGTTACATGTTGATCACTCCATCCTCTGCAATAAATGCCTTCCTCCAAGTCTCTAATATGTTTTCAAATAATTTTATCTCACTATTGCTCCTACTCTTTTTCTCCATGAATGCATAGATCTTGTCAAGTGAAATCCACACATCTACCTTCCGATTTAACTTGATTAGTAAGTACGTTTTTTTTAAGTTTCAACAGGAAAAACCCCATGGTCGAGATGATAATTAAAGATTTCCTCGAATCTATTAAATGCATAACTACCTCAAATATGTGAAATCTCAGTTGTGACAAGTTTTACGTGCATCCAACAAAGAATGCCGCCTCATGATCAAACCTCATTGAAAGAATATGTATATTTTAATATATTTAAACCTACTATTATAATAGTAAAAAATGAGCCCAATTGAAATTTTGGATATGTTTTAAACCTTTTTTATTTTCCCTCTCTAAGCTGAGTTGGCACTTCTTACAGGTCCCAAAATTGAGTCCACATTTCTCCTAATGCCCCGTCAAGGGGACACCTTATATAGATGTAACATATAAAGATACTAGTAGCATTTTTCTATAATATTATCCTACATCAAATGATCTATGTCGTGTCATCTTGAAGTCAACGCCAGTAAACCTTTGCTATATATCGCATTTTACCACAATGTGATGCTTGAACTTGCTTCTTGATCCTAGTTATGGTCTTGGTACTAGTCCTAGTCTTGGTCCTCTATGGAAGAGTGCTTGTACTCCCATTATTGGGGTGATCCTAGCTTTGATTCTTTGTCCTTCCTCCATAAGCGTTTCTACAATGGCTTCAAGATTTGGGTCAGGAAGATTCTTCAAAGTGGCCACCAATGGACCAAACTCTTCACTTGGCATGCTTTTCAAAGGATGGCAATGGCATCTTATCATCTAATGGGAAGCCAACACTAGCTAATTGATGCATTAAGCTTTTCATTTTTTTGACATGTGCATGAAAGGATTCATTTACTTTCATGTATAAGCCAAAAAGATGTATCTTAAGGCTAACCTTTCCCCCAAATAATTTTTCTAATGCATCCTATGCCCCTTTGGAGTTCCCCTCTGATGCAATGTGGTGTATGAATGTGTCTCCCAATCCTAATGCAATGATGGAGAGATCTTTTTAATCTCTACTGTTCCATCTACTCATCTAAATTTCATACTCTCCATACACTCCTCTCTCCCATTAACAAACTATAGCAGATATTTGACCGTACTTGCTATCTATTCATCTCAATTTCAAACTCCATACACTCCCATTAACAAACTATAGCAAATATTTCACCTTAGAATCCATACAGTCCCATTAAAAAACTATAGCAAATATTTGACCTTACTTGCCATGTATGGACCTCTGACTCTCACTCGTGAACTTCTCTACAAAAACTGTGGTGCCATAATGTAATAGGGAAGGTCTTAGCACTTTATTTTCACCAAGTCCAATGTATAATCCCTTTATAATATTGAAAAATACACCCCCAAGATTTGATTTAAATCTAGAATTGTTGATAATCCCCAAGTTTAATGCACTAATTATCCACTTATGCAAAACAAAACACCTTGTTTTAGGGCAGAGATTTGCGCTCTTAAATTATATTGGGATGCTAAAATAATGAATGGAATAGCAACTACTCAATCAGGTGCATGAACCCTCAATTGTTAAAAAATAATCTTATCGAGCCTTAATTGTTCAATATTTACTAGATGTTTACTATTATGAAAAGTAGAGATAAGCATGTTAAGGTGGACTCAAAAGCAGCTTGAAAGGCCAAGAAATTTGAAATAGCTAGACTTTATTATACTAAAAAAATGAATGATGATTCACTTTTATATCTTAAAAAAGAAGATGTGGGTATTATAGGCAATTATGGCACGTTCCTCTCTCGCTCTCTCTCTCCCTCCCGACTATTGGGCGACTATTATAGCATAACTACTCTCTTGGAAGGTGTAGTGTAAATTCTCTCTCTCTCCCCTCCCAAATATTATAGTGCAAACTCTCTCTCTCTCTCTCTCTCTCTCTCTCTCTCTCTCTCTCTCTCTTCATCCATTCTCGGATTCACTGATGCAAGTTGAGCCATAAGGCCCTTCAAGTGAGAGATGAAGGCTCCAATGCCGTCTCCCTCTTTGAGTTCCAAGCTGAAAAAATCAATTTTAAGCGAGATCTTGGAATTCTTACCATGAGCTCCATAGAGCTTATCAAGCTCATCCCATTTCTCCTTTGCAGTCGGGAGCTGGTCCACATGGTGAATGAGAGCCTCATCAAGATGAAGCATGATGATGGCTTGTGCCCTCTAATCATCTTCAATATCTTCAGCCTTAGTTCGATCAATAACCTTAGTGCCGGAGATGAATGGCCGAAAACCTTTGGACATCATCTTGTACTTGACAAGGACTTGCCAAGTGTGGAAGCCCTCTCCTGAGAACTTCTTAATTTGGGTGTCGTCCTTTGACATTGGGTATTGAAGGAGATTACTAGAGAGTAATGGGCTTTTATGAAGAAGAAAAAGCCAAAATTTTTGATATTTTGGCCGCCATTAATCATGCCAAAAGAAGAATTAAACTTGGTGCAATCAATCACAAAACAGAAAAAAAATCAAATGTATATATTAGTTGGTCTCACAGTATTGAGATTGCAGTAGTTTTTAAAGTTCTTACCATGTAATGAGGTACATGTTGATCACTCCATCCTGCAATGAATGCCTTCCTCCAAGTCTCTAATATGTTTTCAAATAATTTTATCTCACTATTGCTCCTGCTCTTTTTCTCCATGAATGCATAGATCTTGTCCAGTGAAATCCACACATCTGCCTTCAGATTTAACTCGATTAGTAAGGACGCTTTTTTTTAAAGTTTCAACAGGAAAACCCCCATGGTCGAGATGATAATTAAAGCTTTCCTCGAATCTATTAAATGCATAACTACCTCAAATATGTGAAATCTTGGTTGTGACAAGTTTTATGTGCATCCAACAAAGAATGTTGCCTCATGATCAAACCTCATTGAAAGAATATGTATATTTTAATATATTTAAACCTACTATTATAATAGTAAAAAATGAGACCAATTGAAATTTTGGATATGTTTTAAACCTTTTTTATTTTCCCTCTCTAAGCTGAGTTGGCACTTCTTATAGGTCCCAAAATTGAGTCCACATTTCTCCTAATGCCCCGTCAATTAGGCCCCAAGGGGACACCTTATATAGATGTAACATATAAAGATACTAGTAGCATTTTTCTATAATATTATCCTACATCAAATGATCTATGTCGTGTCATCTTGAAGTCAACGCCAGTAAACCTTTGCTATATATCGCATTTTACCACAATGTGATGCTTGAACTTGCTTCTTGATCCTAGTTATGGTCTTGGTACTAGTCCTAGTCTTGGTCCTCTATGGAAGAGTGCTTGTACTCCCATTATTGGGGTGATCCTAGCTTTGATTCTTTGTCCTTCCTCCATGAGCGTTTCTACAATGGCTTCAAGATTTGGGTCAGGAAGATTCTTCAAAGTGGCCACCAATGGACCAAACTCTTCACTTGGAATGCTTTTCAAAGGATGGCAATGGCATCTTATCATCTAATGGGAAGCCAACACTAGCTAATTGATGCATTATGCTTTTCATTTTTTTGACATGTGCATGAAAGGATTCATTTACTTTCATGTATAAGCCAAAAAGATGTATCTTAAGGCTAACCTTTCCCCCAAATAATTTTTCTAATGCATCCCATGCCCCTTTGGAGTTCCCCTTTGATGCAATGTGGTGTATGAATGTGTCTCCCAATCCTAATGCAATGATGGAGAGATCTTTTTAATCTCTACTGTTCCATCTACTCGTCTAAATTTCATACTCTCCATACACTCCTCTCTCCCATTAACAAACTATAGCAGATATTTGACCTTACTTGCTATCTATTCATCTCAATTTCAAACTCCATACACTCCATAACAAATATTTCACCTTAGAATCCATACAGTCCCATTAAAAAACTATAGCAAATATTTGACCTTACTTGCCATGTATGGACCTCTGACTCTCACTCGTGAACTTCTCTACAAAAACTGTGGTGCCATAATGTAATAGGGAAGGTCTTAGCACTTTATTTTCACCAAGTCCAATGTATAATCCCTTTATAGTATTGAAACATACACCCCCAAGATTTGATTTAAATCTAGAATTGTTGATAATCCCCAAGTTTAATGCACTAATTATCCACTTATGCAAAACAAAACACCTTGTTTTAGGACAGAGATTTGCGCTCTTAAATTATATTGGGATGCTAAAATAATGAATGGAATAGCAACTCCCCAATCAGGTGCATGAACCCTCAATTGTTAAAAAAATAATCTTATCGAGCCTTAATTGGTCAATATTTACTATTATGAAAAGTAGAGAGAAATTTTATAAATATTGAACAATTAAGGCTCGATACTGACCTTTGAATCGCTTGATACTGACCCCATGAAAAACATTATGACAATGGGGTCTCCATCAAGCGATATAAAACAAAATGACTCCAGAGGGCTTCGAAACACTTGGTACTGACCCCACAAAAAACATTATGACAATGGGGTCGATACCAAGCGATATAAAGCAAACAGGATTCCAGAGGCCTTTTAATCTCTTGGTACTGACCCCATGACCAACGTTATCATAGTGGGGTCGGTACTAAGCAATATAAAACAAATAGGACTCTAGAGGACTTCAAAACGCTTGGTACTGACCCCACAAAAAACATTATGACAATGGGTTCGGTACCAAGCAATATAAAGTAAATAGGATTCTAGAGGCCTTTGAATCACTTGGTACACTGACCCCATGACCAACGTTATCACAGTGGGGTCGCTACCAAGCGATATAAAGTAGATAAGATTCCGAAGGCCTTTGAATCACTTGGTACACTGACCCCATGAAAAACATTATGACAATGGGGTTGCCACCAAGCGATATTAAACAAACAGGAGTCCAGAGGGCTTTGAAATGCTTGGTACTGACCCCACGAAAAACATTATGACAATGGGGTTGGTACCAAGCCATATAAAGCAAACATGATTCCAAAGGCCTTTTAATTGCTTGGTACTGATCCCACGAAAAACATTATCCCCTTATGGGGTCGGAACCAAGCGATATGCACAAATAAAAATCCATAGGTCAGAACTAAGCGATATGCACAGACAAAAACCCACAGGTCGGAACTAGCAAAACGTTAATAGAGGGTCTGAAAGAACTCTAAAATACCTGCAATGGATGTAGAGGCCGATGGTGTTTGGCTCAGTTTGGGGGGCGTTGAGGAGGCTGATGTAGTCAGAGAGATGTAGTCAGAGACTCAGAGGACAATGGATGTAGCAGTGATGGCATTTGGCTCTTGCATTTTTGTTGCATGAGTTGTCTTCAATGTTCAACAAGGAAATTTCTCTTGAGAACGTCATTAATTCTTGTAGGATTGTTCTCGGTGACCGTGAGAGCAGGAGTATGAAGACACTATTTTTGCCAATATCAGCATGTCTGATGGTGGTGAATAATATGTTCATCCACCTGTTTTTGCAACAGACAAAGTGATAAAGAGGAGGCTTAGCCATTGTCTTGAAAAGATTCCTAGCTGCTGCAGAGCAATAGAGTAGAGGAGAAATGCCCAATACACTCAAAGAAGTGTCACCTGCTCCAATTTAGATATGGTTTTCTGTGTTTTCTACATCTTCTTACTGAGGACTCAGAGCTCGAGACAGTGACTTTAGCAAGCACTCAAGTGCCAATCGAGGATGATGGGTTTGAGGAAGAGGTGGCTATAGACCCAGTAGAGGAGAGGGCAGAAGCCGAAAAGGAAACCTTTAAGGCTAATGCATCCCTTATCCCCTTCGATGCAGCACCTATTTCATTGGAAGACAGTCAATCTAATGAGAATGAACATGGGGAGTTGTCACTACCTTCCTTGCCAAGCTTTACTATGGTAGCCCAAGGTGATTATGTATTATTAATAGACATTATGCAACATTTCAATATTTGCGAAGACTATTTCTTGGCTACCTTAACAAATTTTAGTGAAGCAGACATGGGTTGGATAGAGGAAGGAGTTGACAATTATCTACTAGCTGTATGGTTTCCAAGCAATAAGATGCCCCTACTACCTATCATATACAACGCATGCTATTGTAGCGGGAATTACAGACCCAAACACATTGCATCCATATGGAAAAAGATATCTAAAATATAGGGACAAGAAAAAGCCAGTCGAAACTGTTGCCTCTAATGGTGCAAATGCCAAAAATAGATCTCTCGGCAGATGAAGAGGAAGAAGAGGAAAAGGAAGATGAAGAAGGAAGACCACTAAAGAATATCAAGCCCACCTCATCTAGACCACCTCATCTAGACCACCTTTTCCTAACCCTAACTCTTGAGCGACGCCACAACTGATGGCGCTCTCTCGCAGTTGACTGATTTCCAAGCGCACTGTCGCTTTTCTTTATTAATTAATTGTATTGCACGTGTCAATAATGAGGACTTGAATGTGTCTTTTTGTTTTGCTTTGTGAATAAATTTCCTGTAAGTCCATTTATGTAACTCAAAAAAACTATTGGCTCGATTCTTACCTCCAGCATGTTTAGTGTGCTTAAAGTAACCTATTCTTGCCATGTAATGTGACTTCTCCATGCCTTGAGTTGACCATATTGACAATGAACCCTATGTCTTTGCGAGATATGGTGTATGATTATATAGTATATGCTGCAATCAATGACAAAACAGAAAAAAATCAAATGTATATATTAGTTAGTCTCACAGTATTGAGACTGCAATAGTTTTTAAAGTTCTTACCATGTAATGAGTTACATGTTGATCACTCCATCCTCTGCAATGAATGCCTTCCTCCAAGTCTCTAATATGTTTTCAAATAATTTTATCTCACTATTGCTCCTACTCTTTTTCTCCATGAATGCATAGATCTTGTCAAGTGAAATCCACACATCTACCTTCCGATTTAACTTGATTAGTAAGTACGTTTTTTTTAAGTTTCAACAGGAAAAACCCCATGGTCGAGATGATAATTAAAGCTTTCCTCGAATCTATTAAATCCATAACTACCTCAAATATGTGAAATCTCAATTGTGGCAAGTTTTACGTGCATCCAACAAAGAATGCCGCCTCATGATCAAACCTCATTGAAAGAATATGTATATTTTAATATATTTAAACCTACTATTATAATAGTAAAAAATGAGCCCAATTGAAATTTTGGATATGTTTTAAACCTTTTTTATTTTCCCTCTCTAAGCTGAGTTGGCACTTCTTACAGGTCCCAAAATTGAGTCCACATTTCTCCTAATGCCCCGTCAAGGGGACACCTTATATAGATGTAACATATAAAGATACTAGTAGCATTTTTCTATAATATTATCCTACATCAAATGATCTATGTCGTGTCATCTTGAAGTCAACGCCAGTAAACCTTTGCTATATATCGCATTTTACCACAATGTGATGCTTGAACTTGCTTCTTGATCCTAGTTATGGTCTTGGTACTAGTCCTAGTCTTGGTCCTCTATGGAAGAGTGCTTGTACTCCCATTATTGGGGTGATCCTAGCTTTGATTCTTTGTCCTTCCTCCATAAGCGTTTCTACAATGGCTTCAAGATTTGGGTCAGGAAGATTCTTCAAAGTGGCCACCAATGGACCAAACTCTTCACTTGGCATGCTTTTCAAAGGATGGCAATGGCATCTTATCATCTAATGGGAAGCCAACACTAGCTAATTGATGCATTAAGCTTTTCATTTTTTTGACATGTGCATGAAAGGATTCATTTACTTTCATGTATAAGCCAAAAAGATGTATCTTAAGGCTAACCTTTCCCCCAAATAATTTTTCTAATGCATCCTATGCCCCTTTGGAGTTCCCCTCTGATGCAATGTGGTGTATGAATGTGTCTCCCAATCCTAATGCAATGATGGAGAGATCTTTTTAATCTCTACTGTTCCATCTACTCATCTAAATTTCATACTCTCCATACACTCCTCTCTCCCATTAACAAACTATAGCAGATATTTGACCGTACTTGCTATCTATTCATCTCAATTTCAAACTCCATACACTCCCATTAACAAACTATAGCAAATATTTCACCTTAGAATCCATACAGTCCCATTAAAAAACTATAGCAAATATTTGACCTTACTTGCCATGTATGGACCTCTGACTCTCACTCGTGAACTTCTCTACAAAAACTGTGGTGCCATAATGTAATAGGGAAGGTCTTAGCACTTTATTTTCACCAAGTCCAATGTATAATCCCTTTATAATATTGAAAAATACACCCCCAAGATTTGATTTAAATCTAGAATTGTTGATAATCCCCAAGTTTAATGCACTAATTATCCACTTATGCAAAACAAAACACCTTGTTTTAGGGCAGAGATTTGCGCTCTTAAATTATATTGGGATGCTAAAATAATGAATGGAATAGCAACTACTCAATCAGGTGCATGAACCCTCAATTGTTAAAAAATAATCTTATCGAGCCTTAATTGTTCAATATTTACTAGATGTTTACTATTATGAAAAGTAGAGATAAGCATGTTAAGGTGGACTCAAAAGCAGCTTGAAAGGCCAAGAAATTTGAAATAGCTAGACTTTATTATACTAAAAGAATGAATGATGATTCACTTTTATATCTTAAAAAAGAAGATGTGGGTATTATAGGCAATTATGGCACGTTCCTCTCTCGCTCTCTCTCTCCCTCCCGACTATTGGGCGACTATTATAGCATAACTACTCTCTTGGAAGGTGTAGTGTAAATTCTCTCTCTCTCCCCTCCCAAATATTATAGTGCAAACTCTCTCTCTCTCTCTCTCTCTCTCTCTCTCTCTTCATCCATTCTCGGATTCACTGATGCAAGTTGAGCCATAAGGCCCTTCAAGTGAGAGATGAAGGCTCCAATGCCGTCTCCCTCTTTGAGTTCCAAGCTGAAAAAATCAATTTTAAGCGAGATCTTGGAATTCTTACCATGAGCTCCATAGAGCTTATCAAGCTCATCCCATTTCTCCTTTGCAGTCGGGAGCTGGTCCACATGGTGAATGAGAGCCTCATCAAGATGAAGCATGATGATGGCTTGTGCCCTCTAATCATCTTCAATATCTTCAGCCTTAGTTCGATCAATAACCTTAGTGCCGGAGATGAATGGCCGAAAACCTTTGGACATCATCTTGTACTTGACAAGGACTTGCCAAGTGTGGAAGCCCTCTCCTGAGAACTTCTTAATTTGGGTGTCGTCCTTTGACATTGGGTATTGAAGGAGATTACTAGAGAGTAATGGGCTTTTATGAAGAAGAAAAAACCAAAATTTTTGATATTTTGGCCGCCATTAATCATGCCAAAAGAAGAATTAAACTTGGTGCAATCAATCACAAAACAGAAAAAAAATCAAATGTATATATTAGTTGGTCTCACAGTATTGAGATTGCAGTAGTTTTTAAAGTTCTTACCATGTAATGAGGTACATGTTGATCACTCCATCCTGCAATGAATGCCTTCCTCCAAGTCTCTAATATGTTTTCAAATAATTTTATCTCACTATTGCTCCTGCTCTTTTTCTCCATGAATGCATAGATCTTGTCCAGTGAAATCCACACATCTGCCTTCAGATTTAACTCGATTAGTAAGGACGCTTTTTTTTAAAGTTTCAACAGGAAAACCCCCATGGTCGAGATGATAATTAAAGCTTTCCTCGAATCTATTAAATGCATAACTACCTCAAATATGTGAAATCTTGGTTGTGACAAGTTTTATGTGCATCCAACAAAGAATGTTGCCTCATGATCAAACCTCATTGAAAGAATATGTATATTTTAATATATTTAAACCTACTATTATAATAGTAAAAAATGAGACCAATTGAAATTTTGGATATGTTTTAAACCTTTTTTATTTTCCCTCTCTAAGCTGAGTTGGCACTTCTTATAGGTCCCAAAATTGAGTCCACATTTCTCCTAATGCCCCGTCAATTAGGCCCCAAGGGGACACCTTATATAGATGTAACATATAAAGATACTAGTAGCATTTTTCTATAATATTATCCTACATCAAATGATCTATGTCGTGTCATCTTGAAGTCAACGCCAGTAAACCTTTGCTATATATCGCATTTTACCACAATGTGATGCTTGAACTTGCTTCTTGATCCTAGTTATGGTCTTGGTACTAGTCCTAGTCTTGGTCCTCTATGGAAGAGTGCTTGTACTCCCATTATTGGGGTGATCCTAGCTTTGATTCTTTGTCCTTCCTCCATGAGCGTTTCTACAATGGCTTCAAGATTTGGGTCAGGAAGATTCTTCAAAGTGGCCACCAATGGACCAAACTCTTCACTTGGAATGCTTTTCAAAGGATGGCAATGGCATCTTATCATCTAATGGGAAGCCAACACTAGCTAATTGATGCATTATGCTTTTCATTTTTTTGACATGTGCATGAAAGGATTCATTTACTTTCATGTATAAGCCAAAAAGATGTATCTTAAGGCTAACCTTTCCCCCAAATAATTTTTCTAATGCATCCCATGCCCCTTTGGAGTTCCCCTTTGATGCAATGTGGTGTATGAATGTGTCTCCCAATCCTAATGCAATGATGGAGAGATCTTTTTAATCTCTACTGTTCCATCTACTCGTCTAAATTTCATACTCTCCATACACTCCTCTCTCCCATTAACAAACTATAGCAGATATTTGACCTTACTTGCTATCTATTCATCTCAATTTCAAACTCCATACACTCCATAACAAATATTTCACCTTAGAATCCATACAGTCCCATTAAAAAACTATAGCAAATATTTGACCTTACTTGCCATGTATGGACCTCTGACTCTCACTCGTGAACTTCTCTACAAAAACTGTGGTGCCATAATGTAATAGGGAAGGTCTTAGCACTTTATTTTCACCAAGTCCAATGTATAATCCCTTTATAGTATTGAAACATACACCCCCAAGATTTGATTTAAATCTAGAATTGTTGATAATCCCCAAGTTTAATGCACTAATTATCCACTTATGCAAAACAAAACACCTTGTTTTAGGACAGAGATTTGCGCTCTTAAATTATATTGGGATGCTAAAATAATGAATGGAATAGCAACTCCCCAATCAGGTGCATGAACCCTCAATTGTTAAAAAAATAATCTTATCGAGCCTTAATTGGTCAATATTTACTATTATGAAAAGTAGAGAGAAATTTTATAAATATTGAACAATTAAGGCTCGATACTGACCTTTGAATCGCTTGATACTGACCCCATGAAAAACATTATGACAATGGGGTCTCCATCAAGCGATATAAAACAAAATGACTCCAGAGGGCTTCGAAACACTTGGTACTGACCCCACAAAAAACATTATGACAATGGGGTCGATACCAAGCGATATAAAGCAAACAGGATTCCAGAGGCCTTTTAATCTCTTGGTACTGACCCCATGACCAACGTTATCATAGTGGGGTCGGTACTAAGCAATATAAAACAAATAGGACTCTAGAGGACTTCAAAACGCTTGGTACTGACCCCACAAAAAACATTATGACAATGGGTTCGGTACCAAGCAATATAAAGTAAATAGGATTCTAGAGGCCTTTGAATCACTTGGTACACTGACCCCATGACCAACGTTATCACAGTGGGGTCGCTACCAAGCGATATAAAGTAGATAAGATTCCGAAGGCCTTTGAATCACTTGGTACACTGACCCCATGAAAAACATTATGACAATGGGGTTGCCACCAAGCGATATTAAACAAACAGGAGTCCAGAGGGCTTTGAAATGCTTGGTACTGACCCCACGAAAAACATTATGACAATGGGGTTGGTACCAAGCCATATAAAGCAAACATGATTCCAAAGGCCTTTTAATTGCTTGGTACTGATCCCACGAAAAACATTATCCCCTTATGGGGTCGGAACCAAGCGATATGCACAAATAAAAATCCATAGGTCAGAACTAAGCGATATGCACAGACAAAAACCCACAGGTCGGAACTAGCAAAACGTTAATAGAGGGTCTGAAAGAACTCTAAAATACCTGCAATGGATGTAGAGGCCGATGGTGTTTGGCTCAGTTTGGGGGGCGTTGAGGAGGCTGATGTAGTCAGAGAGATGTAGTCAGAGACTCAGAGGACAATGGATGTAGCAGTGATGGCATTTGGCTCTTGCATTTTTGTTGCATGAGTTGTCTTCAATGTTCAACAAGGAAATTTCTCTTGAGAACGTCATTAATTCTTGTAGGATTGTTCTCGGTGACCGTGAGAGCAGGAGTATGAAGACACTATTTTTGCCAATATCAGCATGTCTGATGGTGGTGAATAATATGTTCATCCACCTGTTTTTGCAACAGACAAAGTGATAAAGAGGAGGCTTAGCCATTGTCTTGAAAAGATTCCTAGCTGCTGCAGAGCAATAGAGTAGAGGAGAAATGCCCAATACACTCAAAGAAGTGTCACCTGCTCCAATTTAGATATGGTTTTCTGTGTTTTCTACATCTTCTTACTGAGGACTCAGAGCTCGAGACAGTGACTTTAGCAAGCACTCAAGTGCCAATCGAGGATGATGGGTTTGAGGAAGAGGTGGCTATAGACCCAGTAGAGGAGAGGGCAGAAGCCGAAAAGGAAACCTTTAAGGCTAATGCATCCCTTATCCCCTTCGATGCAGCACCTATTTCATTGGAAGACAGTCAATCTAATGAGAATGAACATGGGGAGTTGTCACTACCTTCCTTGCCAAGCTTTACTATGGTAGCCCAAGGTGATTATGTATTATTAATAGACATTATGCAACATTTCAATATTTGCGAAGACTATTTCTTGGCTACCTTAACAAATTTTAGTGAAGCAGACATGGGTTGGATAGAGGAAGGAGTTGACAATTATCTACTAGCTGTATGGTTTCCAAGCAATAAGATGCCCCTACTACCTGTCATATACAACGCATGCTATTGTAGCGGGAATTACAGACCCAAACACATTGCATCCATATGGAAAAAGATATCTAAAATATAGGGACAAGAAAAAGCCAGTCGAAACTGTTGCCTCTAATGGTGCAAATGCCAAAAATAGATCTCTCGGCAGATGAAGAGGAAGAAGAGGAAAAGGAAGATGAAGAAGGAAGACCACTAAAGAATATCAAGCCCACCTCATCTAGACCACCTCATCTAGACCACCTTTTCCTAACCCTAACTCTTGAGCGACGCCACAACTGATGGCGCTCTCTCGCAGTTGACTGATTTCCAAGCGCACTGTCGCTTTTCTTTATTAATTAATTGTATTGCACGTGTCAATAATGAGGACTTGAATGTGTCTTTTTGTTTTGCTTTGTGAATAAATTTCCTGTAAGTCCATTTATGTAACTCAAAAAAACTATTGGCTCGATTCTTACCTCCAGCATGTTTAGTGTGCTTAAAGTAACCTATTCTTGCCATGTAATGTGACTTCTCCATGCCTTGAGTTGACCATATTGACAATGAACCCTATGTCTTTGCGAGATATGGTGTATGATTATATAGTATATGCTGCAATCAATGACAAAACAGAAAAAAATCAAATGTATATATTAGTTAGTCTCACAGTATTGAGACTGCAATAGTTTTTAAAGTTCTTACCATGTAATGAGTTACATGTTGATCACTCCATCCTCTGCAATGAATGCCTTCCTCCAAGTCTCTAATATGTTTTCAAATAATTTTATCTCACTATTGCTCCTACTCTTTTTCTCCATGAATGCATAGATCTTGTCAAGTGAAATCCACACATCTACCTTCCGATTTAACTTGATTAGTAAGTACGTTTTTTTTAAGTTTCAACAGGAAAAACCCCATGGTCGAGATGATAATTAAAGCTTTCCTCGAATCTATTAAATCCATAACTACCTCAAATATGTGAAATCTCAATTGTGGCAAGTTTTACGTGCATCCAACAAAGAATGCCGCCTCATGATCAAACCTCATTGAAAGAATATGTATATTTTAATATATTTAAACCTACTATTATAATAGTAAAAAATGAGCCCAATTGAAATTTTGGATATGTTTTAAACCTTTTTTATTTTCCCTCTCTAAGCTGAGTTGGCACTTCTTACAGGTCCCAAAATTGAGTCCACATTTCTCCTAATGCCCCGTCAAGGGGACACCTTATATAGATGTAACATATAAAGATACTAGTAGCATTTTTCTATAATATTATCCTACATCAAATGATCTATGTCGTGTCATCTTGAAGTCAACGCCAGTAAACCTTTGCTATATATCGCATTTTACCACAATGTGATGCTTGAACTTGCTTCTTGATCCTAGTTATGGTCTTGGTACTAGTCCTAGTCTTGGTCCTCTATGGAAGAGTGCTTGTAATCCCATTATTGGGGTGATCCTAGCTTTGATTCTTTGTCCTTCCTCCATAAGCGTTTCTACAATGGCTTCAAGATTTGGGTCAGGAAGATTCTTCAAAGTGGCCACCAATGGACCAAACTCTTCACTTGGCATGCTTTTCAAAGGATGGCAATGGCATCTTATCATCTAATGGGAAGCCAACACTAGCTAATTGATGCATTAAGCTTTTCATTTTTTTGACATGTGCATGAAAGGATTCATTTACTTTCATGTATAAGCCAAAAAGATGTATCTTAAGGCTAACCTTTCCCCCAAATAATTTTTCTAATGCATCCTATGCCCCTTTGGAGTTCCCCTCTGATGCAATGTGGTGTATGAATGTGTCTCCCAATCCCAATGCAATGATGGAGAGATCTTTTTAATCTCTACTGTTCCATCTACTCATCTAAATTTCATACTCTCCATACACTCCTCTCTCCCATTAACAAACTATAGCAGATATTTGACCGTACTTGCTATCTATTCATCTCAATTTCAAACTCCATACACTCCCATTAACAAACTATAGCAAATATTTCACCTTAGAATCCATACAGTCCCATTAAAAAACTATAGCAAATATTTGACCTTACTTGCCATGTATGGACCTCTGACTCTCACTCGTGAACTTCTCTACAAAACTGTGGTGCCATAATGTAATAGGGAAGGTCTTAGCACTTTATTTTCACCAAGTCCAATGTATAATCCCTTTATAATATTGAAAAATACACCCCCAAGATTTGATTTAAATCTAGAATTGTTGATAACCCCCAAGTTTAATACACTAATTATCCACTTATGCAAAACAAAACACCTTGTTTTAGGGCAGAGATTTGCGCTCTTAAATTATATTGGGATGCTAAAATAATGAATGGAATAGCAACTACTCAATCAGGTGCATGAACCCTCAATTGTTAAAAAATAATCTTATCGAGCCTTAATTGTTCAATATTTACTAGATGTTTACTATTATGAAAAGTAGAGAGAAATTTTATAAATGAAGCTTAAATAGTTAATCATAGGCTCTTAAACTTAATAGGCACTTCCCTCATATCCTTAATTAAATGGTTATAGCTTCAAATGCACCAAGAAATATCAATCACAAGAAATTATACCCTCTCAGAAAAATCATTGTTGACAACTTAAAGTAGAGATTGGGAATTCATTTGGTTGTTTTGTTGTGTCTTCCCTTGCATGAGATGACTTTGAGAGGTTAATGATTCTCCCCAATAGCTCCATTTTCATTAGAATATCTTCAAAACTCTTATTTGAGTTTATTTTTTAAAAGCGATAATAGAAGACAAAAATAGAATTATCTTAAAAGAGCTAATTACTATGGCTAAGTAGCCTATGCACCCTACCTAAAGAGCTTACAGATCATTGTTGGCTTTGATACCAACATGAAAATTAAGATGAAATACTAAGGTGTATAGAAATACACTAATGACATGGTTTAGTGCTAATCATGGGCTAAAACTAATTAGTGAAATAATTAAGACAATGGCAAGAGGTTATGATGAATCACACATGCCATTTGCATTAGTTGGGGGGCTTTAAATAAGCTAAGATATAACACTTTTAGCACATTCATCATTAGTTCCTAATCATTTACCTAATCAAGCCCTTAACTTGCTCCTACCAATGCTTCACCTTTTCCATGATTTATGGTGGGCTATTCTCTCCCTGAGAGCTAGGTGCCTTCTTTTGGAAGTTTCTACTCATGTGAATACACTTACTTGATGCCTTTTTGCCTTGCCAACCTTCTAGTGCTTGGTTACTACCATAGAATGATGATTCATTGTTTTTCCTAAGGTACACACTCCCCCTCAAGCTTGTAGTGCTTGGTGATTACCATAGATTGTCGCTTCAGTGCTTTTCCTAAGTTACACACTTCTCCTCAACCTTAGTATCCATCATCACTTTGATTTTAACAAATGTGCCTAGTAATAATACCTTTGTAGTATTAGTAGCTATAAAATAAATGAATGTGATGAAGACAAAGTCTCCATATTTCCTTCCATGTGTAGTAGCTAACTAATGGTGTCAATTATTATGCTATATATGATTTGTGTAAAAAGAACCTTGAGGTGAAAGTCCATGTAGAAGTTCTTGTAAATATACTAAATTTGCATTTTGAATATGGTTTTAATGTACCTCTTTCCAAGATTTGTGATATTAGTCAATTTATTTCCTTCATGGGCATAAGCATGTTAAGGTGGACTCAAAAGCAGCTTGAAAGGCCAAGAAATTTGAAATAGCTAGACTTTATTATACTAAAAAAATGAATGATGATTCACTTTTATATCTTAAAAAAGAAGATGTGGGTATTATAGGCAATTATGGCACGTTCCTCTCTCGCTCTCTCTCTCCCTCCCGACTATTGGGCGACTATTATAGCATAACTACTCTCTTGGAAGGTGTAGTGTAAATTCTCTCTCTCCCCTCCCAAATATTATAGTGCAAACTCTCTCTCTCTCTCTCTCTCTCTCTCTCTCTCTCTCTCTTCATCCATTCTCGGATTCACTGATGCAAGTTAAGCCATAAGGCCCTTCAAGTTGAGCCATAAGGCCCTTCAAGTGAGAGATGAAGGCTCCAATGCCATCTCCCTCTTTGAGTTCCAAGCTGAAAAAATCAATTTTAAGCGAGATCTTGGAATTCTTACCATGAGCTCCATAGAGCTTATCAAGCTCATCCCATTTCTCCTTTGCAGTCGGGAGCTGGTCCACATGGTGAATGAGAGCCTCATCAAGATGAAGCATGATGATGGCTTGTGCCCTCTAATCATCTTCAATATCTTCAGCCTTAGTTCGATCAATAACCTTAGTGCCGGAGATGAATGGCCGAAAACCTTTGGACATAATCTTGTACTTGACAAGGACTTGCCAAGTGTGGAAGCCCTCTCCTGAGAACTTCTTAATTTGGGTGTCGTCCTTTGACATTGGGTATTGAAGGAGATTACTAGAGAGTAATGGGCTGATTTATGAAGAAGAAAAAACCAAAATTTTTGATATTTTGGCCGCCATTAATCATGCCAAAAGAAGAATTAAACTTGGTGCAATCAATCACAAAACAGAAAAAAATCAAATGTATATATTAGTTGGTCTCACAGTATTGAGATTGCAGTAGTTTTTAAAGTTCTTACCATGTAATGAGGTACATGTTAATCACTCCATCCTGCAATGAATGCCTTCCTCCAAGTCTCTAATATGTTTTCAAATAATTTTATCTCACTATTACTCCTGCTCTTTTTCTCCATGAATGCATAGATCTTGTCAAGTGAAATCCACACATCTGCCTTCAGATTTAACTCGATTAGTAAGGATGCTTTTTTTTTAAGTTTCAACAAGAAAACCCCCATGGTCGAGATGATAATTAAAGCTTTCATCGAATCTATTAAATGCATAACTACCTCAAATATGTGAAATCTCAGTTATGACAAGTTTTACGTGCATCCAACAAAGAATGTTGCCTCATGATCAAACCTCATTGAAAGAATATGTATATTTTAATATATTTAAACCTACTATTATAATAGTGAAAAATGAGCCCAATTGAAATTTTGGATATGTTTTAAACCTTTTTTATTTTCCCTCTCTAAGCTGAGTTGGCACTTCTTACAGGTCCCAAAATTGAGTCCACATTTCTCCTAATGCCCCGTCAATTAGGCCCCAAGGGGACACCTTATATAGATGTAACATATAAAGATACTAGTAGCATTTTTCTATAATATTATCCTACATCAAATGATCTATGTCGTGTCATCTTGAAGTCAACGCCAGTAAACCTTTGCTATATATCGCATTTTACCACAATGTGATGCTTGAACTTGCTTCTTGATCCTAGTTATGGTCTTGGTACTAGTCCTAGTCTTGGTCCTCTATGGAAGAGTGCTTGTACTCCCATTATTGGGGTGATCCTAGCTTTGATTCTTTGTCCTTCCTCCATGAGCGTTTCTACAATGCTTCAAGATTTGGGTCAGGAAGATTCTTCAAAGTGGCCACCAATGGACCAAACTCTTCACTTGGAATGCTTTTCAAAGGATGGCAATGGCATCTTATCATCTAATGGGAAGCCAACACTAGCTAATTGATGCATTATGCTTTTCATTTTTTTGACATGTGCATGAAAGGATTCATTTACTTTCATGTATAAGCCAAAAAGATGTATCTTAAGGCTAACCTTTCCCCCAAATAATTTTTCTAATGCATTCCATGCCCCTTTGGAGTTCCCCTTTGATGCAATGTGGTGTATGAATGTGTCTCCCAATCCTAATGCAATGATGGAGAGATCTTTTTAATCTCTACTGTTCCATCTACTCATCTAAATTTCATACTCTCCATACACTCCTCTCTCCCATTAACAAACTATAGCAGCAGATATTTGACCTTACTTGCTATCTATTCATCTCAATTTCAAACTCCATACACTCCCATTAACAAACTTTAGCAAATATTTCACCTTAGACTCCATACAGTCCCATTAAAAAACTATAGCAAATATTTGACCTTACTTGCCATGTATGGACCTCTGACTCTCACTCGTGAACTTCTCTACAAAAACTGTGGTGCCATAATGTAATAGGGAAGGTCTTAGCACTTTATTTTCACCAAGTCCAATGTATAATCCCTTTATAATATTGAAAAATACACCCCCAAGATTTGATTTAAATCTAGAATTGTTGATAATCCCCAAGTTTAATGCACTAATTATCCACTTATGCAAAACAAAACACCTTGTTTTAGGGCAAAGATTTGCGCTCTTAAATTATATTGGGATGCTAAAATAATGAATGGAATAGCAACTCCCCAATCAGGTGCATAAACCCTCAATTGTTAAAAAAATAATCTTATCGAGCCTTAATTGGTCAATATTTACTATTATGAAAAGTAGAGAGAAATTTTATAAATGAAGCTTAAATAGTTAATCATAGGCTCTTAAACTTAATAGGCACTTCCCTCATAGCTTCAATTGCAACAAGAAATTATACCCTCTCACAAAAGTCATTGTTGACAACTTAAAGTAGAGATTGGGAATTCATTTGGTTGTTTTGTTGTGTCTTCCCTTGCATGAGATGACTTTGAGAGGTTAATGATTCTCCCCAATAGCTCCATTTTCATTAGAATATCTTCAAAACTCTTATTTGAGTTTATTTTTTAAAAGCGATAATAGAAGAAAAAATAGAATTAGCTTAAAAGAGCTAATTACTATGGCTAAGTAACCTATGCACCCTACCTAAAGAGCTTCTAGATCATGGTTGGCTTTGATACCAACATGAAAATTAAGATGAAATACTAAGGTGTATAGAAATACACTAATGACATGGTTTAGTGCTAATCATGGGCTAAAACTAATTAGTGAAATAATTAAGACAATGGCAAGAGGTTATGATGAATCACACATGCCATTTGCATTAGTTGGGGGGGCTTTAAATAAGCTAAGATATAACACTTTTAGCACCTTCATTAGTTCCTAATCATTTACCTAATCAAGCCCTTAACTTGCTCCTACCAATGCTTCACCTTTTCCATGATTTATGGTGGGCTATTCTCTCCCTGAGAGCTAGGTGCCTTCTTTTGGAAGTTTCTACTCATGTGAATACACTTACTTGATGCCTTTATTGCCTTGCCAACCTTCTAGTGCTTGGTTACTACCATAGAATGATGATTCATTGTTTTTCCTAAGGTACGCACTCCCCCTCAAGCTTGTAGTGCTTGGTGATTACCATAGATTATCGCTTCAGTGCTTTTCCTAAGTTACACACTTCTCCTCAACCTTAGTATCCATCGTCACTTTGATTTTAACAAATGTGCCTAGTAATAATACCTTTGTAGTATTAGTAGCTATAAAATAAATGAATGTGATGAAGACAAAGTCTCCATATTTCCTTCCATGTGTAGTAGCTAACTGATGGTGTCAATTATTATGCTATATATGATTTGTGTAAAAAGAACCTTGAGGTGAAAATCCATGTAGAAATTCTTGTAAATATACTAAATTTGCATTTTGAATATGGTTTTAATGTACCTCTTTCCAAGATTTGTGATATTAGTCAATTTATTTCCTTCATGGGCATACGCATGTTAAGGTGGACTCAAAAGTAGCTTGAAAGGCCAAGAAATTTGAAATAGCTAGACTTTACTATACTAAAAAAATGAATGATGATTCACTTTTATATCTTAAAAAAGAAGACATTGGTATTATAGGCAATTATGGCACATTCCTCTCTTTCTCTCTCTGTCTTACTATTGGGTGACTATTATAGCATAACTACTCTCTTGGAAGTTGTAGTGTAAATTCTCTCTCTCCCCCTCCCAAATATTATAGTGCAAACTCTCTCTCTCTCTCTCTCTCTCTCTCTCTCTCTCTCTCTCTCTCTCTGAGTGAAGCTTTCCAACATGTGTTTTATTTTCCATGGTGTTTACTTAGTTAGTTATAATAATTATTTGTCTTGTTTAGTAGCAAAGAAGCAGCATAGGAGTAATTGGTGGTAAATTAGTTGTATTCTCCATGGAAGAAAAACTAGTTGAGAGTGTTAGCATTGCCAACATCATCAAACAACATTGCTTTTAGTGCTACTAGCACTGCTACCTTTTCTAGCATCAAGGCAGTTTGTCATGCTATTGTAATGCATGTATGTAAGGGTTGTGGAGAAGATGCATCAATAAAACACAAGTAACAAGCTAGGACTATCACATTTTGGTTCCTATAGATGATTTAAGTACTGATGAAGAGGACATAGAAGAGCCTACATATGTTGGTCATCATGATACACTACTAATGCACTTTGGCTAAAATCACCTAAAAGCCTATGATATTGATCCGAAAAGCAAGATTGTAATATTTTATATACCTTTTTCAATCAAGAAGTTCTCTGTATATACACATCAAACCATTCCAAGAAAAATTCATGAAAATGGTGTGCATCCCTGTGAATAAGAACATTACATCGTGTGACTCTTGGACCCTCTTCATTTGGTTTTCATATGTAGCATACATAGATGTTGGAAGAATTCAACAATCTAAACAAGAACACCATTTAGATCTAGGAAAACAGTCCTCCTTTGCTCATGTCATAGTGATGATATATGTCTTGGGGGGGATGTAGCCAGTGGCAGTTCATGCTAGTAGGAGGATTGCTAAGAGGAAAATAGCCTTCCCTTGCTTATGTTACAGTGGTGGTATATGCCTTGGGGGGAGGTAACATTGGCAGCTAATTGCTAGGATAATTACTAACAGGAATTGTAATATTAAAGGAGAGATGTACTATCTATAGCCTTAACTCCACATCAATTATCTATAGCCTTAACTCCACATCAATTATCTTCATCTTGAGGAGGTACTTATCAAACCTCTTAATTTCCTTCTCTCAAAAAATGAGGGTGGAGATTGGGCATCTGTGTGCTTTCATCTACTTCTTGATGGGATCCTCCACTTGATTTAAGATGAGAGAACCCTATAATCATCTATATAACAATAATCACACCCAAGGATTTGGGGTGTATGGGAAGTCAAAAGAACTCACAAACAAATACATCATAACATATGATACAAACAATAATTGTACATTCTTGTTAAAACAAAAAACCATTTTTCATTTCATTATATGGATGAAAAGAACTCACAAACAACAATTGTACATTCTTGAAGAAATCACAAACACATATAGCATAACATAATACGGTATAAACAACAATTGTGCATTCTTGTGTGAAAGCAAAAAACCATTTTCATTTCATTGTTCTCAACAGTGCAACCCCTTCTCAGGCATTACAACAACGGATAGTCGTAATTACATCACTTAAAGATTTTTTATTGCTCCCAACATCCATTCACACTTATGTGGTGACATACTTTGCATAGCTAGGTGAGTTATAGGTTCAACTTCCTTTCTGGGCTTTTTAGATTCAGGGCCTTTGTCCTCATCATGTATTCACACAATCTAGGCTTTGGGCTATTTTCTTCAACTTTTCTAGCATGTACACCAACCACATCATCATGTTGTTCCCTACTACTAGTAATCTTTTCAATCACATTTTCAACTACCTCCTCAGCATCTTTGTTGTCCTCACATGACAAAGGACTACCAGCATCAAATACAACCTAATTCATGAGGTCTATAACCCCAATCTTACTGCCCTCCTACTACCTCAATCTTTATTGGACTCCCAAACTTTTCCAATTCCAACTTTATGAGATTACCCTAATTAGACTTTTATAAGGTTTTTAAGATAACGTAGAGATAGGTCTTCACACACACACAAAAAAAAATCTTAACATCGTGAGCACACTAGTCTTGGAAAAAAAAGGCACTTTTGTGGCTTTTTGAAGATTTTTTTTTTAATCAAATCTCTTAAGTTATTGAGTTTCAAAAAATATCCTCTTACTACAAAACTCTTCTTAACACATATACAGAGTTGAGAAAAAAAAAGAGCCGCAGAGAATGAATCAAAAGTACTATTTTTCAATAGTCTCATAAACTAGGTGGAACCTGCCAACAAGTAGCACTAAATGTTTGTATATCTTATTAAAACCCAATCATATAATTTTTACACATGCCAAAAGTCCCATGAAAAATGTATCAACATGTACATAATATATGTATTCACTTAAAACGATAATAGAATCAAAGCTAACAAAATTTTTTGGCCCTTTAATTAGAGCATGCTGCTAAATATTTCAGCCACTTTTGTGGCTTTTACTAGGTTTAGTAAAGTTTTAGTTTTAAATTTTTTATTTTTTTAGGTTTAAAAAATCCCATATTATGCACTTTTTTAGCAGAGCATATATATATGCTACTAGTCTCAATATGGTTACCTATTCCTACTTTTGATAACATAAATGAGATCCTGAGCCACTTTTGTGTTCTAATTATAAGACTAGTGTTAATTCTAGGAGGATCTTAGGCAATGCTAGTAGAGCTACTAGGACTTAATGAGTACTATAAGCAATGCTAGTAGTGGTAGTTTGCACTAAAAGTAGGAGAAGTGCTACTAAATACAATAGCTATTAGTGCTAGTAAGCATTGCTATTAGTGCTAGAGTAATTATCGAAAGCAATGCTAATAGTGCTAGCTAGAATTGCTAGCACTACTAGTAATGCTAGCCAGCACTATTAGCACTAAATGTGGTGCTAGTAGTTTTAGATACCACTAGTAACACTCTAATAGTGTTTATCCAGTAATAGAAGCACCAATGCTAGGAGGATCTTAGGCAGTGCTAGTAGGGCTCTAACCAGCACTTAATGAGTACTATAAGCATTTCTAGTACTAGTACTGCTTATGTATTTAGTGGTACTAGTATTGCTTGTATTAAGTGGTACTAGTATTGCTTGTATTTAGTGGTACTAGTATTGCTTGTATTAAGTGGTATTCGTATTGCTTATAAGCATTTCTAGTACTAGTATTGCTTATGTATTTAGTGGTACTAGTATTGCTTATGTATTAAGTGGCACTAGGATTGCTTATGTAGGGCTAGCTAGCACTTAACGAGTACTATAAGCATTGCTAGTACTAGTACCACTAAATACATAAGCAATACCACTAAATACATAACCAATACTAATACTAGGGCTAGCCATCACTTAATGAGTACTATAAGCATTGCTAGTAGTGTTAGTTTAGCACTACTAGTACTTGTACTAGTACCACTAAATACATAAGCAATGCTAGTACCATACATAAGCAATTCTAGTACCACTAAATACATAAGAAATACTAGTACCACTAAATACATAAGGAATACTAGTACTAGTGTTAGTAAGCACTAGGGGGATTTTTTGCGAGCAATTATAGTGAGGAGTTTTGCCAAATATGGCGAGTAGTTCTTTAGTAATGGGGCGCTCTCGGCCTCTCTCTCTCTCTCTCTCTCTCTCTCTCTCTCTCTCTCTCTCTCTCTCTCTATGTCTCTCTCTCTCTCTCTCTCTCTCTCTCTCTCTCTCTCTCTCTCTCTCTCTATTTCTCTCTCTCTTTCTCTTTCTCTCCCTTTTTTTATCTCTCTCTCTCTCTTATCTGTCTCTCTGAATCTCTCTCTATAGCATAATGAAATTACTCCAATAAAGTGATACATCCCAATAAAATGATACAAGCTCAAATAAAATTACTCCATGGAAATTGTTCCAATAAAATGATACCCCAAAATATTTTTGCACATCCCATACATCTGTGAAGTGCAATTAGGAGCATGAGTTATCCACAAACCAATTCAAGGTAAGTTCGTTCTCTGTGTCAACATTCGGTTACCTCCCTTTCTGTCGAAATTGGTTGGTGAATAAACATATTTTCATTTTGGCTCAATCCCATGACTCTCATGTACATGAGCTTGATGGATGCATTTGACATGCACATCATAACTTCCCACATGAGAACCTTCTCCAAATGACTCAATGGTGAAATCCTCATGTTTGGAAGTTTGAAACACCTGCTCTTGTGTAACTTGTGCATTTATATCTAGTGCTTTCTGGATCCTTTTTGCAACTTCATCTGAAATATGTTTTCTCTATCTTTTGCGACAGCCATCTTCTAACATATCATTGCATGTGGTGTTTGTCTCTTCTCTAGGCACTTCTGGATCCTTTTTGCAACTTCTTCTAAAATATGTTTTCTGTATCTTTTGCGAGACAGCCATCTTCTAACATATCATTGCATGTGGTTTTCTGGTTGACTTGAGATCAATGGAGTTTGTTGCTCCCTTCCCAGTGGTTTACTTTATAAGTTAAAGTCTACAAACACCAATGCATTAACCTCGTCAACTGTCAAATTTGTGCCTTTAGCCACCACTGGCCATATAGTAGGCACATTGTGTGGGGGGATGGTCAATGTTCTTATCCACAACCTATGTATGCATGATGTCATTAATGCAAAACCACATCATTTGACTAGTCTTCCTAGCAACATGGGACCTTTTTGAAAAAAATGATGGTGCGGATACTCCTTTTGCACATCCTATAATCATGTGTGACGACGACACTTACTACTATCTATATAACCCAAACACTTTACTTTACTGCCCTTTGGTGTTCTCTTAATTTCCCAAAATGTCTTGTGTATGGGTGCTTCCATTACGATTTTTTCACTCGATTTCTTTCTTATGTCCACATCTTCATCCATGAATTGTATTTTCTTACAATGTCCAATAGACTTCCCATCTCTCACATGCACGTTCTACTCAGGTCTATAACTAGCATCATCATCCACATAAATTACATTACATTGTCATCTCTTGTGCCAAGCTGATTCGCGATCACCTATCAAAGGGCAACAATACAAATCTTATATTCCAAGAACGACAGCATAGATGGAGGAGAACCTTCCCTCTTCTTTATCATACAACAAGAAAATCACCAAAGAAATATAACCTCCACCTAGAGAATAGACTTCCTCCCATTTTGAGGGACAATAATTTACAGTCATTTCTTTGAGTATGTATTCTGAAGATAAAAAGATACCAAAAGCATGCTATGCCATAAAAAGGTGGAGTGTATGAATTTTTGCCTGGGAAAAAACCTTCAACCATTATCAAAGTAGTATCTGATTTTTTTTGGATGGAGAAAACGCTTTAGGAATTTGAGATGTGTCTCGGTCAAGAGGATAGAGGAGAAAAATAGGACCTGAAAGATTCTTGTGAGTTATGCTCTTATGTTAGAGATCCTCAGATTTTTTAAAAAGCAAAAGGTACTCAAGTTTTAGGAGCCCACTACCACCTTGGGTAAAGCAAAAGGAAGCCATATAAACAAAACATGCATTATCTTTGAAAATCACAATTAGAATCTTGTAGATTAACATCCAAAACATAAGGTGATTAGCAACATTTGGGTTTACAAAATAAGAAACTTTTATGGTACTTTAAAGAAATACAAGGCATGGTTAGTTGAAGGATTTTCGTTTTAAGAGACTTTCACTCCCACAACAAGGTTCACCACAATCTACATAATCCACAAGGTTGGCCAAAGGTTTTCCACAAGTTGCAAGACTTTTACTCCCAGAGCAAGGTTGGCAACATAATGAAGGTGGCATGTCTATGAAATGGATGTAAGATCCACTTTCCTCAATGGAAACCTTGAGAAGAAGGTGTCATACGTGGAGCACTCACTAGGGTTTTTGGTTCCTAATTCTAAGAGCAAGGTTTGTAGATTACAAAAGGTATACTACGAGTAGAAATAAGCCTCACAAGCATAGTGCTAGTGGATTGATGATTACTCCATAAGTATTGATCTCTTCTGCAATCCTTAGATGCAAACTTACATGTTTTTGTTGAGTATAGCAGGAACATGGTTATTATCTCCATGTAGATGACCTTTTGTTATAGGGGGGAAAAAGACCTCATGAATACGTTTCTAATATTAACTTGTCTCCTGGGCATTACAATAGGCTAGAAATATTGTTGAGGGCTTGAACAAGTCCAGAAATATAGGAAGACAACCCTCATCTTTGGGAGGATGTTCAATGGTGTGGGAAGATTTTCCAACAGGGTTACCTATAGATAAGGACACTCCGCTAGTCCCACGCTAGAACATTTGGAACATTTGGAAGAAAGAGCTTGTTGAGGCTACATGTGTGCTTACCAAACAATGAGTTCTTAAGAGAGGATGGAACCTTTGTAACCACTTCCATCCGTAATCATTTTGGTGATGTGTTGTGATAGCAAGAGCACATGATCCTACTCTACAACTAACATGATATCTGGAGTTGCAAGAGAGTTATCGTCGCGCTCTAATGAGATACATTTTGAAGAGGTATGAACCACCACTTTCTTTTATTCTAGTATTGGAAAATTAAAAGAAAACTCTAAATTAATATTAAAACAAATGAGATGTATGTCGTGAGTGTGCAGGTAGTAATAATGTTGATTGTTGGGGTGTTTGTTTGACACCCACCAAGCATCGTCAAACATATATGAGAGTGAATGGTAAGGATACATCTACTATATGACCTCTAGGTGTACACACTGCACCAACCTTCTGAGTGAGTCACTCCGGCTAGAAGGAAGGCATTCCACTCATATTAGGGGGGCAGATAATCAACCACTATAGGGTGCAGTTGAGCGACCATTGAGACTGCAAGGTATAGAATAAACACTACGCGCTTTTTATTGGTAATGATTCGATACAATGTAAGACATTGATCTTATGTTTTTGTTCATTTTGGCAGGTGTCTCCTTGGTACTTTCACAATGGAGGGGGAACTAGTACTTGATTTCTTTGCAGGGACTAGTGTCATGGCTAAGGTGTGCAAGGAGCTTCACCAACATTGTATGAGCATAGAAAATGATTTGTCGTGCTATAATCAGGAGTTGGCCATTTGCAAGATGTGCCCATAGACATGGGCTCCACGTGGTTTCAAGGTAAAGAATCCAAGAAAATTATTCAAGCAAGCCAGCAACCTCAAATTTTGTTGGAGGAACCTTGGCGTGGACAACCCCAATGGTTTCCAGGGTATGCTTCATATGTACCACGTGGTGCTACTTCTACACCTTGGAAACTTTCTTACTATCCACCACCACAAGGAGTAGAAATGACACCAACAATGATGCCATAACCTTACGGTTTACCACAGCCTAATATGACCAACCCATATCAATATCCGAATTGCGAGAGACCTCCACATGTTTGCATGTACCATTCTACACTTCATTTTGGAGCCCTTTTTAACCTTCGTGAAAATAGACAACCATTGTTTGTCAGTGACATTGAAATATATGTGAGCCTAGGGGGTCCTGACCTATTAAGCTTAACCCATATTCTGCATGAATTTTCTCTTTGTGAAATTTGAGAAGCTTGTCAAAAATTATCATCATAGCATGCAAAGTACATAAATGTATCTTGTCTATAGGAAATGGTATGATAGGTTTCCCATCAAGGTCTTCAACATCCCAATCAGGAGATACATGCAAGTCACACAAGAGAATACCATCAATCCATCTCATATTTTTTTTCATATGTGGATTCAGGCATCGACATTTTCACACAAAAGAGACAAGGATGTTTGGAACCTAGACCTGTGTCACAACCAAGCATATGGAAAATGTGGTTGGTGGCGCGGACCATCAAATAGTTTATTATTTTTAAATCTTCTCCCAAGTGTCATTCGAATTGAAAGTTTCCAACACCTAGTACATCAAGTAGTTCCCCCTCCATTTGATGCTTTATAACTGAGAAAACACAAGGGTATCTATCAAACACCTACTTTGAAACCTCATGAGTTTCTTTGAGCACTTCAAAAGCTTTTAACCACCATCAAGGTGGCATTGAAGCATCCTTTTCATAGTCCATACTTTTTTTGTGAGTGTGATGCTCATCCTTTCTATCTTACGACCCTTCACAATCTAGCGCTCATCTAATTTCAAAGTAAAGTGAAGAAATCCGACCCTATCATATAATAAACCAAATCAAGAAATTAAAATTAATAGAAGACACTAATTAATCATCAAATGATTGATAATGAACTTCTTAACATTAGACAGAGCATTATAAAATTCAACCACAGCTTGTTGAATTCTCTTCAAGTCAACTAAACTCATGTTATCAAAGCTTGTATGCTCTTTACTTTTATCTTTTGTGACTATTGCTCCTTTCACATGGAAATATTCACCAATAAATCTTCAAACATCTACATTACAAGATAAACTCTATAAGGGATTGGACGATGAAGTTTTTTTTTATGCCATGTTTGAAAAGAGCATCCTTGACAATTGAAAAAAGTGCCTCACATCCCTCACGACTTATCCCAACTACATCACATGCATTTTGAATATTAGTAACATTTATTAGACCCATCCCCCATCTTCCATCATGGAAGCTTGGTTCTTCCACTATTTCTTCTTCTACCTAGGATCTTGTATAATGGCAAGGAGCTTCAAAGCATTATTTAATCCTTGTCCTAATGGATCCAATAAGAACTGTCTACATTTCATAGAATAATTGGATTTAAAAGCTATAATATGTTAGAGTTATAATAAAAAAATTATAGAGTAATTTCTTTGAATAGTTACTTGGCCAAGATTCTTCACTTCCAAGTGCCATCCCCAAGTGCAAGGCTTTCAATTAAAGACAAGGGTTTTTTCTTTGTCTCAATCCAAGGAGTCTCCTTATATGTATTGATCGTAGCCTGTAATTTTTAGATATTTCTCTCTTGCTCCTCATACATAAATTTATGTATAATTTTTCTCACTACAAAGATTTTCTAATTGTTCGTGTACCTAAGATAGGTCCATTTTTATAGCTTGTTGGTCCTTGAGCTTACTTTAGTTATTTTTAAGAATTGTAAGTTCTTGCACATGTCAATTGAGAGGATTTTTTATGCTCTGTAATAAGACAAGCGTATTAGGGGCCCTAACTTAAACTTGTATTTATTGGAGAATATTTTTGCGCATTGAGAAATTGGACTTGTAAGATTTGCCATTCTTGAGTTTCAAGGCCAGCTCCATTAAGTCTTATGCAATATCCTAACAGACCAACCTCTCCATCAACAAAATATCTTATAAGACTAGATAAATCTTGAAATGGAGGATATAAACGAAACATAGGATCTTTAAGGAAGAGTGAACCTTCTACCCAAAGATTAATGTTCTTTCTTCCCTCCATTCATAACCTTGAAAGTGTTTGAGGATCAAAGGACTGTTTTTTATAACCTTGTCTTAATGATCCATAAAATTCACACACAAATATGAAGATCAACTTTTTTGTTATTAGTGTTTCTAACATTATTCAAAGGATGCATGTTCTAAAGATAGATACTTTTTGTGAGGTGTGTTGAATAAAAGCATTAGATTAATCATAATTTTATTTATTATAAGAAGTTATTATAATGAGATATCTTTTCTTATTAGAATGAGATATATGAAATTATAGGTATGTCTAAAATCTCATTTACTAACAAAAATATAGGTTTTAAAAAACAAATTAAGGGTTTACATAGACCCAAGTGAAGAAAAGTACTTTAGATAGGTACTTTAGATAGAGACTTGGAAGATACTGATATGGAAAGGTGGAGTTATGGAAATTATTATTTAAATAATAGAAGAAAAGGATAAGTAATTACTATGAAAGTAGTTATAAAGGTTATTAGAAAGAGGAGGTAAGGACTAATTGATGTGGAAACAAGGGACTATATCTCTTTCTACCATCATTAAAATTGTAGGCTATTTTAGAAAGAGATATAAGGAATATAAAATTGATTTTTGGTACTAAATATAGTAAGAGAGTTTCTTTTTTATTAAATTTTTAAAATTTTGAGATTTTTTGAAGAAATTTTTTTTTAAAAAAAAGATTTAGGGTTACCTGCGTGAGTAAGTTAAGCTGATAGGGATGGTGGAGGATGTTGATGTGGAAATAAGTTATGGAAGCTTATTATAGTGTAGGAATGGTAGATTAGGAAAGTGATCATTACAATTGTGAATGTTGATACAAATTAGTATAAGAAATATAAAATTGAATTTTTGGTGTTGCATATAGTTAGGGAGATTATTTTTATTTACAAATAATTAAAATTTTGAGATTTTTTTAAAAAGTCAAACTTTAGGATTTAGGGTTACCCGCATGAGTGAGTGAGTTTGATAGGGATGGTGGGGGCTATTTATTATCATAGTGTAGGAGTTGTGAAATAGGAGAGTCTAGGGCCTAATAGGTGATGGAGTAGAAATGTGTAGAGAGACTAATAAGTGGTGGAGTGGGAATGTGTAGAGACTAAAAAGTGAAAGAATATGATAGTGTAGGGAGATAAAAAGTGAGAGATTATTAGATTTGTCTGCTACATGGATCCAAGATTAGCTTTTTAATCCCTTTTACTTTATTCACTAAACCATTTCTTTTACAAGACCCTTTTTAAGTCTAAATTTTCCTTAATGATATATTTACATCAACTTCATAACCATGAGATGGGAGGAGGTGTTGGATTTAGTGTGCTTAGATGAGTGGAGGTGTTGGATTTAGTGTGCTTAGATGAGTGGAGGTGTTGGATTTAGTGCGCTTAGATGAGAGGACATGTTAGATTTAGTGTGCTTAGATGTGTGTCAATCGACATCTCCATGTTTGTGAGCTTCTTTGGGAGATAGTCTAGAGAGAGGTTTAGTGTTAGATTTAGTGTGCTTAGATGTGTGTCAATCGACATCTCCATGTTTGTGAGCTTCTTTGGGAGATAGTCTAGAGAGAGGACGTGTTAGATTTAGTGTGCTTAGATGTGTGTCAATCGACATCTCCATGTTTGTGAGCTTCTTTGGGAGATAGTCTAGAGAGAGGTTTAGTGTGTTTGCTTGACTAGGGGGTGTGGTCCTATGTACATTGACAAGGCTTGGGCATGTAGACACACAAGCTTGTATATGTTTATGAAATCAACTTGGGAGATATAGGCAAACCGGGTGTATGGAAATGGTTCTGATATGGTCTAGTTGGCTACTAGGATTGCTTCATAAACCACCATAAATAGAGTCCTTGGGACTAGTATTCGCATATTATTTATGATAGCCATCTAGGCACAATGTAAGGAAGTCATAACTAAAGGGCTTCAACCCAACATAGGTGGAGAGAGAGAAGATTGTTATATCCATTTGTTCTTAAAAATGATTCATGGTGTTGATTTTGTTGTTTCTACGTTGTCTTTTTTTGACATATTATGAAGATTTTTTATTTTTATGATACAGCCTCATAATGAGCATGGCAATAACCCTTGCAACATGTGACATGTCCTTTGCAAATGTTATTCCAAGTTTTTTAGAGTCAACATAATTTTTTTCTGTGCATTAACCTCACTAAAAGCCTTGCTGTGACACTGTACTATTTTAGTAAAAATTATGCTATGGTTAAAATTCACAAGAGTATTCAAAAAATATTCCTAAATCTTTTAAGACTAGGTTAGTCAATACACTTGTTTATATTAAGACTAGGTTAGTCAATACAAATGTTATTGCAAGTTTTTTCGAGTCAACATAATTTTTTTCTGTGCATTAACCTCACTAAAAGCCTTGCTGTGACATTGTACTATTTTAGTAAAAATTATGATATGGTTAAAATTCACAAGAGTATTCCAAAAATATTCCTAAATCTTTTAAGACTAGGTTAGTCAATACAATACAATTCTTACTAAAGACTGTCAAACTTGAATGCATCCACATAGGCTTTTATTTGCATAAGAAACCTTTAACTATACACTTGAGATTTTTTTGGTGTGAATGTTATGGACATGTTTGAGATTCTCATGACCAAATTAGACTAGATGATAAAATCTAGAAATGCATCATTTTAGATTAGAATGCTCATGGAGTCAAAGGGATATAGCTCTTTGACCCTTAGGCAAAGAAGATCATAGTGAAGTAAGATGTTGTATTCCAAGAACAACAGCACAAATGGAGGAGAGCCTTCCCTCTTCTTTATCATACAACAAGAAAATCACCAAAGTAACACAACCTCCACCTAGAGAATAGACTTCCTCCCATTTTGATGGAGAATAATTTACACTTATTTCTTTAAGTATGGATTTTGAAGATAAAAAGAGACCGAAAGCATGCTATGCCATAAAAGGGTGGAGTATATGAATTTTTGGATGGAGAAAACCTTCAACCATTGTCAAAGTAGTATAGGATTTTTTTCGACGGAGAAAACACTACGCATTTGAGATGTGTCTCAAGCAAGAGAATAGAGGAGAAAAAAAAGACCTGAAAGATTCTTGTGAGCTATGCTCTTATGTTAGAGATCTTCAGATTTTTCTTATTTTTTTAGCAAAAGATACTCAAGTTTTAGGAGCCCATTACCACCTTGGGTAAAGCAAAAGGAAGTCATGTAAACAAAACATGCCATTATCTTTGAAAATAACAATTAGAATTTTGTAGATTAACACCCAAAACATAAGGTGATTGGCAACATTTGGGTTCACATAATAAGAAACTCCTGATGGTACTTTAAAGAAGTACAAGGCATGGTTAGTTGAAGGATTTTCTTATTAAGAGACTTTCACTCCCACAACAAGGTTCACCACAATCTACATAATCCTCAAGGTTGGCCAAAGGTTTTCCACAAGTCGCAAGACTTAATTGTCAAGAGACTTCTACTCCCAGAGAAAGGTTGGCGACAATTTACATAATCCTAAACTTGGCAACACAATGAAGGTGGCACGTCTACGAACTGGATGTAAGATCCACTTTCCTCAATGGAAACCTTGAGGAGAAGGTGGTATGCGTGGAGCACTCACTAGGTTTTTTGTTCCTAATTCTAAGAGCAAGGTTTGTAGATTACAAAAGGTATTAGCCTATGGACAAGAGACTAAATATTAGCCTATTTGGGAGTTAAATCTTTCCAAATGCACAAGGCTAGATATGAGTTTTACCATTGGTGTTTTAAGCAAATCCTCTAACAAGCTTTGAAAGGACCATTGGAAAGTAAGTATGTGAGTCGAAAAGCAGGCATAGAATTGTCACATGAATGGTCACATTATTACCTATTGAACTTTTTCCAAAGAGTTGCAACACTAATTGGCTCAAAAAAAACACAAAAGGGAGGAGAACTAGTCAAGACAAAACAATAGAAATATGCAAGGAAATAAACTTGAATTCAATGTAAGTAGTCACTTTTTGTCTTGATATGTTAAAGTTTTACAATTTTAGTTTAATTGTAAATGAGTAGATAGTACAATTTTGTTAGATAAAAGGATAAAATATACACTGCATTATGGTCATAAGATAAACAGTTTTGTAATAAAAGACGTGTATTCTTTAAATGTAATTATTTATAAGTCGTATTCCACCTTGACCTACACGATTCCAATTTATGGATTGTTATTCAAATATATATTTCAAGATCTAGGTATATTGTTGAACATGAAGTGAATGCATTAAGATAATTAACAATGTTCAAAATATACTCTCAAACTAGCAATAATAAAAAGAAGTTTAATTTCATTAGATAAAAGTAATGAACCATGCAATGACAATGATGATACATCCATCTTGTCATCAACCAATTAAATAGGACTTTCATTTGTATATGTTAATTTGATATGATATGCTAGGCATGGAGATGCATACACTCGTTGCAAGATGAAGCCCATAAAACCCATGTTTAAACTACCTTCTTCCATTTCCTCATGAATTTTGTGCACAAAACAAAAGCTAGACATTCTCTTCTTCGAAGAAGAACAAACATCATTAAAAAATTAACAAAAATTTAACAACACTTGGGGGTTTTTTTTTTACTACTTCTATAATTCTACATTCATTACAACATTTTAAGCCATTCATGGCACTTTATTGTAATACTTGTGCATCGCTTCACGATATACCGATATAAACATTACCATAAGCTTAGATAAAATTGTTTAATCAAAATGCTATAATAGCTTTGATATTCATAATTGTTGACATTAGTACTTGATATGAGCCAAAATCAACAATTAAAACTTATTACCATCCACAAATTTCAAGGTTGTAATTTGTTGATGTAATTAAAGATCTGATGAGATTGATTTTGTTTTTTGCATCATTAAGTACCTGTGCCTATGAGTGATTTGGGTTTTTCTAGAAATGAGCTAATCTTTTGCAAGGGAGACAAACAAGGAGTACAAGCCACTGAAGTGCTATTTAGAAGTATAAATCATTACTCCGCTATGTATCATACTAATACGATGAATAATATTGAATTTATTGTGGCTATACAAGCATTACAATGTGGGACTAGGTAATATAAACCAAGAAAGGTGACATACTAATGCATATTCGGCTTGTCTAATGTGCTTGATCACTTGCAAGTATATATACATGGGATGATGTTAGAGAGGAGTTTACCAAATTCGGACCTAATTTGGACCTATGATCTAGAAAGTGGTACCTCAAAGAAAATCAACCAAAAGAGATTCATGGCCTTGGTGGAAAACCCTTTGGGTAGAGACTATATTTTTACTACTTCTACAATTCTACATTCATTACAACATTTTAAGCCATTCATGGCACTTTATTGTAATACTTGTGCATCGCTTCACGATATACCAATATAAACATTACCATAAGCTTAGATAAAATTGTTTATAATCAAAATGCTATAATAGCTTTGATATTCATACTACATCACAAAATTAATGTTGATATTAGTACTTGATATGAGCCAAAATCAACAATTAAAACTTTTATTACCATCCACAAAATTTCAAGGTTGTAATTTGTTGATGTGTAATTAAAGATCTCGAGATTGATTTGGTTTTTTACATCATTAAGTACCTGTGTCTATGGGTGATTTGGGTTTTTCTAGAAATGAGCTAATCTTTTGCAAGGGAGACAAACAAGGAGTACAAGCCACTGAAGTGCTATTTAGAAGTATAAATCATTACTCCGCTATGTATCATACTAATAAGATGAATAATATTGAATTTATTGTGGCTATACAAGCATTACAATGTGGGACTAGGTAATATAAACCAAGAAAGGCGACATACTAATGCATATTCGGCTTGTCTAATGTGCTTATCACTTGCAAGAATATATACATGGGATGATGTTAGAGAGGAGTCTCCCAATTTCGGACCTAATTTGGACCTATGATCTAGAAAGTGATACCTCAAAGAAAATCAACCAAAAGAGAGATTCACGGCCTTGGTGGAAAACCCTTTGGGTAGAGACCAACAACGAAGATTCAAATTAAAAGGATGAACATTAACATCCTTCTTGTAAAAGGATGTTAATATTTATAAGAGATAATTATTATTCCAAAAAATCTAAACCTTCAACCAAAGTTTTTAAAAAAAAGCATTAGGTTTAAGAGATTCATTTATATTAAAAACACGTTTGCCATAAAATTTGATTATTTTTTAAGGATTACTGATTGAATTTCTAGTCCATGGAAGGACTCAAGGCATCTACTTCCAGATAAGCAATGATAGAAAATTACATGCAGATTTCTAATAGAAAGTAAATTGCAATGCAACTAGCAAACTGCAACTAGTACAATAATAAATTGTTCGGAATCAGTGAGCACGACACTATAATTTATTCCACTTCAATACAATAATCGCATGTTAAAAGAAGTAATAATGTATCACAATACTATCGCAAATAATTACGCATTTTACAAACGCTCACTATTTTCGGCCAAAATGATGTAGATCTTTAAAATACCACTTAATGTGTCACCAATTACAATACTTGCAGACAACGATCATTATTTGGGCCAAAGTGAAATATATGTCTAAAATGTTACGACTTTACATTTTCCATTTACAAATGCATTTGTTACCCAAAAAAAACATTCAAACGAATACGAAAAAATGGAACTTGTTATGGTGGACAAGTAGAATGCAGCTTTAGAATTCGATTTGGAAAGGAAATTAGGACACTAATATACAATAATAAACGCAGTAGAAGCTTGCAGAGTTACATTTGCAAGCTTTGATAAATAACTACTATAGGATAGGCATGCAACCTAACCCATCATTTTTATAATGTGAATTTCTTTACGCATAAAATATACAAAACATTTTTCTTAGACTTGGTAGTCATCTTTTTGTACCCTTCAGACGCTTAGTTTAAGATTCTTTATTTCTACGATACAAAACGTGCACCAAAGACATTATACCACCAATTAAACTGGTGAAAAAAGCCGTTTTTTTTAAGTTCGGAGGAAAAATAAGAAGAAAAAGAAGGAGATAGCTGCACATGTTGAGAAGCGAGGTTCATATAAGATGTTGTACGTAACCACCGATTATTGGGCGGCAGCAGGGGGCCTTTATTTAGCAAACTCACGACGACGATGATGATGATGAAGCTCTTAAGAGGCAGAAAAGAAACTCAAGAAAGCCATAGCTGCTGAGACACTAAGTGGTTAGAGGAAGTCAGTATTGGGTGGAGCTTAGAATGGCATGAAGCGCAGAATTTCCTCACTTTCACTAGAATATGATGAGTGAACTTCTTCCAAGGGTGGGCTACTGAAGCTCGTATCGCATGCAGCGTAGTTGCAGTAATCCCACATGAGATGCCAATCGGAGAGAAGGTAGTATATATCAGGTTGGCCGGATGGGCACTCCGACTCTTCACTGCTTCCGGCAGAGGACAATTGATCCGCATCTGAGGTGAGGCTGGTCGCTTCTACGTGGCACCCTTGACCGTGTTGAAGATTAGCAGGATTTGAGCTTATCGGTGTTGGAGTTGGCGCCGCCTGTAGGCTATCTTGCGCATGCGATTCTTTCTGGTTTTGCTGATCCTGGACTAAAGATAGAGTCGTCGTTGACGACGGAGGCCAAAGATGAAACGGTGGTGGCGTGACGGAAACGCACGGTTTTGTTGCTTGTAGCTGCGCTTTACGTGTTGGAGGAGATGGAGGTGTAGGGCGGAGGATTGGCAGCGTATTGATTGTCGAAGAAAATGGCGAGGAAGAAGTATGTTCGAACGCTGCCGGGATGGCCGGTAAGGCCGGGAAAAGGTGCGGCGGCGCTGGTTGTGCCCCTTCTACCGGGAAGTTGAGCATGGCACGAGCTCCCCGCATGGCGTAGGCCGCCCTGTCATAAGCGAGCGCCGCCTCCACGGCTGTCGCGAAAGTGCCCAGCCAAATGCGCGCGCCCTGCCGGGCAGAGTCGCGTATCTCCGCTGCATACTTTCCCCACGGCCGTCGCCTCACGCCGCGGTAGTGCGGCTCTTTGCCTGCACTAGCTTCAACAGCCTTGTTCAATGCATTCTTCTGGCTGACAAACATCTCCTCCAGCCCATCAGCGGCTACCACCTCCTCCCCCGCTACGACATCAGTACCCCTCCTGATTACATTGGCCAACATTTGTACCTTCCCTCTCTTTGACACCGTAGCACTGCCCACCTCTGCTTCCTCTATAGCCCAGCGCTTGAGAGGGGCCCTCGAGATGGAGGGTTGCCGCTGCCAAGCACTGTGACATGAACTCATACATGGAGCAGAAGATGTGAAGAGAGACTTGGATGCACCACACTGGCTGGCTGGAAGGCTATTGCATGTGCAATTCACGGTTGACAGAGTGGCAAGCTTGGATGAAAATTGACAGCAAACACCGCCATCAATCTGTGCCGGCTGCAATGCATCGGAGGCTCGTTGGACGAGGTGGTTAAAAGATGGATTAACAGCATGCTTAGCAGCGGCGTGCATGCAAGGGCTTAAAGCTTGATGATGATGGGGATCTCGCTGCTGCTGGTAGCCTTGGCAAGTTTGCAGGAAGGGGAGAAAGAAGGGCCGGAGCTTGTAGCTCTCATTACGAGCGAAAGTGAGAGCTTGGCTGTGCTGTTTCTGCTCCATGCTAGTATGTGTATTAGTTTGCCCTTACCTCACGCTGCAAACTCAATAACCCACAGCACCCACTCCCTCATGCAGGCTCTTAAGAATCTTCAAAGGCGCTAACCTTCACGTTGCCATGCACAATTTAATAGAAATCCCCCACCCTCTCCCTCACTTGTTTATACAAACTCTGCCTACTTTTCACCTCATCACATGAGCCTCTGCATGCACTCATCCCCATATCCAATCTTTCAAACTTTCTGAAAAAATTTGTCCCTTTTTTCTAACATTCTTGCTGAAATACTAGGCCCTTCTCACACCTCTATATGGCCGACATGCTACGCTCAAGCACAGCAACATGGGAGGGAAGGCCTTGTTTTTTCAAGCTCAACCTGGCCGACAACCCTAGACACTACAAATCCCCAAAACACCAGTTTTTTTTTTCTGTTTCATTCAACTTGGAGGCCTCAAAGCTGCATGGGTGAGAGCAAATAATCTGGCTGCTAAGATGACAAGGGCAAAGGATGGACAATGCGAAGAAATCAAAGGAGTACGAGCTTCAAGCAAAAGGCATGCATGTGCTTGCAACAGAGAGCGAAGGGAGAGGAGTTTTCTAAGCAGAAAGCAGGAATCGCTGTGGCGATGTCGACGTGGGGCTTCGAGGAGGGAGCTCTAAAGGAGTGATCTTCTTGAACTTTGAATCGCTTTAGGTTTTATATAGCATACCATGACACCATCTCTGACATGTGTGCGCTCTCATCAGCATTCTAGCCTTCCCATCAACACAGAATTTCCATCCCAAGTGCTTTTTCATGTAATAAAGGCCCTGACCTCAAGTGCGCATCACCCAGGATCGCAGAATTTTAACTTCCCTGTGCAGCTTTTCACAATGCATTTACTATTCCTACACGCTATTTTGGCTAGCTTTGATAATCTTTTCCATAATTCTATTCTTTTCTATATTACTATTTTCCAAGTCACTTTTTTTAAATTGGTCTTTTCACGAGATTTTTCTTTTCTATTCTCCTCCACGGGATTTTTCTTATTGTTCTTTCTTTTCTATTCCCCTCCACGAGTATTACTAAGGGCCCATTCACACGAACAGAGTAGTGGGCACCTGCACTAGATCCCTCTAACACCAGATTCTTTTTATTGTTCCTTTTTTTAAAATCTTGTCTTGAAAGTAGAAAGTACGCACGTTATCACCTACACACACAAGTACCATCGCTTCCACACGTTTGAACCCACGACCTTGTAGGACTCTCAAGCTCCATTCTAGCCGCTACACTAACACGAGATCGACTTTCGTTCCCTTCCACTATCAACTATTGTTCTTTTTGGTGTGTAGTGCTAAGTACAACAAAGGGCCCATTCACATGCAGAGAGGGTAGCCGCCATAAGGTTCACATGCATTTGTTTGTCCTCACACATTCATAGCTAGCTACCAACTAATGGGTTAGAAGGCCACCAATTTGTTTTTAACTAACTTGATCATCTTACATGCACCTTCAACATCGAACAAAAAGCAAAAGCAATGAATTATAGTTCAATGTCTTATGTGTAATGGCATATTTCAACTTTAGACTAGAGGCTTCAAATGTAATCGTGCGCTTGTAGAGACTCTGACTAGATGATGTGAATGTAATATCCACCACCACCACTACCAGTGGGTGTGCCATCGAAGGTGGTCACTATGTAAAAACTCCTTGTGGCACATACATTCAAGGGTTCATTAAGAAACCCCTTATCTATAGAATTTTTATAATCTAGATACATCTCTTTTGTGATTTTAAAGGTACTACTTTTGTATCGATTTTGTCACTTTTTAAATAACCCTTTATGTATATATATACTTTCATAAGAATATAAAAGCCCCTTATGTTGAGAACTCACAAGCTATCTATATATTCTTGAGTAACCCCCTAGGAGCGGGCTGCTAGGGGGTTGCCCTTTATCTTCGTGAGTCAGGCTCTAAGAGGACCCTCGAATGGCTAAGTTAACTTGGCCTATTCAAAGCATTAAATGCACCCAAAAAAATTTAGCTTGAAATTTCATGCAAGTCCAAAGACCAGAGTTTTCGAAGGAAAGTGATCCATTTTGGTAAAGTTACGTTTTTTATGACGAAAATATTTGACACATATCTCATGCCAAAATAACTTAGATATAAGAACATGTTGCAAGCCACCCATGATTGTAGTTCGAGCAAGGGCACTCATTAAAATTCCATTTCCATATCAAGCATTGCCCAGGGCCACGCATAGGTGTGTGCAAGTTTCATGTGACTTTGATGAAACATGTATCCTCACCCTGGCACTTTTGTTGAATGGGAGGTAATGAACGAGACATGCAATTATACAAAATGCCTTCAAGAGGTCTCTTTCAACATCATAAACTCAAACCATTAGGCTAAATCATTGAGTCAAATTTGGAGCATGGGGTTTTGAAATTATAAGCTCAAAACCATTAGGGTAAATCGTGGAGTTTATTAATTTGGGGGACATCAAGCCCCTTGTAAAACGAGTTCTATCACCACAATCATACATCATACATATTTATCACACAGACTTGACACTGCAAGTTGTCTCCTCAAGCTTAAACAATCCTTCAAATCTCACTTGTAACAAAGGGCATCGTTTAGAAAGAGTAATATTCTAGTCCATGTAAGCTCACACCATGGCCTAAGAACATTGCTAATTACTCATGATGAAATCCAAACCATATGAAGTATGGAGAGGGCCAAGTGTGACTGTCTACAAGTTAGACTTGAGAGTAACTTTGAGGGGATAGATACTTATCACCCAAGTTTGCCTTTTGGCATCTCTTTGCCCTTCCAAAGCATTGTAGAAAGAGGTGGAAACCAGGTGTTTATGAAGATTTACATAACCAAAAACATTTGCATGTATTTGACAACCAAAAATTGGGTGTGATGTTCGTCGAAAATCAAGACGGCCCTAGCTCACGCAATATGTGCATGACCATGTTTTCACCTACAATGTGTGAAGTGACTTTTTAAAAAAATGAAAAGGAGAATTTATTAGCAAGAGAAGATAGGACTACAAAAAGACTTTTTCTTAGGAGTGCTTATAAACCCCTTGCCTATCACAAAGATGGTTATACTATATCTACATTCCTTTTTTTTATGATGATCTTATTCTTTTGTGATTACTTTTTCTAACACATTATTTTCATTATTCTTTAAGTTGAAAATCTTATTTCTACTCTTTTCAATATTATTATTTTGATTTTACTTGACTTTTGATGAGTTCTATTAAACGTTTTAGCTATTTAGATGAGAAAAATAAATTCATGTTTAAAAAAAAAATGGGCAATGAAGAAGTGTCATGGTGTAGGAGGATGGCCCACTCTTCATCAGCATGAAATAGGCTTCTAATGGTCCACGTTGCATTTATCCTATCTGCCAACTTCATTTTCAATGGTTGGGTTACCTAGGTGGAAGAGCTAACCATTTGTCACCCTTTGTGTCAATAAAGTGACACGTAAACCTAAGGGGAGTGACCTGGCGAGGAACTTGTGGAATAGATACAAGAATTAGATCAATTAAACAATTTACGATTCAAAGCTAATATATTCCAAATCGACTCCATTTGGTTCTCGGTAGTGCTTTAGAGTTACATAGGGAGGGATCTGTTTCCAACCACTTGTAAGCTGCATGACAAGGGTCCGCACACATGGGGTGATCTTTGAGATTATAACCATTAGAGATGGATGTCTAGAAGAGAGTTGAAAGAAATATATCCAAGTTGAATGAAGATGATCTTCATACCCTATTAAGCAGGGTCACACTCTGGAATAGAGAGTTGGCTCAGTGCATCCAACTGAGAGGTCACTTCTAATTGAGGGCCATAACCTGGTCAGGGAATGACAAGTTGCTACCGATACCCCATTTTATAGAGATGCAGTCGCCTTTGTCTTGAGTTCTCAACAAGAGATGGTTGATTAGTTGGAACAACCATACAGATTTGAGCATACGTGATATAAATTCATCCCCCCTAAAATGTCACGCCTCCTCTAGCTCATTCTGCATAAGGCCCTTTGGACTAATAGTAGAGCTTTAAAGTTTGGTATAAGCATTTGGCCGATGTAAGATGTGCAAGAGGGACATTGAATCCATCCCATACATCTTTCTCACCTATGTGAAAACTCAAGATATGCATCAAACCGGTCCACTTTACATGCCCTTTCATGGAAATTGGAGAAGCTCCTGGTTGTTCTACAAAACTAGGGAATGCTATCAAAGCTGGTTATTCAGGAATCTTCATGTTTTTCAGAACAAACATCAGGATGCCCTACATTTTCTTCATCAGTGCATCAGATCGGTCCACTTACATGCCCTTTCATGGAAATAAATTTTTCTTGGAGAAGCTCCTGGTTGTTCTACAAAACTATGGAATGCTATCAGAGCTAGTTATTTATGGTCTATTTGCTTATTTAGGAATATTCTTCATGTTTTTCAAAACAAACATTCCCATTTAGTGCCAAGCCTGAAGTTTCATATGCATGTGCGAATCAGAAGTAGTATGAAGGAAACCAGGAAGAAGCAAGCTCTACAGATAACTAAGACCTTGAACTATCTCAACAATATCTGATGGATGTGGTAACTCCAATGATGAAGACTCTTCATAAGCAACAATCTTGGCTAGTGGTTGTATCCTCTATAGATAGAGCACATCTTGGAGCTTGTTCAGCGACAAACTGAAGTAGATGATTAAGTTAAGCTTCTTAAAAAAGCTTTTTATAATCGAATAGTGCCTTGCTTAGACTCTCTGTAGTAACGGAATATTGTTTTTTTTCCTTTTTTACTTTTAATATAATTTTAAGGCTCTTTCAAAAAAAAAGGTAATGGGTTCCTTAGTCAGAAAGAAGTACAGCAAGATTGCCTTTCATGTATGCTGTATGAATAAAGAACAGGGGGGTTTGGGCATCATCAACATTGGATTACTGGGCTGAAAAACTTGCAGCAGCAAAATGGATTCAAAGGGCCATCTTCTCCAAGGATGTATGGGCATACCTGCTCAAAAGAAATGTGGACAAATTTTGTCTAAAAAACAAAAGGGCTTGGAAAGGGTTCTCTCTCAACGATGCTCTTTTCTCTAAGGCCCACCTCTCTCCGTCTGGCAGCAAGCTCTATTGCAGAATGTGGGAATCATGGATGGGCTTCAAGAATCTCTTTTCCTTCGAGATGTATACCAAGAGGGGCCGTTATGCATATGCAGCTGATTCAGTTTGGTTTGGGCATCTGGTAAAGCCTATTTCCAATGATCACTTACAGATTGGTCTTTCTTGTTTCAAAGCAGGGGTGAAGGTTTGGGCTGACCTATGCGACCCATCTGGTATGTTAAACAGTGTGCAAATAAGTAACAAGTTCTCTTTACAGTGGGATGGTGTTGAGCTCAATGCGCCAAGATGTAGTGAATTGAAGGTTGTCATTCCTCATGGGAGTAAATGTGATTACAAAGAATTTTCTAAAGCTCTTAGATGGGGTTCTTCAATGAACCTTGCCAAGCTTCCAAACCCACATAGTGTAGTCAACTTGGATCTCAAACTCAACAAAAGGTGGTCTCTGAACTGGAATAAACAACATTGGTCATTTCGCTTCAAAATAATTTGGGCCTTTGCCCAAGAAAGGAAACATGTAGTTCTGGCTTGGCTGGTGGTCCACAAAGCAATCTGGACTCAAGAGAGGGCTCTGAAGTTGGGTCACGGGAATGGTATATGCCCTCGGTGCAATGTAAATAGATCTGGAGACTGTCCCGCATCTCTTTTACTCCTGCCCAGACACTAAACAGTTCTTGAGAGTGCTTAATGATGCCTTTGGGAAGAGTAGAAGCTCCCCGCTCAGTTGGAAAGAAGTGCTTTTAGGGGAATGTCGTCATCTTGACCCCTTAACTTGGCAGTCTGTCAGAATTCTCCTGCTGTGGCATGTCTGGAAACAAAGGAATGAAGCCCTCTATGAAATAAAAGCTAATCACAATTTCTTTCTTTTTCTTGACAGTATCCTCAAGTTGGCCAATCAAATTCAACCATGTGGCGATCAGTCGGAAGCGGGTCGCTGGCAGGCTCTTCCATGGAGGAAGTGGAGGAAAGTGCTCAATTCTTCTCTCTCCAAAATGAGGGAAAGCATGTGTCAAGGCTTGGAGTTGGAATGCCACAGAAGGCTTCATTATGCTGTTCATCGTGTTTAGTCCACGGAGGCTTTTGGAGGGGTCCATTATACCTTTTCAGTCAGGATCACTGCATCTTATACAGGCATCTCACCTTTTCAGTTATGATCAGACCATTGGTTTTTATGCCATCTGTCTCTTTTTTTTTCCAGTTCGAAGTGCTCTTGGGTGTGTAGCTAAAACATTTATTTAGCTATCTTCAGGGTCCCCCATGGACCTTCCTCATGGGGCGTTGTAATCTCACCTTATTTTAATATATTTTCTTGTTTTTTCTATAAAAAAATGAAGGTAATTTTAAGTTTCTAATAAACATACGTCGTCGTGACGTTTTTTAATGCTTAGTAACTAGTTATTACCACATCGGGAAATCCCGCAACAAAGAGAGCGATACGTATGCACGAGTTAATATTAATTTTCCTGCACTGGAGAAAATGAGTTAATGCTTCATTTAGAGGAGTCATTAAGGCTTTAAAAAATATGCAGTGCATCTAAAATGATTACAAGCTATGGTATGGGCTATGATGCTATCTGAAGGGGCTGGATTATCGTCTGGTACAGCGATGGAGTTTTTTAATTACTAAAATCAGTTGTTATAAAACAATATTGATCCTTGGATATTCTAAGCTGTGGGCATTTGATTTTATAAGCTTAAATTGTACATTTTTAATTATTAATATGCGCCGCATGCGAATGTTTTCCCTGTTCCTGACACTATATTTCTAGTCCTCGTAATGCGAAGAGTTATAAACAGGCATTTAAATCTTTCCTTATCATATGCATAAATTAAACATTATCTTAGCCCACGGGCCACGTTCGTCTCGAGCCTCCACCCCACATATATATAATTTTGTAGCAAATATATAAATAATTTTTTAACAAAACTAGTGGCTAGTGCCCACTGCCCACCATGCAAATTTCAAACTCTAGCCGTTAAAACAAGGGTTTAAAACTTCCCGCCCATCATTAAACTCCTGTAATCACAATTATTAGGAACCCTAATCCCTCTCCACCCCTGTCCTGTCTACTAGATAGTCTCCTTTCCTGAGTTTCCTCCTCTCCTAATCATGATCAGTTATGCTAAAAAGATACATTTACTGATAATTATTCTCTCATTTAACTCCACCGAACTCACAGAGGCTGCTGACAACGCTGTTAAAAAGAAATCCCTCGAGCCGTGATCCAGCTATAACCCTTCTACTTATTAGCAGTTAATACCATTGCAAATCGCTATCACAGTTAATGCATGATCTTTTACTCAGAACTCTTCATGGGGGCCTGCATTTCCAAAAATGCGTTTTTGATGAAAATAGGGCATCACATTAATATTGTTAATTTGTTATCGTTAATAATTTGTTATACATACTTGATATATTATTACTGATACAGTTTTCCATTCCCAAACGTCCCACAACCGCTCCACACTTAGCCCACAATCCCACGTGCTCAAAGCTCATGCCTATCTACACCTTTCTTCCCACATGGGCGTCCGTCACTTTATTTTGTGATAATCTCTTTTTTTAAGGCCTTATCAAGGGTCTCCTCGAAGCGATTCTTATCTTGCTTTCCTTCTACAAACAAGGTGAAAAATTCACGGGGGCCTTCCTATTGGTTGGTGGGTGGCTTCAGAATGATGAGAATGTGAGTTCAGGAGTGACCTGACCAATAGCAAAAGTTTGTTCAATGTATCATATTTGTGGATATGTGGTCTGTTCATATGTGGTCCAAGGTTGAGTTATATATTTTGGTGGGTCCTTTGAGTAAATTTTTGTAGCCAGCTTGGAGGATTTCAATACTTGTATCGAACGCTTGTTTGGATGATACTAATGGTAATGTTGTGCTATGGTATACTGATGGACAAGCCATGACCGTTGTGGCACCATAAGTGATTGGACTGTGGCCTAAGATAATTTCTTGCGTCCCTATGTCTTGTTCCTTGTTGGCAAGCATAGAATGTCAGATGCCATTAGGTTGTTGTCATTAGTTATGTCACTGACGTGGGCTTGCATTGAGACTATGTTTAAAGATTGAATGATGCAGGGATTGGTTTTGTAATTTGAAAGCAGTTTGTTTATGCATTCCCATCTTGCTTGTTTAAAGATTGAATGATGCAGGGATTGGTTTTGTAATTTGAAAGCAGTTTGTTTATGCATTCCCATCTTGCTTCGGTTAAAAGCATGTTGATCTCAACAAGCACTGTTTTGTCAACTCTAATGTGGTTGTTATTTATGGGGCTCAAGAGGTGTAGGTGCTTTGGGTCCTTTATTCAAGAAGAAAGTGTGGTGTACACAAGGCCATGAGCCTTTATTTTGCATGGGTCGAATGCTGCATTGAGACTATGTTTAAAGATTGAATGATGCACGGATTGGTTTTGTAATTTGAAAGCAGTTTGTTTTTGCATTCCCATCTTGCTTCGGTTAAAAGCATGTTGATCTCAACAAGCACTGTTTTGTCAACTCTAATGTGGTTGTTATTTATGTGGCTCAAGAGGTGGAGGTGCTTTGGGTTCTTTATTCAAGAAGAAAGTGCGGTGTACACAAGGTCATGAGCCTTTATTTTGCATGGGTCGAATGCAAGGGCTACCGTTATCAACCCTTGTGACCTGTGTATTGTGCATGCGTTTGTTGGCTAGATTTGCAATTACGTTCTTGTAATTGTGTTTAGCATGTCCTTTCCAACTTGGGATTCCTTTCTAATCTCGAAAAATCAATGTCTAGCATCAACCAACATGCCTTGTGTCACAGGTGTTGATTTTGTGCTCGTTGCTTTGTTCCTATTGTTGGTGCAACTCAACATTGTTTTGCTATAGTGTCAGATCATGCCTTGCACTATTGTGCATAGCGTGAATGTCTTGCATGTCCTTGCAACACCTATGAGGCAAAGATGGAGCACTATGTTTGGGGGAAAGCGCTTTCTCAACATTATGCCATCATGTAGCGGTTTTGTTCATTGTTGAGTGCTCGTATGACAAGTGGTATTCTTTGTTCGGCAACGCTATGTTTTTTTGTTGGGTGAGTGTTGTTGCATGGCAACTTAGGCCCCGAGATGTCTAAGTGGAGATCATAGATGAAGGCTTCATTTGTCGTTATGCTAGAAGATTAGATTGTTGAGAAGTCATTGCTCTTGTCAGACGCAATGTTGGTCTTTGAAAACTTTGATTTATTGGATGTGATCATGTCCAAGTTGTTAATCTACTTGTCTTTCTAAGAGTTGTTGGTGGGTAGCAATGTGTCTTCTTTGCCAACAAAAGGAATATACAACAAACACATCTTGAAACTATTTATGTAATCATCTCATTCGAAGAGTTTTCTTTTAAACTATCTTTTTTTGTTTTCAAACATGGCTTTAAGGGTTCCGAAGGATGTTTTTTTTCAAACCATTTTTCCTTTCTGTGTATAAATATGATACTGATATTAACATTGAACCCCATCTTTTCATTCAGCTTTTATTAGATGTAGAGATTGATGAAGAAACACAAATGGATCTACTTATTCTTGATGCTTTGTAAGAGCTTGCATATTCACTGAGGCACGGATGCTCCAATGAGGATGGACGACAAGCATACTTTGTGACAATGTCATCAAAGAATATATTTGTGTCATGTAGCATTAAGCCTTTGTAAGATTCCTTTTCTTTTTAAGAGGAAAGTTCTTAGTTCTAGGAAGTTTGTATTAATAAACATAAATTCCCTTGAAGAACTATGCAAGGGTAGCAATAGTGTGATATATGTTGTGATGTGAGCTCTTGTGCATAATGTGTACCCAATTTTCTTTAGCTATTATATGGTTTGTGTTTTGCTTTCCTTGCATAGTTGTAGAATTTGTTTCATTTCTTGACTTGTTGAAGTACTAGCTTTTGTTATATACGATGTGCAATAAGTGTCTGGTCCATGTGCATTGAAGATAAATTATGTGTCTATGTTTGCATCCCAAAGAGTGCACAAGCTCTTGTTAAAATTATTAGTATATATATATCCTTCAAAGCTTTCCGCACAACAAAAGTGTTGGCTTAGTAATGGAAACATGCAATGATTCCATGTAGACACTCTCTTTCATGCCAAAGCTTTCTAGCCACTCCTCAAATAAAAGAGTTGGATGGTTTCCTAGTAGCACCAGTTGCTCACATCGATGGTTTTCTTATTTGTGGCAAAGTAATTTCTTCTTCTCTGGCTCAAAAGAGCTGCGTGGGTACATGATTGCTGTTGTGCTTGGGGGAAGCCTTGGGAATCCGAAACGACATGTTGTTTTGTGTTTCCTACATGTTTTCTTGTGGGAGTGAGTCTGCACGCTGCGGAGGTCTTCTTGCAACTCATCTTTGTTGGTTGTTATGTGGGCATCCATAAATTACACTATCTCGGCGTTGGGCACAAGCCCATGTAAAGGGGCATCCTCAATCCATTGCAATCCATGGTCATGCTGACTTCCTCTATGTTGAAGTTCTAACAAAGAAGTAATCAACTAGCTTACCAATAATGGAGCTATTGCGTTTGAGCTCCTTTTTAAGAGCTTTGAATTTGTGCACATAATACCTTGCAGTTATGATTGGATTAGCTCGCACGAGCTATCGTGTGGGTGGTTGAGCTTCCTTGCTCACGATTTGTGATGTGGATTGAGGTTAGCAAGGCATTCTTGTAGTGTTGTGCCCATCTAATCTCCATTTAACATTGAAAAAGTGAGAAAGAAGGTAGGCTTTCCTAACTACCTTATCATCGTGAAGACATTGCGCTTGAGCTTTGCCTTATAGCTAGAGGAAGTGCACAAGCTCTCAAAGTCTCTATATCTAATTTGTGAATTGAGCATTCGCTCGATGTTTGTGTCTTTTTAGACATCCCTCTCTTGTAGTTGTTTATCTTATAGTTTCCCCTTTTGCAGTCAAACCCATATAGAAGAAAGCACTTTCGCGATTGTTGTCTTAATAGTTTTGAAGAAAAGGTTTTTGACGCTATGAGAGAACTTTTTGTCCTTGTTCATTAGCTCCCACTTTGCCACTTACTGATAGTTGTGTTTTGCAATTCGTGGTACTTTCTTTTCTTGCCAAAAAAAGAGCGGGACATGATAGCTCCTCACAATATTAATCATCAAATAAGCGGAGTGGGCTAAAACCCTCACATGGAGTGACACTCATCATCGAGCTATTATGGTCCACAACTTGCTACGTAGAGTAAATGCCATGGATGAGTGTATGTCTTGATGGAATTAATGTCCTCCTCATTGCTTTCATGCTCAAGTGTGTAGTCAAGAGCAACATCAAAAGTTCTTGCCCATGATGTATTGGTTGAGCCACCGTGCTATATACATGGGTGTTTTTGTTAATTCATTAAGAGCTTGTAACATAATCATTGGTTGCACTATACCACTAACATACACGCGGTTACACTCTATTTTGTGCTTGACCTGAACCACGATTGATGCTTGCTTGTCTATAAATCGAGGCACTCACCTTTGGATTCTAGTAAGGTCCACCATTACATTGGCTACACACCCATGTAACCCATATTGGCCTTTGTAGTTCAGATCCTTGATCTATGCAAACGAAATGCGCATGGATACTAAGCGTGCCCCAATCGGATTCAACTTTGAAACAACAAGAATTGTGTTGTTAAAAGCAACATTTCTTATCACACACAAAGGGCCGGTGAACTAGTGTTGTTCAAAGAATTCATGTAGTTGTAGCACATCTTGCAACTTGCATCAATAGGATTGCCATGCAGCCTTTTAGAACAAAGGGCGTTAATACCAAGAGCAATCAATGGTGGTCGCCAACTACTTTTGAAAGAGAAAGACATGGCATGACTCGCACCAAAGCTTGGTAGCTAATATATTTAGCGGCAGCAACTTGTGGTGTAGTCAACCTTGGGGAAATTTGCAAGCAATCTTTTTAGCAAGGACACTTTGTTCATCCCACACACATCTCTTGTGCTTTAGGGTGTCTACTTCTTGTGGATAGCATCTTATATATTAATCATAAGCAAAGGATACAAGCTAGTATCTCCATGCTTGTGAGAAGTCCCAATGATAATTTGAGTGCTCAACTTAACACCATTGTAGAGAAGAACGCGACAAGACTTGTCAAAAATTTGGCATACAATTTGAACCAAGTTCATTGTTAACAATTTTGATGTCTCTCTTGTATCTAGAATCATTCCTAATAAGGCTTTATCAATTGATGATGTGGAAACTTGCGAGCTACCATTAACTTGGATAAAATTCTCCCACACCTTAACTACTTCATCATTATGTTTGAGCAATTCATAAACAATATCTAAAACATGTTCCTTCAATGCATGATGTGAGAGAGTGACCTTGAATATTGATAACAACATAGGTAAAACATCACAATTATTGAGATGAGCTACATTATAAGCCTTATCTATTTTTAAAATGGAAACTTGCTCATTTTCCATTATTTGGAATCGGTTCACATCCATTACTTAAACATGCACGATCTCAAAGTTGCAAACACAACAAAAATATTTCCACAAAGCTTTCACAAGAGGAACTAGCAAAGAGGAAAAAAGATAATCTTTATATGAGCAAACATTCTACATTGATGAACCAAAACATTACAAGGCGATAATCCATGCAAGTATTAAAGGTATTCCTTGAAGCCACCTAACTAAAATTTAGGTTTATATTCAGAAATGTGGCCTTTGTTATCTATTTGTGAAAACACCAGCCTTCTTTACATCCATTAGCATACATTTAATGTCATTTAAGTTGGAGGCATACAAATCCAAAAATGAGCATGGAAGGTTTAAGACCTTGTGTTTCTCCGCTGGTTTTCCTCTCAACAGAATGGCAAGACAGCGGTCTAGGGTGACAGACTAGTTAGGCAATACCGTGGGAGACATGTAGTCACCCACTAGAGTTTTTGGGTACGAACACCAACTCTAAAATAGTCATGGGGACACACAGAACACCACTCTTGAGCAAACCTTCACTCACACTCTCTCAGTTCTCACTTTGCATCTCTCCTTTACATATCTCACTCACTCTCTCACACATACACAATATGTTCATTAAAATAGAGACATTGCATACTTAATCCACACAGTGCAGAGAGCAATAAAGAAACATGATGAAATAGCAACATTGCTCTTGATTACTTTCCAGAAGTATTGCAGACTATTATAGGAGCAATTGCCCAACACAGACTATCACTTCTTGAGTATTATCTATATAGCAGGCTTCATAACACAGACTGTCAACTATTACTTGAAAGCATACAATAGTTGCACCCTTCATACATTCATTCTATCTGAGTGCCTGTCTCTCTCTTTGTCTATATCTACCTATGCATCTGTGTATATATCAGTAGTGATCAGTCGCCCTTTGAAGCTAAGACTTCTTGTTCTTGTCTCTCTCTTTGTCTATATCTACCTATGCATCTGTGTATATATCAGTAGTGATTAGTCGCCCTTTGAAGCTAAGACTTCTTGTTCTTGGAAAAAAAATGGCTCTTTGGTGGTTACATTCCACCACCTCTACACGTGCGATACTGAGGTGGTTCTCATGACATGTGGAGTGGGTTGACTACACCTTTTTCCACTATTGTGCTACTGGGCGTAACACTTGGCACGCCTGGTGCTTGAGCTTCTATTTTGGAACTAGTTTCCCTTACAAATTTTTCTTTGAATTTTTTGAACATTTCTAGGGGAGTATGGTCCAGGATGTATACATCATCGGCATAGGTGGTGTGCTTCTACATCCTCTTTAATTTTACTTCCTGTTCTTCTCAGCAACCCAACCCCTATTGTCAATCTGTGGTGTCTTCTAATAAAAAAACTTTTACCACCGGTCGTCTGAGTGGGGTTTTCCCTAAAATCTTCTTTTTCGCCATTGGTATAGGCCTCCACTCAACCTTTACTGCTTCTTCATATTCTGCTGTGGATCATCTGGAGGTGGGCTTTGTATTTTTTTCACTTTCGGGTCTCCGGTGCTCCACTTCCACATACTGGCACTTTTAGGTGGTTTCATTCTAGGTGGAAGCATCCTCCTTCCCTCCGACATCTATGAGAACAAGAATTGTAAGCATGGGTGTTCCGAAGGAAGAGGTTTCCTAGTAAGCATGGATCTTATTCTGTTTGCATTCTGAAAATATTATGGTAGCTCTTTATTAGCCCTCTAAGCTCTTTATTAGCCCTCTAAGCTCTTTATTGCGGTAGCTCTTTATTAGCCTAGCTCAAAGAACATTACATGTGAAGCCTCAAAGAAGAATTGTACAGGCTAGTCCACGAAGCTACTAAGCTGTTGACCAATCGGTCTTTCAAGTGCTCATTTTCTTTGTGCAGGGCTTGGTTGGTGTCATGAAAATTCCGGACCTCAGCCTGTAGCTCTCTGTGCTCCTTTTTGGGTACTTTGAGTGACATCATTTTCGTGCTTTCTATGGCTAGCTTTGCATCAGCCTTTACCTTTGCGAGTTTTGCTTGGAGTCTGGTCATTTCTTCCTTTGTTTCCCTTAGCTCTAGCTTCCATTGTAGCCTTGTCTTCTGGGTTTGCTGTACCTTTTTTGCTACTTGCCATGCCTCCTCTATTTACATCTGGAGGGCAGCTTTGTAGTTTTCCTAGTCTCCGGGCGCTTCTTCTCTGAGCTAATTTTCATTCTCCATGGAGTGTTGCATTTCCAACTCCAGCGTGTTCTCAACTCATTGGTGTCTATTTCAAATTTTGTGCTACTTTCAAGATTTTGTTTGTACTCCTCTACCTGCTCTCTGGCCTTGTCTTTGTCTTGGAGAGCTTCTCTCAATATTTCCACATACTCCTTGGTGGGTGTGGCATCCTACAACTCCTGTTGCAATGCCTTATTTCTTTCAGTTAGCTTCTTCACCTCCCTTTCCCAATGTTTTGATTTCCAAGTGGTAGCCTTGAGTACTTGTACCAGACTCTGGTCTTCATTTTCCACTTGTTTTCCCTTTCTGGAAGCACTTGTTTTGGGGGACTCCTAGCCTACCGGATGTTGTTGTTGATGCTGCTGATGTGCTGTTGTTGTTATGGCTCTGCTACTGCTATTGTTGTGGCTCCCTGTCTGCATCATCATCTTCCTCTAGGTCATGAATAACCTGTTGTGGTTTTCAAGACATCTGCTCTTGAATTTCTATCAGGGCTTGCAGGCTGCTGATCCTAGGACTTGTTGTTTTGGGCCACATACAACAGCCCTATGTTCATGTGCGCTACTGGCTGGGGAGCTCCACCTCCAGCTCTCCGAGTAGCTTAAAGCTGTGGCTTGGGCCTTCCTGCACCTTTTGTTGTGGTTTTCAAGACATCTGCTCTTGAATTTCTATCAGGGCATGCAGCTGTGCTGATCCTAGAACTTGTTGTTTTGGGCCACACAGACAGCAGCCCTATGTTCATGTGCAGCTACTGGATGGGGAGTTCCACCTCCAGCTCTCCGAGTAGCTTAAAGCTGTGGCTTGGGCCTTCCTGCACCTTCTGCGCCAAAGTCGTCACCAAAGGCCGCAGTTACGCTGGTATGATAATTTCTATTCTTGTGGGCAGCTTCCCCTTTTGAGTTGCTTCTTCTCTCTTTTTTGTTGTTCTCCTCTCTTTTCTGTTGTTCTCCTTCTCTCTTCTTCCTCCTTCCTTCTCTTTTCTTCTTCCTCATTTTTCTTTTCCTCTTCTTCTAGCTTCTTCTTCTTTTCAGCTTCAGCAGAGCGGCTTCTTGCTTATGTCTCTCCTCCAGCTCCCTTTTTCTTTCTTCTTCTACTTTCTGTTTCTTGACCTCTTCCGGGTCAGGTAGCATCTCTTCATCTATTCTATGATTTCTCGTTTTGTTGGCTTTCTGGGTAATCTTTTGCAATTCCTCCTCATCATATATCACTATAACACATCGAGAGGATATCAATGTTTTTTAGCAGCATTTTTCGGAAGGAAAACATCAGGGATTTTCAAGATGCTCCATAGTGCTTTTTTGCTGCCAAGCAACGCTTTTAGCCAGCAAAGTATCGTTGCTCAACAGGTGATATTTTGCTACCCAGTAGCAAAATAACATTGCATAGCAGCGTCTATAGTAGCAGTGAAGAAACACTGCTATACTGTAAAAATATCTCGCTTTTTTGCTGCTTCTTTTACGGCGGCCACGTAGTTTTATCTTTTGAATACAATAAACTTTGTACTCTGAGTTTTTTTTTTGCAGGTTTTTGCCTTGTCTATCACTTCTACCTCTCCTACCCTATCCTCTTCATGCTCAAGCAATAAGGTATGTCTACTGTTTTCATTTATCTCCTATGCAAACAAGCTTTCCATGAAAGTTATCTTTTGAGTATTTCCTTTCTCTTTCCTCTATTTTTAGTTCTTCTTTTCTTATTTTTCCTTTTTCTTTTTCCCTAATTAAGAGCTCTCCATTAAAGCTTCATATGGTAAGAGATCTTGATTTTTCTTAATACTTTTTTTTCTTGACGTCTTGGTTTAATTTTGTAGGTTTTCAACACATGTGGATTGATGTCGATGGATGTATGGATGATGTGGATTGATGTGGATGATGTGGATGGATGTATGGATGATGTGGATTGATGTGTGGATAATGTGGATTGATGTGGATGGATGTATGGATGATGTGGATGGATATATGGATGATGTGAATTGATGTGTGGATGATGCGATTGGATGTGATTTGATGTGGGAATGATGTGATGTGATAGGGATCGATGAAGAAAAAAAAATTGTGGGAAGATGAGAAAAGATGGGGACTAATGTGAAAGGATGTGGAGTGATGAGAAAAGATGGAAATCTTGTTGGAATTGTATTGTATGTGAAAGCTGTTTTTAAATGACTGTTTTATGTTAAGAATAGTGGGGAAGCATTTGGACCGTCTTGTGAATGAGGTCATGGAGACTGTTTGGGACATCATAGCATAGCGGAGGCTACACTCCAACCCACACACTTTGTCAATCCGTGAATGCAACCCGGTTAGCGCATAGAGGCTATCCCGAATGGGAGAAGATTAGTTAACCACACACTAATGACTTCTAGTCCTACAACTCAATCCTTCTTCAACACTCAAGCAATCAATCTAACATAATCAAAGCATCAAGATTAGGCTACACTTAAGCATAAAAATGCAACTTAAGCAAAGAATCTAACATGCAAAGAGCTATCACACAAGCCTTAACTACACATCATTGCATGCACAAGCTTCATCACATGCACTCTACAAATCAGATTTTAGCATCAAAACATCATTAAGAAATCTAGATTAGCAAGTGTGTAGACCATAACCTCATATCATTGAAAATGTAGAGAATAGAGAGTACAAGATTGAAGCATGAATGGAGATGGAGAGCCTTGGGAGAGCACATGAGAAGGATCTATGGAGCAAGCTCTCTCTATGAGCCTCTCAACCAAATGACCAAAGAGTCCCCCCTAGCTCTCAAATGGGCCACCTTTTATACAAAAACTCTAGAACTCCCAAAAGTTCCCATGTGGGATTATTGTCAAGCCCTCTCCCACATTCATCTACAACTTGGAATTCTTTACAAGAGCTCTAAGTGTCTTTTTTGTTGCATCCTTGCATTGATCTTCATTTGTCATGCAACACTCCCCCCTTCCTATTTTGTGCACGTCCTCGAGCGCGGTAGTAGCAAGAGCTGCAACAAAAAAACAATGGATACAAGTAAAGTCTTGTATTGAAAAAAAGAAAAGAAAAGAAAAACCAGCAATGATAATTACACACGTGAGCATACAAGTGCAAGGCTGATTAAAGTTTTAATGAGTACTAAAATAGGTGAGTAAAGACTAGTCAAAGTGAGACTTAAGTGGTAGATAATGCTATGCAAAGGCAAGTGTGCTTTGTACACCGCCGGTTATGACCGCAGTCTCAATGTCCTACAAGTATGTAAGTTATTCCTAAGTGGCAAACCTACTCCTAAATATGAGCAAAAGTGATTGGAATTCTCTTTTTTTTTTCTTTTTTTTTTCTTTTTTTTGATGTGTGTGTAGAAGGTGATAAAGATTAAGGTTCCATCCCAAAGAGACCCAAGCAATGGCCAAGAGACCTCCGCCAAGAGAATCTAAAGACCGCTAAGTATCTCAAGGGCGACAGACCCTTTTTCTTTCTTTTATTTCCTAAGGAGTACCCCATGAAGATGAGGGCATCGGTCTCGAGGGCCCATAGTGTACCCCAGAGTCCTACCAACATCTATCAAGGCGATAGATTCCTCAAAGGTCTTTTTCTGAAGCTTTTAGACATCAGTGCTCACCCCATGGAAACCAAGGCATCGGCCTCAAGGTGCTAAGACAACCCCAAGTCCTACCAAGCATTTCTCATGACTGTAGACACGTCATGTCTCAATTTACTCTGTATATATATATTTTTGGGTATAATTTTTATAAATTTTTATTACTCCTAGCACCTAGCTCATATCTAAGAGGTAGCTACCACTAGGGATAACTAATATACCTTGAAAGCATAAGAACTTGTCATATTCCATTGGTATATATCCTACACTGTCTTTAGATAGAAATATCTTTTACTAAGTCTTCTAAGAGTCTAGAATTTACTCACCATATTTTAACAACTAATCAAAAACTTAAAGCAGCCAACATTGTGTGAACATGCAAACCATATATTCGTAAGATAAGAGCACATAAAGAAATAAAGATTAAGATTTGAATACACCTGTTGTAGTGCCCTGTTGATGTTGTTCGTTTGCATTGATGCATTGTTGATTTTGTGCAGATTGCTCCTCCTTGATTTTTGTAGGCATAGCATGTCTCCCCCCTTCCTAATTTGTATGCACGGTAGGTGGACTATAGGGGCGTGTTTGATGCTCTTTTTTAACGGAGATCTCTGCAAAATTTTTATTAACAAGCAAGAAAAGAAAATAAAGGAAAAAAAATTTTGTTATTGGTGCCAATCACCGAATATAGCCGAGGGGAAAAACCCAGTGGGAGAAAAGTGCCCTGGCTTGTCGATCTTATTGTGGAGTCGCTAAGCTTACCCATACGCTCGTAGTGGAGATCATCTCAAAAAGAACATAATCCTCTAAAGGCATAAGGAACCACACTATGCAAACATTGATCTACCAAAGAGCTTCAATTGTAGTGTTAATGCCTTATCTTTAGTTTCAGGTATGTCCTTCTTGGGTGGGAATTTTAGCAATTGTCGAGGAATTTGAGCAAGATAAGAGGATTTAGGCAATGAAGTGCTAGAATCTATGCTCAAATGAGACTCCTTTGGACTTGTCCTAGGTACACCAGTTGATAGTGGAATTGTGTAACAAGGAGTAATTGGGACAACCTGTGTTTTAATACATGTTTTAGGAAGATCAACACAAGTAGATTTGTAGGTGCTATCACAGCCACCGTTCCTTTCTTGAAGAGTTTGTGTTGATTTCTTTTGCACCCACTGATATGGAAAATCAAGGGTGGCTTTTGGAATCTTTCTGAAACACTCTTTTACCCCTAGCAAAGCATGGCATTTTGGAAGCCAAATTGCTGTTGCACCCTCATAATAGTCTTGTGCTCTAAGAACATGTTTTGGGACCCATCGAGTAACAATCCGAGGTTTAGGCTTGGAAATGATGTGCTTCTTAGGAGGCTTAGCAACTGGGCTAGATGGTACAAGTTTGTACGCATCTTTGGGTAGCCAAATTGATAATTCCTTCTTGCCTGGCCTTCTTTGAGCAGCAACTAGAGTAGTTGGAACATGCCAGCCATTGCCCTCACTTGAGTACTCATCAATTATCCACATCATTTGTTTTGGAGCTTCAAGAGAAGATTTTGAGAGTTGGTTGTGTAAGGTAGAAACATTACCCTTTTGACACGATAAAGCTCGTGGAGTAGCAGATACTTCCTCTACTTGCAATGCTGTTGTGGCTGCATCCCCATAGTACAAAACATCTAGATGGTCACGTGGTTGTACCATTCGTATAGGAATAATGTCATATCCATCTGAGTCACAAAATTGAATTGGCTTAGGTAAAGCACATGTCGATAATGTTGCAAGGACATGACTCCATTCTAGTGGATCAATTAAATGCTCAGGGAAGGGTTGTGGAGTGTATGCCTCGTCTGATACACTTCGATTACCCTTAAGTCTCTCAGTGTTGAAATCCCTACATAAGGCTCTACACATCCACAGATCTTCTCGCTTGTCTGACAATGTAACTCTTGAGCCCTCAGATGAAGCAGAATCAAACTCATCTATTGGAGACCTTGTTACATCACGATATGAGTGATTCCTTAGGTTGACCCTTGTGATGACAAAATCATGTCGGAGGTACAAATAATTGTATCCCCAATCTTGAATCATTTGAAATTGTCACATGAATGGTCTACCCAATATCACTTCATAGTTTGGATGTTTTCCAAAATCCACTATTGCAAAGGTGCGCTCATATTCAATCCCACATGTGGTGACCAATATGTTCTCAAGTAGCCCAAGGGGATGTTCTAAGCTTCCATCTGCTAGCTGCAAGCGCATCCTGGTACTCCTAATAGCTGGTTTGCCCCACTTTTCCCAAATGGACCTTGTCACAATGCCCACTCTTGCACCACTATCAAGTATTGCAGTTGAAACTACTTTTCACACTTCTAATGGGAGTGTAGCATTTCCCTGATCGTCCTCACAAAATTTTCCTACTTTGTTGATAGGAACTGGCATAACATGCTTTGTCTCAGGGTGTATAGTACACTCATGGTGACCCTTTTGTAGCAATACCTGCTCTGACAAACATGTGGCAATATCATTCCACAACTCAGGTCAAATTTTTATCAAATCAAGCAAAGGTAAGGTACAAGCCACTGGTGCTGACAAAATAGCTTGCACCATACTCATATCCTTCTCCTTTGTCAACCTTTTATGCATGGAGGGTATCCTCAAGGTTTGAGAACAGTTCTCATATTCTCCCAGATATGATGGTAAGGTTTTCATTGTGTGTTTACTTCTAGGAGAAACAATTGTTTGAACTTTCTCCTGGATGCTTGGGCGTCTAAAGTTGTTTTCCGTGCCCCTGGTAACATCCACCTCAGAGAATGGAGGCGAACTAATAGAGGACATGTTCTCATTAACTTTCTCATGAACTGCGGCCCACATCTCATTTGCCATGTCCTCATTAGCATCAATAACTTCATCATTGCATGGGAAGACAAGGTTAGGTGGTGGTAGATTACCTCCTTTCAATTGGGTGTCAATTGGTGCGTAGACCTTTCGCTATGAGCTTGTGAAATGAGCTCACTTTTCATTTCCCGACTTGATGACACTTCTGGTATGGTTTCTAATGTTGGCTTAAGAGAGGTCGGGCCCCGAGGAATAGGTGGTGGTGGTCCCTCAAGTATTGACTGAGCTTCCCTAATGAGTTGCTGATGTACAACTAGATTGATCTTCTCCTCCCGAGGGTTTGGGTATTCTTGAAGCTTCTTGGGTAGCTCAGATAAAGCTGCAATGCGACTTCTATGAGCATCAATGATGGCCTCTAGAGTCTCATTCACTTTATCCACAAAAACAGAACCCCCAGAACTATCCTCAGTCGTACTAGCCTCATCTTGTTTAGCACTAGGCTCAGGTTGAGGTTGATGTTCCTCATGCACTTCTTGGGATGTAAAAGTTTTATCCCTCATGTTTTGTTTAGAGGCTTCTTGAGAACTAGTGGATGCACTTTTAGTTTGCTTGTTTCGGTTCTTCTTCCTCCGAGTGGTTTTTTTTCTATTGGACTGTAGGGTCTTGTCCACTAGATTTGTCTTTGCATCCCTAGTTCGAGGTGTCTCATCAGTCTGTATTTCGACATTTCGTGTCTGTGATCTAGTCATGACTCTAAGTGGCACGACATCCTCATTCTCAGATGAAGGTGGTGATGGAACTGCCCCTACAAGGTTGAGTGAGACCTTCTTTCAATTGGTGGAAACTGTTGTACTGTTGTATTGGATCGAGATGCTTGCCTTGAGCGATGTGGACAATCACGAGCCCAATGGGGTTCTCCGCACTCATAACAGGGGCCCATTGGTTTGGCCTCTACTTTCCTTGGCTGCCATTGACCTGAGGGGCCTGGAGTCCTAGGTTAGTAGCCGCCTAGCAGCATTAAAGAGTTTTGCTCCTCTGGTTGAGTCTCCACAGTGCTTGGTTTGGGTATGCGGGGCTTTCAAAGATATTTTCTTTGGATGAATATGATACATATTCCTCCTCCACATAGCCTGGGTTTACCAAGTCTCTACACATATTTGAATTGTCGTAGTCAACAACCCTCACAGGAGCAGTCCCAGGAGCAGGAGGTTGAGCACCAAGAACAGGTCGTGCTTGCTCTTGTGCCATCGGTGGCTTACGTTCAAAATTAGTATACTGTTGATACATTTGTGGAGCCACTCCACCCCTTGGCTGCTCACGTTCCTGTCTCATTCTTGCAATGCGAGTACATTCCTGTGTGGTGTGGGTAAAGTTCCAAGCACAGGCTTGGCACCACTTTTTTGTGGGTTGGTTTATGACTAGAGGAGAAAAGGTATTACATTCCTCTGTTTTATGGTTACTGCCACATGCTCCACAAAGATGAGGACCTGTAGGAAGTACACTCCTCATTCTCTGCTGCTGTTGTTGTGGCTGCATGGGTGGACGATAGGTCTGTCCCAATCTCCTTAGTACTAGGTTAGCTATCTGGTCTGGATTTACTAGCGCGCTAGACCCTGAACTTTGGTCATCACCCCACTGATCTCTAGGTTTCACCTCTGGGCCAGAACCATCTTGGAATTTGAAGTTATCGGTGAAATCCATAGCATCATGGCAACACTCATTGAAATTTGTATGCTTCTTCGCATAGAGATGTGTATGCAATGTTGAATTTTTGAGTCCTTTTAAGAAGAGAGAAATTAATCGACTTTGGGCGGGCTTCTCATCTTCTGGGCAACGATTAATGTACTGCTTCATTCTATTTACACAGTCTCTAACACTCTCATTCTCGCCTTGCTTGAAAGAGTAGATGTGTGCTACCGTGTCATGTTGAATTCCCATCAAGGAAAAAGCAGCAATGAATCTCTCTTCCAAAACTCGTAAAGAAGATTTGTCTGAAGTCTCTAATGCCTGAAACCAAGCCAGGGCTTTTCCCTCAAGAGTGAGTCCAAATCCTTCAATTTGAGTATGCTTATCAGCCACTTGCTCAGCTCGAACTGCTTGCCTAAATGCTGCTACATGGTCGTATGGATCTCCCGACCCTTCATACTTCTTTACCAGTTTCTGAAGAGTTGATGGCCTTACTTGTCGTGAATACTCATCATAGGGCCTACGGCCTCTCACTCTCAGTGGGAATTGTTCCTCTCTTTGGAAAGATGGTCCACATGTTTCCAAAATTGGTGTGGGTACCCTATTACCAACCTCACCAAACCCCTCCAAAGATCTTGTCACCCGCATTTCAGGAGGTGCATTAATGGGAGGCCGAGTTGGCTCCCCTACCCTCCGATTGTTATAGTGAGAAAGATGTTGTTGTGGTGTGATCGGTGGTCGCACATTTGGTGTAGGACGATATCTTGGTGCTAGAGTTGGGCTACTAGCAGTGGTCCACTTGGATGTTGAAGGTCCCTCTCTAGTGAACTCTCGTAGGGGAGGAGCAACAGTTTCTCCAAGAAAGGCTGTCTCTCCCGGTTTGGCTGTATTTGTTGAGAACACTTCCATGAATAATGGTTGTCCTTTCCACGTGAGTTCCCGAATCTCTTTCCAATCTAAGGTTCAGTATTCATTGGCCCATTTATCAATTATTCTGTTCATGTGTCCTGCAAGCTTCTCAACTACCACCACATGAGCTAGAGGAAGATCTAGCTGTGGCAATCTAGTTGTGGCATAATATCCCTCTAACGAGTCCTTATAGACCTCTTGAAGTGGGTCATCCTGTAAGACCTTTGTCACTGGAATTTGTCGTACAAACTCCCATTGGCTTTCAGCCCCGTGATCCATTTTACTCTTGCCTTTCCTACCCCTTTCCAAATTTAGATCTACAAGAAGTAAATCATCTATGGATGGTTTTGAGGACTGGGCATTGGAGGGTCCAGGCATGTCCGGCTCAATGAGCCAGTCATCTCTAGACTCCCTTGCTCTGGAAAGTTTTGATAAGTCTAAGAACTCGGTTTTAGAGAGCTCCCCTAATTTGTCTACATTTTCTGGATGGTAGGTGACTTCGTAGCGAACACCATCTCCACCCATGTACATGTTACCCTGGTCATTGACTAGAGGTGCTCTATCAAGTTCTGAGAAAATGTCTGCGATCTTAACAAGATACCGTTGTTGTGGATCCCTAAAGATCTCAGCTCCTCGAGCATTTGTGTAGACATATTGGAGTCTCACATTGAGTGTTAACCCCATGGTGTCGGCTTCAAATGGATTAAAAGATCTTGCGGGTGTCCTATTTGGGACTACGGACTGACTATTTGACGGCCCAAGATTGTCCATGGACAATGAACTAGTTGTTCTGGAGGAAAGGGTATCGGATTGGGATTCAGAAAGGGTTTCAGCAATATCTGCCAAATTTCCTACCGATTGGGTCCCACTTTCTTGCGTAGGTACTCTAGAAGGTGCCCTAGGCCCTACGGCAGAATCTATAAGACGTCCCGACCGCAAGTGCATAAGGTCAAATTTTTTTGGTTTTTTATGTGTTTTTGTTTTGTTTTGTTTTGTTTTGTTTTTGTTTTTGTTTTTTGTTTTTGTTTTTGTTTTTTGTTTTTGTTTTTGTTTTAATTAATATATATATATATATATATGTGTATATATATATATATATATTTTAACCTACCTAAAATGCAACTAAAATGAGTATGTGTGGTGTCACTATCTATCCTATTTATTATTATTATTTTTTTTAAATGATTTTTTTAATTTACACAAAAATTATGAATCACACTAAAAAAATACTAATTATGCACAAAGTTACAAAAATTAAAAAAATGCAGGTTACACTAATTATGCAAAAAATTAAAAAAATGAAGAATTACAGAATATGCAAAAAAATAGACTCCTAAAAAACACTTAATTTATAGAAATTTTTTTAATTTTCTTTTGTTTTCTTTTGTTTTTTTCTCCTTTTGTTGTTTTTTTCAAACTAATAAATTTCGTGCCAATTACAAAAAATATGAATCTACACAAAAATAAAAATAAAAAATGCACGCTACTTTACTTATGCAAAATTTTACAGAAATTTTAAAAAATGGATTCAAACTACAAAAACTAAAAATTGTTTTTCTTCTTTTTCTTTTTTTCCTCTTTTTTTCTTTTTTTTCTTTCTCTTTTTCTTTTTTTTAAAAATTTAATTTTTTTTTCTTCTTTTTTCTTTCTTTTTCTTTTTTCTTTTTTTTTCTTTCTTTTTTTAATCTCTTTTTCTCTTTTTTTAAGAAAATAATATTTTTTAGTTTTATTATATTTATTATTATTATTATTTATTTAAAAATATAAAAAAACATAAAAAATTAATAAAAATTAAAAAATTAAAAAAATTAAAAATTGCACCTACCTTATCTTTGCCGCCTCCCGGCTCCCGGATTCGTCGCCGCACCCACTTCCGGATTCTTCAATGCCTCCATGTGCACTCCCTCTTCTGCGCCTCCTGCCAGCTGCACCACCACAGTCGCCTTCCTCTCCTTCTCTCTCCTTCACCAGAGTCAACCGCCTGCTCCTTCTCTCTTCGCCTTCTGCCGTCCGTTTGCTCTTAATGCTGCTCCGCGAGAGTCGCCTTCCTCTCCTTCTCTCTCCTTCACCAGAGTCAACCGCATGCTTGTTCTTTCTCTTCTTCTGGCGGCCGTCTGCTCTTATGCTGCTCCGCCAGAGTCGCCGGCCTCTCCTTCTTCTACGCTTCTTCCACTTCCACTCTGCCTCAGAGCCGCCTACTCCTTCGCTTCCACGTTCCAGCCGCCTACTCCTTCGCTTCCACGTTCCAGCCACTCTGCCTCAGAGCCGCCTACTCCACTACTGCTGCAGCCCGACTACACTGCCTGCAGAGCAGCAGCCGGTCCTTTTTTTTAATTATTATTATTTTAACATTTTTTTTTTCTCCCTCGCCTTCGTTCGCTTCACGGCCCTTCAACGAGTCTGCTGCCTTTGGTTGCGCTTCAACTGGCCGCCTTACAGATGCATGTATATATATATATATATATATCTATTTACCTTTGCTACAGACGCCTCCCCACCATACAACAAAACAACAAAACAATAAAAGAATGAAGGCCGCTTCCACTACTTCCTACCTATCTCTCGCCAACCCCGTCAAAAATACAAAAACAGAAAGTACTTAAATCTGATTAGTGGCAGGATTTCTCTACCGCAATGAGGTTTTAATTAATTTTGTTTTTTTGCTTCTAATCAAAAAATCGAAAACACACAAGGCGCCCTTGAGATCACACACTCAATGCCCTTGCAAACTCTACTCTAATCTACCCTAATCCACGATTTTGCAATCAATGGAGCACTTAGTAAGAAGTAATGGTTAACACTCTTCACTAACTTAGGTGTGCGTTCCCCGGCAGCGGCGCCATTGTTTGGGACATCATAGCATAGCGGAGGCTACACTCCAACCCACACACTTTGTCAATCCGTGAATGCAACCCGGTTAGCGCATAGAGGCTATCCCGAATGGGAGAAGATTAGTTAACCACACACTAATGACTTCTAGTCCTACTCAATCCTTCTTCAACACTCAAGCAATCAATCTAACATAATCAAAGCATCAAGATTAGGCTACACTTAAGCATAAAAATGCAACTTAAGCAAAGAATCTAACATGCAAAGAGCTATCACACAAGCCTCAACTACACATCATTTCATGCACAAGCTTCATCACATGCACTCTACAAATTAGATTTTAGCATCAAAACATCATTAAGAAATCTAGATTAGCAAGTGTGTAGACCATAACCTCATATCATTGAAAATGTAGAGAATAGAGAGTACAAGATTGAAGCATGAATGGAGATGGAGAGCCTTGGGAGAGCACATGAGAAGGAGCTATGGAGCAAGCTCTCTCTATGAGCCTCTCAACCAAATGACCAAAGAGTCCCCCCTAGCTCTCAAATGGGCCACCTTTTATACAAAAACTCTAGAACTCCCAAAAGTTCCCATGTGGGATTATTGTCAAGCCCTCTCCCACATTCATCTACAACTTGGAATTCTTTACAAGAGCCCTAAGTGTCTTTTTTGTTGCATCCTTGCATTGATCTTCATTTGTCATGCAACAGAGACCTATCTGTTAAAGTTGCAACTGCTACGGAGAGTCAACGGAGGACGTCTTGCGTAGCAAGGTCGGCCGAGGTCCTTACCAGCCGTGGTTTGATTTAAATGGTGAGCTTCCGGTACAGTGGATGAGGGACCAAGGAAGCGGCCTATGAGTGAAGCGCCAGGTGACCTGCGAAGGATCCTAAAGGGTGCTGACCATACGGTGCTTGGGCTCTGGGTCACTGAAGATACCCACACGTACGTCAGGGAAGATCTGGTTGATTGACTTTGCTGGTCCTCAAAAACGGATGAGTCCATGGCTCTTTTATATGGATCTGTTGGTTGATCTTGCTGATCTTCAACGGAGACTCCATTTTTGTTAAAGTGAATACTTGCCGGTTACTACTATGAGCTAGGAACTATCGAAAAGGCCCCTGAGTGGACAGGGGGTGAGCGTTTTGGTTGCCAATGATGCCATAGGTACACCCAATGAAGAAATGTTTGGAAATAAGGATTCAACTGGATAATTAGAGGATTATGATCACTGACACTATGGTTTCATTAAATGATTGTTTTAAAGACTGTTTAATCTGTGAAAAAGGTAATTTCATATTGGGTGTGTAAGTGGTGTGACTAGTTTTAAGTTTGCATGAATATCCGGCTAGGGGGTCTAGGAACTCTTTTCCTTGGTACCCGCGACAACCTAACCAAATTCTTAATTGGATCCCATCACTACAGTGGTTGGGCGGTTGGCTAAACCATGGGATTGGTCAATCACTTCATCATCAAAGTAAACCCCAAGACCTTTAGAAGTAGCCTTCGAGATAGAAAATAAGTTGGCAGACATCTTAGGCACATGCAAAACATCATGTAAGATAGCATCTCCAAAAGAAACATCGCTGATATGATTGAGTGGGGAGTGGAGTAGTAGTGGAAGTAGTAGTAGAAGGAGGAATCATAGTAGATGAAGTTGCCATAAAAGGCATAGATGATGTAGGGGGATATACCATAGAGTGCATAGAAGTATGTGGATAGGAAGGCATAAAGGACAAAGAAGAAAGAGAGAAATGATCCGTAGAAGGTAATGGATATGACGAAAAAGAGAAAGTAGAAGAACCTACCGAAGAAGGAATTGCACTAACTTTCGTTGTAGTAGTTGCCGGTCCAACCATCGTAGGAGATGTAGGATCCATAGTATCTTCAATTTTGCCTTTGTCTTTTGGAGTAGAGGACTTCCAAGATCCCATAGGGAGAGGAGGGTGGGAAAACACAAGGGAAGAAGTGTCGTACCTCCAAAAACGCAGCCAATAGATGGACTGTCCACCACCAAGGAAGTATCTCCAAAATATGCACAAAGATAGTGCAAAAACACAGCCAATATATGAACCAATAGACTCCGTAGAAACCACCAAAAGAGGGCTGAGAATGTAGCCTTAGGTAGAAGGAGTATGGAGGAGTTGATTGTCCACAAAAATGCAAACACAAAGTGTGTAGCAAAGTGGAATTTTCAGCCGGTAGAAAGGTGTAGAAAAGAGGATGAATATGTACCTCAAAACACCATGAAGAGGGCTGAAGTTGATGATGAAAATGCACCCAAGAAATGGCTACAAACCTCTCCACAAGAAGCCTCCAAAAAAAACGCTACCGCATGTAGGGAAAACTAGTTGGCAATGTTTTCACTACGCAAGTAGAGTTGTAGGACTCGGATTGAAGTGCTTTAAAAACACACTTGTAGAGGATGGTAAGGGGCTGGTTTGAAGCCTTTTGCATCATTAAATGAGTGCAAGGATGATGAGTAAGGGCTTTTGCAAAAAACACAAGCAGAAATTCTGCATGCAAGCAGAAATTCTGCATGCAGGCAGTCTTCGGAAGAATAACTCAAAAACGGTGAGGAATTTGCTAAAACTTTCTTCTGCTAAGTTGTAGACCACGATGATTCCAGCTGTTTGCGCGGGCAAAATCCTCAAAAACACATTCGTTTAGCAGAAAATAAAAAAATAAAAAAACACCATTGAAAGCGGGGTTGTTGAAGAGGACTGGTAGAGAGGAAGAAGGATAAGGAGGCTCTATGTGTGCCACCACCTTGCTCTGATACCATGTGAGAAAGAAGAGATGAGAGAAGAGACAATGTACTCAAGAACTCATCAATGAACCACTAGCCAACTTGATTAGAAATGAACTACAATGCCTCATATATATAGGCACAAGATGAACGGATCTCTAGAAAAGTTCCTCCACCCAGAAATGTGTAAATAGGAAAAAATGGAAATGAATGCTGTAAATCCCAAAAATGCCTAGAGGCAAAAGAGTGTGCCACTAGCATGACACCATCTGGAGATGACACCTATCGAACAGTTTGGCTCCTTTTTTTATTTGGTTTGATTTAGGAGAGAGAAGAGATAAAGCTATCATAATTGTTTTTTGAATTAAAAACTCATCCACATGTGTGAATTAGGCTCCTATCTCAAGAGTCCCCCTCTCCTTACCAAGGTGTCAAAAATGCATCATTATTCCAAAATATCTCGTTTTTTTAGTAATATCTCATAGTTTTTAACTAATAAACCTTGTACTTAGTTAACTCTTTATCTTATGTGAGCATTTACTCATTTTTGGGTATTTTCTTTTATTCTTTGGATTTATCTCATCCCAACACTTGGATTAATCCAATTGGCCCATTGGAACCTTAATTGGACCATAATCTAAAAATTTCTGAAAATGTAGACCCTTAGGCTAAGGTCCTTTATACACATTTTCAGTTAACTCCAAATACTTATTGGAAAGTTCTTTTTGAATTTCTGTTTCAGGGGAATCCATTTTAGACACTAAGAGGATTTTTATATCCAAAGATATCTTAATTATCTCTCTCTAGGCCAAAACAGGATAGAACCAGATCTTTCTCCTATTTCAGAGAGGGGAATAATTACAAGAACAGAAGGGGAGGTTCTTACACCTTTATACCTCAAAAGCTGGAGGGAGGAATCTTACATCCTACCCCACTTAAAAAACGTGAGATGTCCTCATCTCGCAGGTGGAGTATAATCTCTTTCATCTTCTTCTTCTTCAATCACTTCCAGCATTACTGCCTTAGAAGTGGGCTGTCGATTTGGGAACATCTCTCTTTGACTTCCCCTATTCTGAGGCAGAGGTCTTGCATTACTTTGGATGGAAATTGAGGGGTGGTTAGGGTCTACCTCTGGGATTTCCCTGATTTTGTTGAAAAGAAACCCGATTACTCTGGAAGGAAGGAGCTGGAGTGTGGAATCTTGATCCTTGATTTTCTCACCTCGAAAACCTTGATCCAGAAGGAGTTGGGCAATCCATACTGCGATGTCCAAATCCTTGATAGATATAGCATTTCACTTCTTTATTCAAGGGTGGAACTTCAGAAGTTGAATTCCAGGGGATTGAGTTCTGGGAAAAGGACCTTTCTTCCATTCTGGAACTTTCAATATCTTGAGCTTGACCTTGTTGTCTCTTAGGCGGTGGAAGGTTGGAATCAACTTCTGGAGCTAGAATTCTTTTGAAAGATGATGGTGGTGCTTTGGCAGGACCTTGACATCAAAGGCCTTGGCAAAATCCTTTGCCATCCGCACTGCTTCGGCCATGGAAACTGGCTTGGCATTCTTTACTAGGATATTCAAAGGTTTGTTTAGTCCTCGAATGAACCTGGCCAACAGCTGTTCTTCATCCAGCTGTGGTGAGTACTTGAGGAGGAGAGTGAACGCTTGGTGATACACTTCAATAGTTCTACTCCCCTAGGTTAACTCTAAGAATTCGTTCATCTTGGTTTCCAAAAAGCCGGGAGGACAGAATCTCTTCCTTAGGTAAATTTTGAGATCATTCCATGTCTGGGTGATCCGATCCAGACGGTTTGTCTCACAATGGTTTCTCCATGCCATTCTAGCTGTTTTTACTATCTTCAGTCTTGCAAGAGCCATTTTACTCTTCTCATTGTACCCGGTGACATCGAAGTATTCTTCCATTGCTTGGATCCACTTCTCCACAGCCTCACCCAAGTTTTCCCCTTCACCCTTGAAAGGTCCAAGCTGCGATCTATGAAGAGTTTTACGAGCATCTAAGTTGAGCTCTTCCTCATCAAGTTGGGGGTTATCATTCCTACCACGACGACCTCGATCCATGATCCTATCAATACAAAAATTCTTGTTAAGTCCCTTTATTTACAATTCAAATCCGACTTTAGATCCAACTGATTTTAGGGTTCTTTAGATTAGTCAGCCCCCCATAGAATCATGGGATAAAGATCCCTTCTACAAGAAGAACATACAGAACTCATTATCAGAGAATAATTCATTCATATTCTTAACACAATAATGGTCTCTCAGATCAAAAATTTCATCTGATCATTCCTCTACGGTAATTTTAGTTATGCAGGTTCTCAATTTGTCATCCCTTAATTAGATCTACTCGCTCAAAGGTTAACAGCAACAATCTGTTAGCACAATCCACTAATCTCATAGTGATTTACTGAAGTCATAATCGTCATTCCAGCTACCAATATCATCACTGGGATTTGTCCCATTCATCCTCATTGTGGCTTTGTTTAACTTATCTCCTTTCAACCAAAATTTAGGAATCATCATCTTTCAATCAGAATCCAAATCAACTCATCAATTCTTAACCAGGATTCTAAAATAATATCAACCAGCATTCGAATTCATCATTTGGATAGCATTTTTGCTTATAATTTCAAGGTCTTAGATTTACTCGTATATATTGTCAGTAAAGAGCTGCATATATACCCACGATATATACGGGTATTCACGGTCCTTGGAATTGAAAAGATGCAGGGGAGAAGAGAGCTCGAGCTCTTGCACAAGCACACACACACTCACAAAACCCTAAAAGAGAACACACAAGGTGAGAGGCTGAAAATCTTCTTCTCCTTCACTCAACACTCAACACACCATATACAAAGATAAGAGTACACACATATGAAAAGGTACTCAACCAAGTACATACTAGGGTTCTCTATAGTGTGAACCCAACTAAATGAGCTGGCGCTACAACTATGCCAGTCTCTAGAATGGCTGTCACACAGCCTGTCATCCCACTGGCCGTATATCACCCATGATCTCACCAACCATGCCAGTGGTGTAAGTGTGGGGCCTATCCCCTAGGCGGGTCAATATCCACCGCCTCACTAGGTGAGCTCGATATCTCAACACTCCCCCTCGAGCTCAACTCCATCTCATGTACACCAAGTGAAGCCCTGAATTTGTGGAGCTTCTATGTATACCCAATGCTTTGGTGAAGATGTCAGCTACTTGATCCTGTGTGGTGCTGACATAAACAAGGTCAACGTCTTCTGCCAAGACCTTCTCTCTGACAAAATGGTAGTGGACCTCTATATGCTTTGTGCGAGCATGAAGAACTGGGTTCCTGGCCAACTATATACTGCTAATGTTGTCACAGAAAAAGATAACTTGTCTATCCACTGATAGACCCAAATCTGCAAGTAGCTTTCTCAACCAAGCTACCTCACATGCTGCCATAGTAGCACCTCTGTACTCGGCCTCTGTACTGGATAGAGCAACCGTAGGCTGCTTCTTGCTGCTCTAAGTCATAGCAGCACTCCCTAAAGAAAACTTGAAGCCACTAATAGATCTTCTATATGAGATACTACTAGCCCAATCAGCATCTGTGTATCCATGTATACATATCTCTGTCCCAGTTTCATAACATAGTCCACAATGCAAAGTAGCCCTCACATATCTCAGTATGCGTCTCAATGTATCCAAATGCGGCTTACATGGAACCTGCATAAACTGACTCACCAACCCAATAGCATAGCTCAAATCTCGGCTGGTGATCATCATGTAGATCAAGCTTCCTACTATGCGCCTATACATAGTAGGATCCTCCAAAATCTCTCCTGAATCTGCACTCAACTTGCCAAGAAATTATGTAAGTAGAGATTCTTGTATTTTTCTTTATTGATTTTATGTTTTTCTAATGTTTATGATTGTTTGAAGTGATAAATGGATGTTATGCCTTGATCGAAAGGCTTTTTTCCTCTCTCTTCTAAGAATCAACCCTTCTTTATCCTAGTTAAAGTCATAATTATTGGAATTAAACTTTTTATAATGTTTTCTCTTTTATAAGTGAATTTTGATTAGTCTAGATTACTTTAAATCAATTGAGTTAATTTTTAAGACAAATTAAGTAGGAAAATTTGAAAGATGGTCAGCCATACAAAGGAGGTTCTGGCAAATTTTTTTAGAAATAAGTATTATCTTATCTTTTATTATGCTAAAAGAGTAATTCCTATCAATTCTACACTCTAAAAGTGTCATTTTCATGCATAGATTATGCATATTGATTATTATTTTTATGCTTAAAGGAATAATTTTCTTTTATTATGAAAGTGTTACTTTCATCAAAATAGATTTTATGCATAAAGGAATAATTTTCTTTTATTATGAAAGTGTTACTTTCATCAAAATAGATTTTTATGCATAAAGGAATAATTTTCTTTTATTATGAAAATGTTACTTTCATCAAAATAGATTTTATGCATAAAAGAATGTTTTTCTTTTATTATGAAAGTGTTACTTTCATCAAAATAGATTTTTTTGCATAAAAGAATATTTTTATTTTATTATGAAAGTGTTACTTTCATCAAAATAGATTTTTATGCATAAAGGAATATTTTTAAAAGTGTTACTTTTACCATAATTGATTTTCATGCATAAAAGTATGCACAAAAGATTATTTCTTTATATAAAAGTGTTACTTTTATCATAGATGATTTTTATGCATAAATGGGTGCATAAAAGATATTTTTTATATGAAAAGTGTGAATTTCATCATAAATGATTTTATGCATAAATAGGATGCACAAGAAAAATTCTTTTATTCTAAAAGTGTAATTCTTACTAAATTAGATTTATGCATGGAAAGATGCATAAAGAATTTATCTTTAGTTCGAAAGAGTTATTTTCATCAATTTTGATTTTATGCACAAGCAAAAGCATAAAAGATTGATTTTTAATTCAAAAATATCATTCTCATTTAAAATGAATTTATGCATAGGAAGATGCATAAAAGATTGATTTTTAATTCGAAAGTGTTATTCTCCTTAAAATGGAATTTATGCATAAATTAGATGCATAAGAGAAATTCTTTTATTCTAAAAGTGTAGTTTCTACTAAATTAGAATTATGCATAAAAGATTGATTTTTATTTTGAAAGTGTTATTCTCCTTAAAATGGATGTATGCATGTAGATGTGGATGTATGGATGTATGCATGTAGATGTGGATGTATGGATGTGAATGTGGATGTGGATGTATGGATGTAGATACGGATGTGGATGTGTGAATGTGGATGTGGATGTGGATGTATGTATATGGATGTATGATTTTTAATTCGAAAGTGTTATTCTCCTTAAAATGGATGTATGCATGTAGATGTGGATGTATGGATGTGAATGTGGATGTGGATGTGGATGTGGATGTATGGATGTAGATACGGATGTGGATGTATGTATGTGGATGTGGATGTATGAATGAGGATGTGAAAATGGATGTATGCATGCAGATGTGGATGTATGGATGTGAATGTGGATGTGGATGTGGATGTATGGATGTAGATACGGATGCGGATCTATGTATGTGGATGTGGATGTATGAATGAGGATGTGAAAATGGATGTATGCATGTAGATGTGGATGTATGGATGTGAATGTGGATGTGGATTTGGATGTATGGATGTGGATATGGATGTGTATGTATGAATGCGGATATGCGATTGGATGTATGATGTGGATGTACGAACATGGATGTGTATGTAGAATAATGAATGTGAAATAATGTGTCGTCGATATGTGTGAATGGATGAGAATGAGTACACATATGAATGGAATGTGGAATAAGTAATGTGGACTGAGGAGGGATAATGTGGAAAGACGAGAGTTTGATATAGAAACTGTATTTTGTGACCTGTTTGTAAATGACTGTTTTATGTCAAGAATACTGGGGAAGCATTTTGACCGCCTTGCGGATTAAGGTCATGGAGATCTAACTGATAAAGTTGCAACTGCTGACGGGGCAGAGAGTCAATGGAGGACGTCTCGCGTAGCAAGGTCGTGGAAGATATTGGAATAAGGAGTAAGAGTGTTTTCTGAAACCGGGCATGGATCTGGTTGATTGACCTTGCTGGTCCTCAACGGATGAGTCCATGGCTCTTTTATATGGATCTATTGGTTGATCTTGCTGATCTTCCACGGAGATTCCATTTTGTTATGTGAATATATTGCCAGTTACTATGAGCTAGGAACTATCGAAAAGGCCCCTGATGAGTGAACAGGTGGTGAGCGTTCTGGTTGCCAATGATGTCATAAGTACACCGATGAACGAATGATTAGAAATATGGATTCAACTAGAGATTTTGAGGATAATGATCAATGGTATAATGGTTTCATTAAAGGATTGTTTTAAAGTTAGCTGATGCTGAGAAAAAGGCAATTTCATATTGGGTGCGTAAGTGGCGTGACTAGTTTTATGTTTGCATGAACTTCCGGCTAGGGGGCCTGGGAACTCTTTTCCCTCGTACTCGAGACAAAACCTAAACAAATTCTAAATTGGATCCCATCACTACAGTGGTTGGGCAGTTGGCTAACCCATGGGACTGGATGGGGTTAGGCTGGATTGATGCATCCGTAAATCGAGACTCAATTTCTGTTATTACGATAGATAAAGTAAATCCCGGATAGTAATTGTTCTATGGATAGGAATCAACGGCTGTGCCTCTTGATGGGGAAAAAAGCGTTGATCCCAATGATCCAAGTGCAAGTTTCTTCCTTGATCTAACCGAGTGTCTTTATCAGCTTGATCAGTAATGGTCTTGACTACGTTAGAGTAAAAAGTTATCTTGGTGGAATCGCTCGTGCTTTCCGGGTAAAGGAAATTTTTCTGGGTTCGGTTTTGGAACAACTGACGGATTAGTCCCTTGTCTGGATATCCGTGGACGAGGCCCTGAGTGTGGGACCCTGCCCCATGCAAGAAGTGCTACTTCCGCTGCTAGCAACCCGAATCCATTGCGTGGTAGGGGACAGGGATCTCACAGTTGGTATCAGAGCTATTCGGCTAATGTGGATCAACTGAGAAGCCAAAAATGTCAAAAATTTGTGAAATAACAGTAAAAGATTGCAATTGTGTGATGAAATTCATACAAATTGGTATTCAGACCGAAATTCATAAGTTGGTAATTGGGTCTTCAGATGGAAGTACCGCAATTGCTTGGAATCCCTGACTTGCTTGAGGCCTAGACATGATGGTATTTACTTTATAGTTACAAGGACCATGACTACCCGTATATACCGAGGGTATAACTGCAGCTCTTTACTAGCAATATATACGAGTAAATCTAAGACCTTGAAATTATAAGCTAAAACGCTATCCAGATGATGAATTCAAATGTGGTTGACATGATTTTTAAATTCTGGTTGTGAACTGATGAGTTGATTTGGATTCTGATTGAAAAATGATGATTCCAGAAATTTGGTTGAAATGTAATAAGTCGAGCAAAACCACAATGAGGATGAACGGGACAAGTCCCTGTGCTAATATTTGTAACTGGAATGATGATAGTAACTTTAGCAAATCACTATGAGATTAGTGGATTGTGCTGTCAGATTGCTACTATTAACACTTGACCCGGTGGATCAAGTTAATCGGATGACAAATTCAGGACTTGTTTGACTAAAATTCCCATGGACCTGAATGTTCAGAAATAAATTTTTTCAGTCTAATGGACCATTATTGTGTTAAAAGTATGAATGTTATGATCTGAATGAATCCGATGATGAGTTCTATATAAGGGATCTTTATCCCAGGATTCTGTTGGGTTGACCAGAATATAAGGAACCCCAGAATCAATTGGATCTCGAGGGAAAGAGTTGTCCTCTAGTTTTGCGAGATAAGAACATCTCGCGTTTTTAAGTGGGGTAGAATGTAAGATTTCTCCCCCAGCCTTCGAGGTATACAGGAGTAAGAACCTCCCTTTCTGATCTTATAATTATTCCCTCTCTAAAATAAAAGAAAGATTCTGTTTAAAAAGGAAAACCCTTTTCCCAGAATACTTTCTCAGGAGCCCCACCTGTCTTAAGGATTCAGAACGATGAGTTCAGAAGTGAGAACCGGTGTTTTGGATGATGCCAAGGTTTTGGTCATCAGTTAAAAGACTGCCCGACTCCTGCCATGTCAAGGGCACAGGGAAGTCAAGAACCCCAAATTCAGAGGCCAATCCCTTCATACCAATCTAATCAAGGTCCGCCTCGCCCAAGCCAGGGTAACCCCAGAAGAACTCTAGCTCATCCATATGTCTTTGTCCAGAATAACCTCAAAACTCCTTTCCAGAACTGGGGCAACCAAAGAGAAAGAATTCCGCCTCAGATTGCAACAGCCAGAGCAGTCGCAATTTCAGATGTAGTAGAAGAGGAAAAAGGACAGATCTATGCTACAATTGAAAACCGAGGGCCTAATCGACAATTCTCAGTCATCCATACTCTAGCAGAGTATCAGGGTAAACCAAGTAATCGAAGATATACTTCGGTCATGCTGTGGTAGGGAACCCAAGAAGTGGCTAAGCTATCTGCACCTAGTCGAGTTTGCCTACAATGCTTCTTATCACAGAAGTATTGGGATGAGCCCTTTTAAAGCTCTGTACAAGATTGCTTAACTCCATTAACTAGGTCCGACCCATTGATTAGGGTCGAGATGTCCAGACAAATGCTTGACGACATGGAGCAGCAGATGCAGGCAATTCATAAAGATATAAAAGCTGCCCCTGCCCAGGATCGACAGAAGCAGTATGTAGATAAGAAGAGGATAGTCAGAGAATTCAAAGAAGCATATATGGTCTTCATTTGAGTACGGCCCAAAAGAAGTTCTTTATCTCTTGGGAAGTATAAGAAGTTATCCCCCAGATATTGTGGGCCATATCTGATTTCAAAGAAAGTAGGTGACTTATCCTACGAGCTTCTTCTACCTCCTCTTCTCAAAGTTCATAATGTATTTCATGTAAGCCTTCTAAAGAAATATGTGCCAAGCCCAAATTATGGAAAGACGGTAAAACTTCAGTGGTGGTAAGATACACTGTCGGCTTCTAGGTTACGCTAGTTCCTTCTTTTATATAAGTCGTAACTCTTACTCGCTCACAGTAATCTTACTTCCATCGATCTCCTTTCTTTCTTAATCTCTTTTATGGCTTGGCAGCAGGACTTGGTTTTATCCATGATGATTTCTCACCTTCAAGATGCAAGCGAGTCTGCGAAGAAGGATTTTATAGAACTGTATGAGCGCTTACTTTTCCCTCACTTGGGAACTTCTGTAGCTCAGACCAAATGGCGAACCTATCGAGACATAACTAGGGTAACACCGTAGGGTCAGCATCACTTTCGTAGCAATGTCCGCTTGGCTACGGTTATTGAAGCTTTGGGTTTGGGTCCCCGATACTATTGCGTGATGAGATCAAGGCATGGTGGGTTTGCTGAGCGGGTCTTCTTACTTGCGTGTTTTCTTCCTCACCAGAAGATATGTCTTTATCCCATTTTTGGCTTGCCTCTTAGAGGTCCTTTTATTAGGTCACCTCATACCAATGAGGTAGGTGCTGCAATAACCGGCCTAATTATTCCCATAGATGAGTTACCTTATACGTGTGCTGCTTGTGAGTGCTGCTTTTGTGACCATATGATGGACAGGCTTATTGAATTGTAAAAAGTTCTTCTATCTTGTTGTATATGTTCCAAGAGTGTATAAAGTTGAAATCTTTGTTCTTGTCTTGAGTCTTGCTTTCCTTGAGACTTTTCTTGGTGGTTACTCTTAATTAAATTTTCTCTTAGTCTCATATTCTGGCATCTTGCGGGATTCCCCAGTTTGCGAGATGAGGACATCTCGCGTTTGAGAGAATGTAAGATTCATCCCCAGCCTCTTAAGATGTCCAGCATCTTCCCGTGTAATTAAATCCCTCTTCAAAAATATAAAAGATCTTGTTTCTAACTGTTTTAACCTAGAGAGAGAAAATATTCTAGAGAGAGAATATTTAAATTTTTAATATTTTGGATAGAAAAATATCTCATCTTATTAAAATAAGTTTCCCTAAAATAAAAATTTAAAAAGATTTTCAGAACGTGCATTAGAAATTAAGTATAATCTGTTCAAGAGGCATTATCCTAAGGGTGAAGATTTTTTCGAAATTTTAAATTAAGGTTCCTATGGACCAATAAGATTCATCCAAATGTAGGGAGGAGATAAATGAAGAAATAAAAAAAAAACCTCCCAAAAATGAGTAAATACTCACATAAGATGAAGAGTTGACTAAGGAGAAGGCTAATAGTTAAAAAGGGAAGATATTTAGAAGTAATGATGCATTTTTGACACCTCTGCATGGGGATTTTCCCCTCATGAATGAGGTGCCTACTTCACATGTGCAATTGACTTTTAAATCTTCAAAAATTTAGATATTTCATCTCTCCTCTCTCCTAATTCAAGTCTAGTTCCAAAAAGTTAGCTTAACTGATCTAAAAATGGTCAAAAAGTGACCAAACTGAGTTGAAAAATTCTAGAATCAGTTTGTTTGGTTAGGACCTCAATTTTTCCTATAAATAGAAGCCCTCCCCTTTGTTGAAAACTTAATAGTGTTTATGCACTATTACTCTACTCCTCCCAAGCCAAGAACTGTGAATTTATTAATAATTCACTAGTTTTGACATTTCCCTCTTCCAAAGATTGGTGGCCACTCTTGTTACAAACAAGAGTTGAACCCTCAGACCATCAAGCCAAAGGAAAGCTCCAAGAAATTATGTAAGTAGAGATTCTTGTATTTTTCTTTATTGATTTTTATGTTTTTCTAATGTTTATGATTGTTTGAAGTGATAAATGGATGTTATGCCTTGATCGAAAGGCTTTTCCCCTCTCTCTTCTTAGAATCAACCCTTCTTTATCCTAGTTAAAGTGATAATTATTGGAATTAAACTTTTTATAATGTTTTCTCTTTTATAAGTGAATTTTGATTAGTCTAGATTACTTTAAATCAATTAAGAGTTAATTTTTAAGACAAATTAAGTAGGAAAATTTGAAAGATGGTCAGCCATACAAAGGAGGTTCTTGCAAAATTTTTTAGAAATAAGTATTATCTTATCTTTTATTATGTTAAAAGAGTAATTCCTATCAATTCTACACTCTAAAAGTGTCATTTTCATGCATAGATTATGCATATTGATTATTATTTTTATGCTTAAAGGAATAATTTTCTTTTATTATGAAAGTGTTACTTTCATCAAAATAGATTTTATGCATAAAGGAATAATTTTCTTTTATTATGAAAGTGTTACTTTCATCAAAATAGATTTTTATGCATAAAGGAATAATTTTCTTTTATTATGAAAGTGTTACTTTCATCAAAATAGATTTTATGCATAAAAGAATGTTTTTCTTTTATTATGAAAGTGTTACTTTCATCAAAATAGTTTTTTTTGCATAAAAGAATGTTTTTCTTTTATTATGAAAGTGTTACTTTCATCAAAATAGATTTTTATGCATAAAGGAATATTTTTAAAAGTGTTACTTTTATCATAATTGATTTTCATGCATAAAAGTATGCACAAAAGATTATTTCTTTATATAAAAGTGCTACTTTTATCATAGATGATTTTTATGCATAAGTGGGTGCATAAAAGATATTTTTATATTAAAAGTGTGATTTTCATCACATAAATGATTTTATGCATAAATAGGATGCGTAAGAAAAATTCTTTTATTCTAAAAGTGTAATTCTTACTAAATTAGACTCATGCATGGAAAGATGCATAAAGAATTTATTTTTAGTTCAAAAGAGTTATTTTCATCAATTTTGATTTTATGCATAAGCAAAAGCATAAACGATTGACTTTTAATTCAAAAATGTCATTCTCATTTAAAATTAATTTATGCATAGGAAGACGCATAAAAGATTGATTTTTAATTCGAAAGTGTTATTCTCCTTAAAATAGAATTTATGCATAAATTAGATGCATAAGAGAAATTCTTTTATTCTAAAAGTGTAGTTTCTACTAAATTAGAATTATGCATAAAATATTGATTTTTAATTCGAAAGTGTTATTCTCCTTAAAATGGATGTATGCATGTAGATGTGGATTTATGGATGTGAATGTGGATGTGGATGTGGATGTATGGATGTAGATATGGATGTGGATGTGGATGTATGGATGTAGATACGGATGTGGATGTATGTATGTGGATGTGGATGTATGAATGAGGATGTGAAAATGGATGTATGCATGTAGATGTAGATGTATGGATGTGAATGTGGATGTGGATGTGGATGTATGGATGTAGATACGGATGCGGATGTATGGATGTAGATACGGATGCGGATGTATGAATGAGGATGTGAAAATAAATGTATGCATGTAGATGTGGATGTATGCATGTAGATGTGGATGTATGGATGTGAATGTGGATGTGGATGTGGATGTATGGATGTGTATGTATGAATGCGGATATGGGATTGGATGTATGATGTGGATGTACGAACATGGATGTGTATGTAGAATAATGAATGTGAATGTGTATGTGAAATAATGTGTCGTCGATATGTGTGAATGGATGAGAATGAGTACATATATAAATGGAATGTGGAATAAGTAATGTGGACTGAGGAGGGATAATGTGGAAAGATGAGAGTTTGATATAGAAACTGTATTTTGTGACCTGTTTTGTAAATGACTGTTTTATGTCAAGAATGTTGGGGAAGCATTTTGCCGTCTTGCAAATTAAGGTCATGGAGACCTAACTGATAAAGTAAATCCCGGATAGTAATTGTTCTATGGATAGGAATCAACAGCTATGCCTCTTGATGGGGAAAAAAGCGTCGATCCCAATGATCCAAGTGCAAGTTTCTTCCTTGATCTGACCGAGTATATTTATAGGTGCAGTCGGATCAGCTTGATCAGTAATGGTCTTGACTACGTTAGAGTAAAAAGTTATCCTGGTGGAATCGCTCGTGCTTTCCGGGTAAAGGAAATTTTTTCGGGTTCGGTTTGGAACAACCGACGGATTAGTCCCTTGTCCGGATATCCGTGGACGAGGCCCCGACGAGTGTAGGACCCTGCCCCGCGCAAGAAGTGCTACTTCCGCTGCTAGCAACCCGAATCCATTGCGTGGTAGGGACAGGGATCTCACAATGCCCGAGTGAAGACCCATGGCCATTATACATTGGAGAAGACCTATTTATAGAGGAAGAGATCAAGCTCATCGCTCTGCTTTACAAAATTCTAGGATTGCTTTTCTTGAAAGTACACGGATATGAAAGGTGTACCACCTGAAGTGGCAAGAACGCCATCCGATGGTTGATGGAGCAAGGTTGGTCAAACAAAGAGCTTATATTATGAACCCGAAATACTCCAAGATGGTCTGAGAAGATATTGACAGAACCATTGACGCCAGATTCATCTATGAAATAGAGCATATGGAATGGGTATCACCCACTGTGATAGTGCCCGAAAATAACTGGAAGGTAAGAGTGTGCATACACCTCAAAAAGGTCAATGCCGCCACCATAAGGGATCATTACCCCTTACCCTTCATTGAACATGTGATAGAGTGTAATAGGAAAGGAAGCCTATAGCTTCCTTGTTGATGGATTCTCTAGTTACACCCAGGTGTTGGTCAACCCCAAGGATCAACACAAAACAGCCTTCGCCCCACCGAATGGGGAACTTACGCATACTATGTCATGCCGCCCTTTGGGCTGACCAATGCCCTCGGCACCTCCAATGTCTAATGTGCACGGCCTATAAGGAATATCTTAGGAAATTCCTTGAGGTATTTATGGATGACCTTTGTGTTAACTCCTCATGGAAGGCACACCTTGAATATTTACGTAAGGTGTTAGAAAGATGCAGGATGTATCGCATTTCATTAAACCCACTCAAATGTCAATTTTGGGTTAGGCATGGAGTAATCCTAAGACACATTGTCTCCAGATAGGGAATCTCCATAGATGATAGCAAAGTGCAGCTCATCCTTGAGATGCCCCCACCCACTAACTTTAAGGGGAGTCCAGCATTTCATGGGACATGTCGGCTACTATCGGCGATTCATTTTTACGTATGCTGATAAAGCTTGACCTCTTTATGGACTTTTGATTTTTTTGAGTGGACGGAGGAATGCCAACATGCTTATACCACCCTCAAGAAATCCTTGGCTAGTGCTCCTATTCTCAGGGACATTATCTTTCACGACACATCGATGCCTTCGCTTTTGCTATTTCGGGTGAACATAAGATGGATTTTCCCATCAGCTTTGCCAACCGCCAACTCAACAAGGCTGAGAGAAACTATACCACCATTGAAAGAGAAGGGTTGGCTATGGTCTACATCGTTAAGAAGTTTTGCCATTATCTTCTAGCGACCAAATTTATTTTCTTTGTAGACCATCAAGCTCTTCTATACCTGGTAAACAAGCCCTATATGATAGGAAGGATAACTAGGTGGCTGCTTATATTTCTTAAGTTTAACTTCACAGTTATAGTGAGGAAAGGCTCACAGCATGTTCTAGCAGATTATATGTCAAGGATCCCTAACGGCGGCGAGCTGCCTGTGGGAGTAGATGATGATTTACCAGAGATGCCACCCTATTCCAACTATGCTTAATTCTTGAGTGGGGCAAGGAGGTATCACACTTTCTAGCCAATGATTTACTAGTTGACCCACTCTTAAACAAGGATTGTGCCCATCACTTAATTAAACAGGAAGCCCTTTACCAACTCATTGTTGTAGGTCAACTCTATAGGCAGGGGAAAGATAAGATTCTTAGACGCTATGTCTGTGAAGATGAATATGACTTCCTTCTAGAACATGCTCACTGTGCCTGGTTATGGGGGAACTTTGCAGTAGATATCACTGTATGCAAGGTCCTCACAATCGAGTTGTGGTGGCCCATCTTAATGGCAGATGCATCGGAATATGTCAAGCAGTGCGATGAATGCCAACATGTGCCATTTTCCCACTTTAAGGACAGCATGCCCCTGAACCCTGTAGTGTCCTTACAACCATTTGAAAAGTGCGACATTGATTTTATTGGGCCCATCAGTCCAATATCTAGATACACTCAAGATAAATATATAATCATTGCTCTACGGACTATTGCACTAAGTGGGTTGAAGCTCGGGCTACCTGTAAAGCTGATGCAAAATTCCTTTATGAATCAGCCTCATCACATGCTTCAGTTGCCCCCTAGAGATTGTGAGGGACAGTGAAAGTATTTCATTAACAAGGTTATCCAATTCCTCCTACAAGAGTTCCTTGTCATTCACAGAAAGTCCTCCCCCTATTGCCCCCACCAAGAGAATGGCCAAGCTGAAAGCACGAACAAGGTTTTGTGTGGAGGCTAGCTGCAACGATTGGGAACAAAAGTTACCGACATAACACTTTGGGCCTATAGAACCCTACAAGGCAGCTACCAATGCCACCCCCTTTAGTTAACCAATATAGTGGTTGGGTAGTTGGCTAACCCATAGGCCAGTTGGGGTAATTCTTGTTCTATGGGAAAGAATCAACGGGCTATGCCTCACTTTAGGGGAAAAGAGCGATGATCTCTATGAGCCAAGTGCAAGTCCCTCCTTGATTTGGCATGTGACCCGCAGGTTTGGTCAGAATACAAGGGATGGTTAAGAATCTTGACCCCGTTAGATAAACTCTCGTTAGAAGATTTTCTTGGAGGAATCGCTCGTGCTTTTTGGGCAAGGAAAGTTTTTTTGGTCTTGGTATCGGAAGACCACCGGCCTAGTCCCTTGCCCGAACATCCATGGGCGAGCCCGCGAGTGAGAAGCTCTGCCCTGCACAAGAGGTTACTACTTTCGTTGCTAGCACTCCTGAGTTCGATGCGCAGAGAGGACAGGGGTCTCACAACACTTCATCACACGTCACTCAAACAATCAGTCACCACACACACTCTATATTCTATAGTAGTTAGTCACCCTTTTAAATTGTGCATTCTTGATATTAGCAACGACTCTACAATGGTTACAGTCTGCCGCCTTCACACGTGTGATACCGAGTTGGTGCTCACATCATACGTTGTGGGTTGAATGCTCCACTTACTGCCACTAATCCTTTTGCTACCACTGAACTGCTAGGCACAACACCTGGCATGCTTGGTGTTTGAGCTTGTGCTTCAGAACCGGTTCCCTTGAAAAATTTTGAATTGAATTTGAAGAACATCTCTGGGGGTGTATGATCTAGGATGTACACTTGATGGGAGTAGGTGGCTCGCTTTTGGATCCTCTTCAACTTTTCTGCATGCTCTTCTGAACAGCCCAGACCCCTGTTGGTTGCTTGTGGTGTCTTTTGATTAAAAAGTCTCACCACTGGTTTGAGTGGAGGTTGCCCCATAACCTTTTTCTCTACCATTGGTATGGGTCTCCATTTGACATGGGTAGCTTCCTCATATTCTTCTGAATTATCTGACGATAGACTTTCTATCTTTTCCACTCTACTGGTTCTCCGATGCCCCATTTCCGTACACTGGTACTTGATTGTGGGTGGTTGCATTCTAGGTGGAAGCATCCTCCTTCCCTCCGATGTCAGTGAAAACAAAAATTGAGAGCATGGGTGCTCCAGGGAAGAGGTTTCTGGGCTATCATGGACTTTATCCTTTCTGCATTTTTAAAATATTTTGGCAGTTCCATGTTTGTCTTCAGTTATTCAAAAAACATCACATGTGAGGCTTCAAAAAATGGGTTGTCCCAATTGGCCCATGGAGCAAAAGATCTATCGACTAGTCGGTCTTTTAGGCGTTCATTTTCCTTAAGAAAAGCTTGGTTGGCATCTTGCATCTTCCGGACCTCAACCAGTAGTTCTCCTCGTTCTTTTCTCGATACTCCATGATAGCATCTGTGTAATTTCTGTGACTAGCTCCACATCTGCTTTTACTTTGGAGACCTCTGCTTGGAGTCTAGCAATTTCCTCCTTTTCTTCCCTCAACTCTAACTTCCATTGCAACCTTGTTTTTTGGGTTTACTGCACCCTTTTGGCCACTTGTCATGCTTCTTCTATTTGTAAGGTTGCTTTGTAATTTTCCCAGTCTTCGGGCCCTTCTATTTGTATTTGTAAGGTTGCTTTGTAATTTTCCCAGTCTTTGGGCCCTTCTTTTTTGAGTATTGGAATGAGGATCTAGGGAGGAGGATCAAAAATAATCACAAACATTATGATGTAATTAACTTAATCACACAAGTTAATCAAACACAAGATAATCACTATAAAGAGAACATAAGATAGAGACAAAAACCACTTACATTCTCATTAGCTTGAGGCTCTTAAATAGCCATGAAATGATACATCAAATGGTTCATCCCATAATCATCTCCTTGATTCACTCCACCTTTTCCACGAATATCTCCACATCCCTTGATTCTCTCAATCATCCCATGTGGCTTATCTTGCGTACATCATCACTTACATCAAGCTGGGAATCTACCTTTTGACTTTGGTATTCATCCTTTTACTCCTCCTTACATTTACGTTCACAATAACCTTTGAGATTGAACTTGACCAAGAGGATCTTCATGTGTGCATATGATGGAGCATGTCCAACACCCTCCTTGATCCATACATGGAACATGAAAATAAAAACATAATGTAATAGCATAGCTCTACATGAAATAAAAATGCATGAGTCCTAGGTATTTTCTAATCATAGTGCAAAGCCCCATCTGTTAATCCCATTCGGATTAACACCATGATCCTCAATTGAGGACATTAATAAGTGTCATGTAAAGGCACTATAAAGGTTGTACATTATGAGATATTGGCCACCCAAGGCCTAGTTAGTAAGTTTTGGGCGCCCAAGTGTGAATAAGGGTCAATTGTATATAAGGTATTTTCTCATAATGGAAAGGACACAATCCCCTTTGTGCTATTGAGATCTCCCCCATTATGCTTGTGAGAGCGTGAGGAGTGAGAGCATTCTAGCATTGTTCCTCTTTCATGCTTGTGTCTTTATGCTTGTATGAGAGAGTGAGAGAGAGTGTGATTGGTCTATATGTGATGGTGTGAGCAACTCCACGGTGACAGAGTGGAGGTGGAGCTTGGAGTTTGGAGCTTTACAAAGCGAGCTTGGAGGCCTCAAGGGACTCGAGATCGAAGCATTGATAAGTACCCCATGACGGTTGTATTCTATTGCTTATCCATTAGATGAATGTGTAGAGTTCTCTCTTGGAGGTGAAGCAAACCAAAACATTTTTGGCGCTGCTGTCGGGGAAACACCTTTGTTTCTTCCATGCTCTTTGAGTTTCAGCTCCCCTTGCATAGTATTCATTGTTGCCTTTGCATTTTGGTAATGCATTGTGTGGGACAATGGAAGGATAAGGTGTGTGTGGTTGAGAAAAAAGTTATAGTTTTGATACTGTGAATGTTGTGAAAATTAGTTTAGGAAAGGATTCATTGGTTACTCTTGATAATTTTGATGCTAGCAGCACAAAAAACACCAACGTGAAGAAGCAAGTTGGGTGTTGTTTTCTTCTTTTTTCAAAAAATTCAAATAAAAAACATAAGGGACCATTGATTGAGCCAAGAACTTGCATTTCATTCCCTAGCATTGGCACAATCTAATTTTCATCATTTGGATAAGTATTATGCACCCAAGACTACAAATTGCTGATGCCGAAAACTCCACGTGAAAGTGCAGGAAGTTGTTCATGGCGTGAACCATTTTCCTACAATTTCATGCCGTGAGTCGCTCACAAAATCAGTGCCGAGATTTTTTTCGAAAATCACGGGATTATATTCCAAAAATAGAAACCCTTATCCTAACACCTTTGACACATGGTACAACCCCAAAAATTGGAGCACGTGAAAGTGCAGTACACTTTCACGACATGAACCATTTTCGAAGCAGTTCATGGCATGAAACACTTTTTGTTTCACGATGTGAAAGAAATCCTGTTGTTTCACGTGAAGACCAAAACCGACGGATTGAAAAAACTAAGGCTGTGAGGGTCGGCTAAAGAAGGAATTTAATCTTAAGGAGGGAAATTATTGAGCACGTAAAAGTGCTAGAAAACAATTCATGATGTGAACCATTTTCCTGCTGTTTCACGACGTGAACCGAGTCCTACTGTTTCACAACATGAAACATTCTCTACTACTAATTCCTGCCTCCAGAGCGATAGTATCGAAAATTGAATTAAATTGGGTTAATTAATAGCTTATCAAATTATATATACATGCACTTAAGATCTGGAAAACTCATAAGAGACGATCTTATGCTTGATAATAGTGCATCAAATCATCTAGGAACTTCCTACCAAAGAAGTGCGGGATCAGGACATTCCGCAACAACAAGCACACACTTGAGTGTTTTGAGAAACCAAACCACCGCAGAAACTAGTAGAGTGAAGAATCCATGAAAGAAGAGCCGAGATACGCTGGGTTTGGTGAAGGAGATAAACCACACTCCCCAACCAAGTCCAGTGGGATCATTGATATCGCCCAGGGATTTTTTGGTCTCCAAACTAGTCATGATGAAGAAGCACAATCTGCGGGCATGGGTCCATCAACTAGCGCTGGACTCGGTCTAAGACAAGAAGGGCTATTCCAAACATTGAATTCTAGGCTGTCAAATACTGGCACCCCTCGAATTAGATGAGATATGGACAGTGCAGTTAGGATGGGTCAAATATTCTTTCCCACCACCAAGGAAATGGAATTGGACCTCCCAACGAAGTGAGGTAGAATGACGACTCCAAGAATTGAGCTTAAGGAAACAAGAGCTTGATACTCGTAGGGAAAGAGCTGAGAGAAAGGAGACGGGAAGTGTTAACCCTCTCCAATCACGAGGAAAAGAACCAAAAATTGCTACAGGAAGAAGCGATGGAAAAATTCCAAACTTGGAACCCATCAACAAGGAATCCAGGATGGTGGAGGAAGGGTTTGCAACTAGAGAAGAAGAGGGTAACATAGCTAATTCGGCTGTAGAAGTAGAGGACCGACTCTATACCAAGAAGGATATTGAGTTAATGATCAATCACTCTACATTCTTACAAGACATGGAGCTCTTAATTACATAAAGACGCACAGAGGCCACTATTGGTGAATCCCACCAGGGTACCACAACTGGACCAGTCCATGAACCTGAGATACCTAGAAAAGCCAATGTAGGTAGGGGACGAGGTCTAGGAAGGGGGGGAGCAATTCCCCAGAGACCTAGAAATGGTCTAGCCATGGACCTTAATGTAGCCACAAGGGCAAACTTGTTAAATATTGCTGCTGAGATGGGTAGGGGGATGGTCAGGGAGTTAGGTTCTACTCTAGAACCCCAACCTTCCCAGATGAAACCCCATATCATCTCAAATTTTGTCCAAAAATTCTCTGGGGATGGGGATCCTATCCAACATGTAGAGATTTTTGAATCTACATGTGAAACCTATCCAACATGTAGAGATTTTTGAATCTACATGTGAAACCTACGGACCGGTCAATGATGTTGACCATGATACATGCTTTTTTGCTAACCTTAGAGGAAAAAGCTCATCAGTGGTTCAGAACCCTTAAGCTTGAGGACAAGGTTAACTTCACTAGGTTGAAAAATATTTTTGTGCCCAGCTTTGCACGTAGTGGTGACATATGGAGCCCTGTGGCCCAACTACATAACATTAAACAGAAGGAAGATGAGTCTATGAGAGACTATGTTTCTTGCCTGAAACACTTGAATTCAAGATGAAAACTTCGAGTTCCTAAAGATTGCCAAATGATCAATTGTTGCCTTGTTTCAGGAGAGAGGTTAGAGACAATAAAATGCATGATTACCTGGTACTAGCCCACCAGCCAGCTACTCTTGATGCATGCTACAAGTTGGCAATCGAATATGAAGATAACATGTTAGAATTGCCGCAACCCGAGGATGTTAGAATGTCTGGAGCAACCACGGCTTCACGTGTCTCGAGTCACCAAGAAATTGGAACTCAAAGCAAGCAAGTCGCGGCGGACATATGACTCTGTGGATGAGCTCAGCAATGCCATATTGGAGAAATTAAAGGTCAGAGAAGGAAGAGAGATGGGTCATAGGCATAGTCACCACTACCCCCGCAGGGAATTGGTGTGGTGCTCCATGTGTAGACTAAATCATACCACCACCGAATGTCCACAATTAAGGGCAAGACCATTACTGTATTGTGCGCATACTGTAAATCCACTGTACCATCGAGCACTTTCTCTCTAACAAAGTGATGGTGGACCTCTATGTGTTTGGTCCGCGCATGAAAAATTAAATTCTTGGCCAACTGTATGCTGCTCATGTTGTCACAATGAATGACAACCTTGCCATCAATAGGCTCACCCAAATCAACCAAGAGACTCTTTAACCATACTCCTTCACATGTAGCAATGGCTGCACCCCTGTATTCAGCCTTTGTACTAGATAAAGCAACAGTAGGTTGCTTCTTGCTACTCCAACTCACCACTACACTTCCAAATGTAAAGACATAACCACTAGTAGACCTCCTGTCATACGAGCTACCTACCCAATCTGCATCTGTGTAGCCATGTATATCCAAGCCTTTACCATGCTCATAAAGAAGACCATAATGTGCAATGGTCTTTACATATCGCATAATGCGTCTCACTGCATCCAAATGAGGTTTTCTGGGGCTCTGTATAAATTGGCTTACTAGTCCCACAGCATAACTGAGATCCGGGCGTGTGATAGTCATGTAAATGAGACTGCCAACCATCTTTCTATACATAGATGGATCATCTAACTCCTCACCAAAATCAGCCCGCAACTTTACATTCTGCTCCAAAGGTGTACTCATTGGCTTACACCCTGTCATCCCATATTTTGCCAACATATCCAATGCATATTGGCGTTGCACTAACCATGTACCTGCATGGTCTTTGATCACTTCAATTCCAAGAAAGTATATCAATTCACCCAAGTCTTTCATGTCAAACTGCCCACTTAATGCCTTATTGACATGCATAACATCTGTAGCATGATCTCTTGTAACATTCAAGTCATCCACATAGATGACAAGTAAGACAATCCCATGATCTGTTTTCTTCACATAGAGTGAAGAATGTGCTGTAGAAACCTGAATTCCAAGGGAGATAAGATATGTGCTCATCTTATCACTCCAAGCACGAGGCGCTTGCTTCAAACCATATAATGCTTTCTTTAATCTGCATACATGAGTGGGATACCTTGTAACATACCCATTGTAAATAACAATGTACTTGCTTCAGAGTTGAAAAATATAACTTAGTTTGTCATTTTTACGATAAAAAAACTTCTATTTTTGGAAAATGAGCCATTTTTGCTTAGAAATTTGTAATTCTAAATCCAAATTTGGAATCTACGTGTAATTTTACGCTTAAAATAGTTTTTCTGAACTAAAAACAGGTACCCGGAATGGGTTTAATTAAGCTTTTAAGCCTTTAATTTGCGAACTTCCGACCAAAAATAGTAACTATTCAGGCGTCTAATCAACGAACAGAACACGCCCCCATGGTCACGGGGCAAGGCCGGACATTTTCGTCAAAAAAAAAAAATTGACCCCTCGGGACGACGGCGACGTGGGCCCCACCACGGGCGCCGCCCGTGAAAAAAACCGACAATCCGCCCGGGACACCCAGGCATGTACACGACCTAGACGCACCCTCCAGCACACCCCTACACGTACCCCCTCTTCCCAGAACCCTCTATCCACAGGTGTCGCGCTCTCTCTCTCTTGGGGACACCTCTACCCCCATGTGTTACACTTTCTCTCTCCTCGAGACACCTCCACCCCCAGGTGTCTCACGCCCACACTCTCTCCCGGACACCTACACCACCCAGGTTTCACCTTCTTGCACTCGGACGTCCACCCTTCCCAGCATCTATAAAAGGACCCTCCCAGCCCCCTTCTCCAGACAAGCCCCCAACAAGCCCCTACGCGCAAGCCCTCTCTCAAGCTCTAGGACATGTCCTACACTCTTCTCCCCCCCTGTGAATAGACTTAAAGTGTGCTTCTCCTCTAACCCTTGCCTTACTCTTCCCTAGGCCTCCCTAGACGTACACTCTTCTCAAGAGCTCTCCAAGTTAAGGACACCCTCTCAATTTCCTCCCCCCATATGCGGCGACTTAAACTTAGGCTAAGAGGTCGTTCCTACCCATAAGCCCAACAAGCTTTTCCTACCCCAAACGGACTCCGTTTTCGAATCCGTTTGAACCAGTAGAATTCTCTCTTTTCTCTCCACGCTCCCAACCTCTTATATTCACCTCGTTTTCTCTCTATCCTCTTAAAACTCTAGTGCTCCTATGGCGCCAAAACGCCGCCGAATTGAAGAACCACGTGCTGCCCAAGGAGGGAATGAAGCGAATCGCGTCCCTGCAATCGACTTCGCCCCTCTTGAAGTGAATAGGCCCGAAAACGATAACCAGGTTGGTCATTTAACAAGTTTAAGTAAAATTCTCTCTTATGAAGCTTAATGCAAAGATTCGAAATAATAGGAAAGGAACCAAGGTTAAACCCCTAGTATAGATGGCCTAAAGTACCTTATGGTTACTCTTAAGTAAAGTTATAGGAAAATAATCTTGCTTTTGAATCATTGTCTTTCCGAAACGATGGTTTTTGTTAATGTGTGAATTCATTAAATAAAGGCTATGTCTCTTTTTATTGGATATACTGCTGGTTTATTGCTAACATGCAGGTACAGCTTCTCCCCCCCTTAGCTAACTCCGTGCTTGCCTGTGTAGCCGGGCGGAGGATATAGCGAGGTCGGGAGTCGGCCCAGGGCAATCCCCTCCTATGCCATTGGGAATTGGTTTTCACCACCAGGGTGATGTATATATGCTGCCTAGTTCTGTGGGTCCAGGCTAGTGCGGTGACTTAACCCCCACCTCATGAGGAGACGTCCCCTTCGAAGAGCGAGAGGGTTTGGTACAAGCGTCAGTACCTGAGGGGGTGACAGGACGGCTTGGCCCTCATCGGCTGGCTGACGACGAGGGGAGACAGTCCGTGAGGTTTACCCAGCTGGTTGAGGCTGGAAGATCGAATTCTAGATCATCAGTGTGGTTGTGGTTGTGGTTGTGGTTGTGATTGGATTGTGGTTGTGGTTATGGTTATGGTTTGGACATGAAGTTTGGATTGGAATATCGACCCCGTTTCAGGGTCTTTGTAAATATTTTTCACTGTAAGTATGTTCGTTGATTTCAATGTTGTGCTAAGGAAGATTTTCTTTAAGGAATCAAGTGTAATTAATTAACAAAGGAATTTGTTTCTAAGTGTTTTCACAGTGTGGTAGGACTTAATTAGAAAACAATTTAACGGGTGAGTGTGTGGAAAGTGGGAGAATGGATGCCCTGACGGTACCATTCTAAGGATGGGTGGACCCGATCAATCGGGTAGCTTTCTAACTTACGATACTTAGGGAATAGTAGAGTCACAAACAAGACTTGTCTTAGGGGACCGAGCCAGCGGCCGTGCCTCATGAAATATGGGGGAAAAAGGCGTTGGCTTCCTTGAACCAAGTGTGGGTCTTGTTCCATCTCCACGCACATTTCGTGCTGGGGATTAGAATTTCCTTTAGGATGACTACGCTTCCCCTGCGAGATAGAGTTAGGTCCGTCCGTTTGCTCGTAACCTCGTATTTCTACGAGATCGAGGTGTCGTCAATCGGAAAATAACACGAGACTTTGACCGCCTATCAAAAGGAGTCGGGGGCCTTACATACCTTGGGTGTACGTATCCTTCTGGTTGTGCCATATAAACTTCTTCTTGTAGATCACCATTTAGAAATGCATTTTTCACATCCATTTGATGCATTTCCCAACCATTTACTGCAGCCATAGCAATGACTGCTCTCACTGTTCCCATCTTTGCAACTCGACTAAATGTTTCATCATAGTCCAAGCCTTGGGTTTGTGCATAACCCTTAGCTACCAATCTCGCTTTATGGCATTCAATGGAACCATCTGACTTGTATTTCACTTTGTAAACCCATTTGCAACCAATGACATTTTTGTCTTGTGGCAAGGCAACCAAATCCCATGTGTCATTATGAACCAATGCGTCCATCTCAACATTCATTGCCTTCTCCCATACATGCTTTCCAATAGCTTTTGTATAGCATGTAGGTTCCACATGCTTCACCAAAGAGGTCATATATGCATAATGCATAGCAAAATCACGATATGTCAACCTGTCAACTGGATACCTGACCCTTTGGGATCTCTGCAATGCATGCGGATCACTCTGAACACCTGTCACTCTAGCATGTGGAGGCACATATCTATCCTGCCTTGCACCAGGTGTGCGTAAAACTGGTATGCCAAGTTCCTCATCCAAACTCTCTGAACTTGACGACTCATAACCTGTAATGCCAATTCCTTCAACCTTCTTCTTCCCTTTATCCACAGCACTACTCCTAGTGCTCACACTCTCATGTCTCAAGCGTCTTGACCATGGACGTATAGTGCTACTCTCAGACTCTGCTGGCCCAGACATAGAAATAGAACTTGCTTGTGGCAAGTTCACATGCACATCAGCATCAAGAGAATCAATGACTCCCTCATCCTTTGCTTTGTACCAACTGGCAAGTTCATCAAACACCACATCTCGTGAGATAAACACTTGCCTAGTTTGTGGATTGTAACATTTATATGCCTTGCGATCCTGTGCATATCCCACAAACACATACTTTTCTGCCTTAGGATCCAACTTCCTCCTTCTCTCGTCAGGCACATGTACATAAGCTATGCAACCAAACACTTTGAGGTGTCCAATGTCTGGCCTAAAACCTGTAAGCCGCATCTCTGGCGTACTTCCATGTATGGCTGCTGTGGGTGTCTTATTAAGTATATACATTGTGGTGGCACATGCTTATGCCCAATAATAGTTTGGCATGCTCTTTTCATTGAGCATTACCCTGGCCACTTCACAAATGACTCTATTCTTCCTCTCAGCAACACCATTTTACTGAGGTGACCTGCAAGTTAACTGTCGTCTTATGCCATGCTTTCTCAAGAAATGCTCAAAAGCATGTGAGGTGTATTCACCACCTGCATCTGTCCTCAAACATTTTATCCAAGAGCCATATTGCTTCTCTGCAAAAGCTTTGAAGTCCATAAACTTTCCCAACACTTCACTTTTCTCTCTAAGAAAGTAAATCCAAGTCATTCTGCTAAAATCATCAATGAATGTCACATAATATAAACTGCCTTTAATGGACAGATTTTGTGCAGGACCCCATACATTGCTATGAACTATTTCAAGTGGCTTGCTACTCATGTTGCCTTCTCTAGGAAACCTTGCTTGCTTTCCAAACTGATAGGCATCACAAACATGCATATTGCCATCATACTTGAATCTAGGCAGCCCACTAACAATGCCTCTTGCTTGCATGTTCTTTAACCTTTGTATATTCACATGTCTAATCCTCTTATGCCACATGTCAATGCCATGTACCACATTTCGGCTTTTAGAGAACAAGGCTGATTTCAATTCAAGAATCCCAGCATCCAGCTTAAATAACCTGCCTTCTTTCTTGCCTTTGGCAATGACTTTACATCCATTTTTGAAATCCTCAATGAAGCAACCATGCTCGTTGAAACGAACCTGTAAACCCTGTTCCACCATTTGACCAACTGAGGCCAAACTTTTTGTAATAGAAGGCACATACAAGACATCTACCATAGACTTTGTTTCACCATTGTGCATAACCAATGGTACACCCCAACATGTGTGATAGCATGCTGGGTATCATCTCCTGTCTCCACATAGCCTTTCATATCCATAGGCTTCATATGCTCAAACCATTCGCCATGACAAGTCATATGGTTTGATGCTCCAGAGTTCATATACCAAGTGTCATCACTTTCAGCATTTGTCATCATAGATCCCACAACATGTTTCATGGCAAACAAGTGATTTGCATAATTTCCACCATGTTGTGCATAATGTCCACCATGTTGTGCTCTACCCCCTCTCAAATTATTTTGTTTGCGGAAACAATCACGTGCCATATGACCAAATTTTCCATAGTAGTGGCATTCCACATTTTGCATAGATGTTTGTTGGCCTTGCCAACGTCCTCTACAATGAGGATTACCTCTGCCTCTCTGAGGTGTATATCCACGACCACCTCTAGCACCATATGTAGGCTGAAAATTTTGTTGTGGTGACCTGTTCTGCCATCCACGACCATTACCACGGCCACGTGATGCAAATCTCCCCCTGCCTCTAAATCCTCTTTGTGAATAGAAAGCCTGATTTCTACCATTATCATTGTTAGTAGATGCATCATGAAAGGAGTCACTGAGTTTGATTTTATCAACAAGCAAGAGTGAAACCAACTCATCAAAGTCTGGTAAACCTGTACTCCAAACCAAGATGGATGTATCAAAAGATTTATACTCCTTGCCAAGACCATGCAAGGTAATGTCTACCAAATTATCATCGGGCATGGGGGACATTGATTGTTGCTAATGCATCTACATACTTCTTTATCTCTTGTACATAATCATGGATGCTTCTTCCTTTTCATTTCACATTATGGATCTGTTGTCGCAACAAGTGAGACTTGCGAGCACTCGTGTCTGTATCAAACAGCTTTACCAATGTATCCCATGCATCCTTGGGATTCTCAACATCATGTATATGTATGAGTATAGCATCCGAGATACATATAGACAGATAATGCAAAACTTTGTATGCTCTTTCTGACCATTGCTTATGATCTATAACCTGCTGCTGTGTAGGTTGTCGGGGTAGTTCCGGATCTGGCTCCGCACCTGTAATAAGATTCCAAAAACCTTTTCCCTTCAAAAAGCTTTTGATCCTGTACTTCCATGCCTGGAAGTTCTTCCTATCCAAATTTTCACCCCCCATAATTTGTACTGGATTGTCTGACATATTTACTCAATGCAAATGTACCTTCCGCACACGTCCAAATTTGTAAAAGAGCCTTCCTCTGCTCAACCACACTCTAATAACTGTTCTAGATACTCCAAAGTGGTCAACAAACTTCACTTTTGATGTAGAAAATCAAACTGATTGCATCCAAAATGAACTGGCACACGCAATCCAAGGTAAACTGTTTTGGCGTGTTTTCCAGGGCTTCAAATTGCAATGTAGTGGTTCAATCAAGTGTGGATAACTTGCATTGACACCTAAACAAGCTCAATGTTGCATATCAACACCAACCAAGGTGTGTACATATCAATTTTTTCAAACCCCCTTCTCTGTTTTGAGAAAAACCAGAAAGACCAATAAAACTAGTAGTAGAATTACTCTAATAGAACTACTACCAGTAAAACTAGTAGTAGACCAGTAAAACTAGTAGCTTTTCTTCATAGCTTCTTCTCCCTCTTCTCTCACTCACTCATAAACCCTAATAGAGAGCACCAGGCTCTGATACCATGATGAAAAACAGGTAGAGGGAGAGGAGACACATACACAGGAGCAAACCCTAATGTATATTGTAAACCCTAACCATAGAGGGAAGCCATCTCCCTTCTCACACAATGCATAAAGCCATAATCCATAATACACAACACACACTATGTGTTGTGTCCACACCCAGCTAACCCTAGCTAATGTCCACACTATGACCAGCTGGACGCCGTCATTTATGTCTCACACATGCTGCTACCTAACATGCCAGCACATAGCACAGCTAGCACACGCTGACATCGAGCTTGAATCTCAACGCCATGCCAACGGGCCGTGTGAGATCCCTGTCCCCAATTCGGGGTGCTAACAACGGAAGTAACACATCTTGCGTGGGGCAAGGTCCCACACTCGGGGCCTCGCCCACGGATATCCGGACAGGTGACTAATTCCTTGACTCTTCCAAACCGAAGTCGGAAAAACTTCTCTTGCCCGAAAAGCATGGGCGATTCCACCAGGATAACTTTTCCCTAACGTAGTCAAAAGCCTTAACTAACTGAACTGATCTGACCGAACTCGTAAGTTCCATAGTCAGATCAAGGTTGCACTTGGATCATAGAGACCAACGCTTTTTTCCTCATCGAGAAACAGCCATTGATTCTTTTTCCATAGAACAATTTTTGTCCAGGATTTACTTCATCTATCGAACTAAACAGAAATTGAGTCTCGATTTACGGATCCATTAGTCCAGCCTAACCCCATCCAGTCCCATGGGTTAGCCAACTGCCAAACCACTGTAGTGATGGGATCCAATTAGGAATTTGGTTAGGTTTTATCCCGGGTACCAGGGAAAAGAGTTCCCAGGCTCCCTAGCCGGAAGTTCATGCAAACATAAAACTAGTCATACCACTTACACACCCAATATGAAATTGCCTTTTTCTCAGCATCAGCTAACTTTAAAACAATCCTTTAATGAAACCATTATGTCAGTGATGATAATCCTCAAAATCTTTGGTTGAATCCATATTTCCAATCATTCAATCATCGGTGTACTTATGGCATCATTGGCAACCAGAACGCTCACCACCTGTTCACTCAGGGGCCTTTTCAATAGTTCCTAGCTCATAGCACTCGACAATATTTTCACATATAAAAATCAAGATGGAATCCTCGTTGAAGATCAGCAAGATCAATCAACAGATCTATATAAGAGAGCCATGGACTCATCCATTGAGGACCAGCAAGGTCAATCAACCAGATCCATGCCCAGTTTCACAAAACAACTCTTACTCCTTGTTCCAATATCTTCCATGATGCACGTGTGGGTATCTTCGCCGACCTAGAGCCCGAGCACCGTATGGTCAGCACCCTCTAGGATCCTTCGCAGGTCACCTAGTGCTTCATTCATAGGCCGCTTCCTTGGTCCCTTATCCACGGTACCGGAAGCTCACCATTTAAATCGAACCGAGGCTAGTCAAGACCTCGGCCAACCTTGCTACGCGAGACGTCCTCCATTGACTCTCCGTAAAATAAGCAGTTGCAACTTTATCAGTTAGGTCTCCACGACCTTAATCACAAGATGGCCAAAATGCTTCCCCAGCATTCTTGACATAAAACAGTCATTTACAAATAGGTCACAAATACAGTTTCTATATTGAACTCTCATCTTTCCACATTATTCCACATCAATCCATATTACTTAATCCAATTCCAAATTATATGCGTATCCATTCTTGACCAGATACATCATTTTCCATCCCATCAATCATATTCATTCACTTCACATAACATCCATTCCTATCTTTCTTAATTTACATTACGTCTCATCACATCCATTTCTCATTATATCTCATTTGTTTAGATCTTATATTATTCATTCACATTCTAATTCACATGACATCTCATCTCATCCATTCGCTCATATCGACTTCATATCCATTCACATTCATATTTGCATTCATTATTCCACACAAGCATCCACATTCGTACATCCACATTTATATCTACATCCATACATCCATTTTCACATCCACACTCATACATCCACATCCACATCCACATTCATACATCCACATCCACATCTACATTCATACATCCACATTCACATTCACATCCATACATTCATATCCACATTCCACATTCATACATCCATATCCACATTCCACATTCATACATCCGCATCCACATTCACATTCACATCCACATTTCACATCCTCATTCACATTCACATACATCCACACCCACATTCCATATCTACATCCATATCCCCATTCACACATCCACATTCACATTCACATACATCCACATTCACATTCACATCCATATATCCATATCCACATTCCACATTCACATCCATATATCCATATCCACTTTCACATCCATATATCCATATCCACATTCCACATCCTCATTCACATTCACATACATCCACATCCACATTCCATATCTACATCCATATCCACATTCACACATCCACATTCACATTCACATACATCCACATTCACATACATACATCTCCATCTATTCCTCGTTCATTTTCATCTATTTGATTCGTTTCTCATCCTCATATCTATTTATAGAATACAAGAGAATTCTTATTTTTTAATACAAGATTTCCTTACGCATCTATTTATGCATAAATTCCATTTTAGGAGACTAACACTTTCGAAATAAAAATCAATCTTTTATGCATCTTCCTATGCATAAATTCATTTTAAATGAGAATGACACTTTTGAATTAAAAATCAATCTTTTATGCATCTTCCTATGCATAAAATCAAAATTGAAGAGAATAACTCTTTTGAACTAAAAATAGATTTCTTTATGCATCTTTCTATGCATAAAATCAAAATTGATGAGAATAACTCTTTTGAACTAAAAATAGATTTCTTTATGCATCTTTCTATGCATAAAATCAAAATTGATGAGAATAACTCTTTTGAACTAAAAATAGATTTCTTTATGCATCTTTCTATGCATAAATCCAATTTAATAGGAATTACACTTTTAGAATGAAAGAATTTTTCTTATGCATCCTATTTATGCATAAAATCATTTATGATGAAAATCACACTTTTAATATAAAAAAATATCTTTTATGCATATGTTTATGCATACAATCATTTATGACAAAAATCACTCTTTTAATATAAAAGAATTTCTTTTATGCATCTAGTTTATGCATAAAATCATTTATGATGAAAGTAACACTTTTATAATTTAAAAAATAATCTTTTATGAATACTTTTATGCATGAAAATCAAATATGATAAAAGTAACACTTTTATAATAAAAAACAATCTTTTATGCATACTTTTATGCATGAAAATCAAATATGATAAAAGTAACACTTTTATAATAAAAAAAAATCTTTTATGCATACTTCTATGCATGAAAATTAAATATGATAAAAGTAACACTTTTATAATTAAAAAAATAATCTTTTATGCATACTTCTATGCATGAAAATCAAATATGATAAAAGTAATACTTTATAATAAAAAAATAATCTTTTATGCATACTTCTATGCATGAAAATCAAATATGATAAAAGTAACACTTTTATAATTGAAAAAAAATCTTTTATGCATACTTCTATGCATGAAAATCAATTGTGATAAAAGTAACACTTTTATAATAAAAATAATAATCTTTTATGCATAAAAATCAATAATAATGAAAGTAATACTTGTATAATAAAACTAAATTTCTTTTATACAAATAATCAAAATGCATCTTCTATGCATGAAAATGACACTTTAGAATATAGAAATCATAAGGATTACTCTTTTAGAATAATGAAAGATAATACTTATTTCCAAATTTTTTAAAAAATTTCACCATAACCTCCTTTGTATGGCTGACCATTTTTCAATTTTAAGTCTCTAAAATTAATTAGAAATGCATCAAGAGTATTTAAATCATTCTAAAGTAACATTTTTCTACTTATTTAAGAGAAACATTATGAAAAACTTGATTTATTTCATTAATCATTCACCTAGGATAGAGAATGGTTGGATTTACTAGAGAAGAGAGGGGAATGCCTTTTTTTGCAATGAGGCATAACATCATTTGCAATCTAGAGAAGACAAAAAGCATAAAAAACCATAAAATAAATGGAAAAGAGAAGAATCATGAATTTGAGAGCTTTCCTTTGGCTTGATGGTTTGAGGGTTCAACTCTTGTTTGAGACAAGAGTGGCCACTAATCTTTTGGAAGAGGGAAGGTCAAAAATGAATTATGAATAAAATTCATTGTTTTTGGCACTTGGGAGAGGCAGGGTAACAGTGCAAAAACACTACTAAGTTTCAACAAAGGGGAGGGCTTCTATTTATAGGAAAAAGTGAGCCTCTAACCAAGCAAACTGATTCTAGAATTTTCCAGATCAGTTTGGTCAATTTTTGACCATTTTTAGGTCAGTTTTGTTCACTTTTTGGATCTAGTTGAAATAGGAGAGAGGAGAGATAAAAATATCTCATTATTTGGGAGTTTAAAACTCATTCAAGCATGTGAAATAGGTGCCTCCTTCATGAGGGGAATTCCCCCATACTGAAGTGTCAAAAATGCATCATTTCACCTAAATATCTCTCTTTTTTAACTACTAACCTTGTCCTTAGTCAACTCTTCATCTTATGTGAGTATTTGCTCATTTTTGGGGGATTTTTCTTTTATTCTTCTATTTATCGCCTCCCTACATTTGGATGAATCTTATTGGTCCATAGGAACCTTAATTTAAAATTTTGAAAAAATCTTCACCCCCAGGATAATGCCTCTTGAATAGATTATACTTAATTTCTAATGCACCTTCTGAAAATCTTTTTGAACTTCTATTTCAGGGGAACTTATTTTAATAAGATGAGATATATTTCTATCCAAAAATATTAAAAATTGAATATTCTCTTTCTAGAACATTTTCTCTCTCTAGGCCAAAACTGGTATAGAAACAAGATCTTTTATATTTTTGAAGAGGGATTTGATTACAGGGGAAGATACTGGACATCCTGAGGGGCTGGGGGAGGAATCTTACATTCTACCCCACTTAAAACCCCACTTAAAAAATGCGAGATGTCCTCATCTCGCAGGTGGAGTATGATCTCTTTCATCTTCATCTTCTTCTTCAATCACTTCCAGCGTTACTGCCTTGGAAGTGGACGGCCGATTTGGGAACAACTCTCTTTGACTTCCCCTATTCTGAGCTGGAGGTCTTGCATTACTTTGGAATGAAACTGCAGGTTGGATAGAGGGTCTACCTCTAGGATTTCCCTGATTTTGGCAGATAGAACTGTGATTACTCTCGAAGGAAGGGGCTAGAGTCTGGAATCTTGATCCCTGATTCCCCTGCACTGAAAACCTTGAGCCAAAAGGAGTTGGGAAATCCATGCTGCGATGTCCAAGTCCTTGGCAGTTATAGCATTTCACTCTCTTGTTCAAGGGTGGAACTTCTGAAGTTGAAATCCAGGGAATTGAGTTTCGGGAAAAGGACATTTCTTCCATTCTGAAACTTCCCATATCCTGGGTTTGACCCTGATATCTCTTAGGCGGAGGAAGGTTGGAATCACCTTCTGGGAATAAAAACCTTTTGAAAGGTGATGGTGTTGGCTTTGGCGGGACTTTGACATCAAAGGCTTTGGCGAAATCCTTCGCCATTCTTACTGCTTCGGCCATTGAGATAGGTTTAGCATTCTTGACTAAAGTATCCAATGGCTCGTTCATTCCCCGAATGAACCTGGCCATCAGCTGCTTTTCATCCAATTGAGGGGAATATTGAAGGAGAAGGGCAAAAGCCTGATGGTACTCTTCATCCAATTGAGGGAAATATTTAAGGAGAAGGGCAAAAGCCTGATGGTACTCTTCAATTGTCCGGTTTTCCTGCTTTAGTTCCAAGAACTCATTCATCTTAATTTCAAGAAAGCCTAGGGGACAAAAACTCTTTCTGAGGTAAGCCTTGAGATCGGTCCAGGTTTGGGTATTTCGGTCGAGACGGTTTGTCTCGCATTGGTTTCTCCACGCCACTCTAGCAGGGTGAGGTACAGGTTTGATAAATTTCTTTATCTTTTGCCAATGAGGGATACGGAATCCTTTGATATCCTTGCAATTCCCCCCAGCATTGAAAAGGAAATCAAAGCTAGATAATATTAAAGTTGAAGAAGTTACTCCCCCTCCCCAAGAAGAAGAAGAAGAAAAGAAAGTTGGTTAGTGTGAAGTCCCTGTCCCCACCGCGCAACGAATTCAGGGGTGCTAGCAGTGGAAGTAGCACTTCTTGCGGCTTGCGCTGGGCAGGGTCTCACACTTGGGGCCTCGCCCACGGATATCTGGACAAGAGACTAATCCATCGGTTCTTCCAAGACCGAACCTGGAAAAACCTCCCTTGCCCGGAAAGCACGGGCGATTCCTCCAAGATAACTTTTCTCAAACGTAGTCAAAAGCCTTAACTAATTGAACTGATCTGACCAAACCCGTAAGTCCCATAGTCAGATCAGGGAAAAGATTGTACTTGGATCATAGAGACCAACGCTTTTTTCCTCATTGAGAGGCACAGCTATTAATTCTTATCCACATAACAATTTTTGTCCGGGATTTACTTCATCTATCGAACCAGAACAGAATTGAGTCTCAATTTAGGGATCCATTAGTCTAGCCAGTCCCATGGGTTAGCCAACCGCCCAACCACTGTAGTGATGGGATCCAATTAAGAATTTGGTTAGGTTGTCCCGGGTACCAGGGAAAAGAGTTCCCACGCCCCTTAGCTGGATATTCATGCAAACTTAAAACTAGTCACACCACTTATACACCCAATATGAAATTGCCTTTTTCATAGATTCAACAGTCTTTAAAACAATCATTTAATGAAACCATAGTGTCACTGATCATAATCCTCTAATTATCCAGTTGAATCTTTATTTCCAAACATTCCTTCATCGGTGTACCTATGGCATCATTGGCAACCAGAACGCTCATCTCCTGTCCACTCAAGGGCCTTTTCGATAGCTCCTAGCTCATAGTAACTGGCAAGTATTCACTTTAACAAAAATGGAGTCTCCGTTGAAGATTAGCAAGATCAACCAACAGATCCATATAAAAGAGCCATGGACTCATCCGTTGAGGATCAGCAAGGTCAATCAACCAGATCCATGCCCGAATTCAGAAAATAACTCTTACTCCTTGTTCCAATATCTTCCCCGACGTACGTGTGGGTATCTTTGGTGACCCAGAGCCCGAGCACCGTATGGTCAGCACCCTCTAGGATCCTTCGCAGGTCACCTAGCGCTTCACTCATAGGCCGCTTCCTTGGTCCCTCATCTACATCATCCATACATCCATCCACATCAATCCACATTATCCACATATCAATCCACATCATCCATACATCCATTCACGTCAATCCACATCATCCATACATCCATTCACGTCAATCCACATTATCCACACATCAACCCACATCATCCATACATCCATTCACGTCAATCCACATTACCCACACATCAATCCACATCTTCCATACATCCATCAACATTAATCCACATTATCCACATCATCCATCCACATCAGTCCACATTACCCACACATCAATCCATATTCATTTCATAAGTATTCCCATTCTCATCTAATCACATCTTTTTCTATCTCATCACTTATTTCCTCATCCACTTGCATCTACCCATACATCAGATCTCATCCTCATCACATCTCATCCACTTGCATCTACCCATACATCTCATCACTTCACATACATTAACATCTATCCAGTTTACATCGCATCTCATCACATCCATTGCACATCACATCGCATTCATTCACATCCCAATTCACATGCTAACACATTCATTCACGTCCCTTATTGTTCATTCAAATCACATCACATCCCTTATCATTTATTCACATCCGGATTCACATGCTAGCACATTCATGCACATCCTATATCATTCATTTACATCTCGATTCACATGCTAGCACATTCATTCACATCCTATATCATTCATTTACATCCTGATTCACATGACATCACATCTCATCTATTCATTCACATTTATCTGATTCACATCACATCTCATCACATCTATTTACCTCTCATTCTCATCACTTCTATTCTCATCTCATCACATCTATTTACCTCTCATTCTCATCACTTCTATTCTCATCTTATCCATCTATCCATTCTTTTCCATCTATCTCATTCGCATCCCATCTCATCACATCTATTTACCTCTCATTCTCATCACATCCATCCATCCATCCATCCATTTCCATCTATCTGATTCGCATCCCATCTCATCACATCTATTTACCTCTCATTCTGATCACTTCTATTCTCATCACATCCATCTATCCATTCTTTCCCATCTATCTAATTCACATCCCATCTCATCACATCTATTTACCTCTCATTCTCATCACATCCATCCATTCCCATCTATCTGATTCACATCCATCCATTCATTCCCATCTATCTGATTCGCATCCCATCTCATCACATCTATTTACCTCTCATTCTCATCACATCTATTCTCATCACATCCATATTTTCATTCTTTCCCATCTATCTGATTTGCATCCCATCTCATCACATCTATTTACCTCTCATTCTCATCACATCCATCCATCCATTCATTCCCATCTATCTGATTCGCATCCCATCTCATCACATCTATTTACCTCTCATTCTCATCACATCTATTCTCATCACCTTCATCCATCCATTCATTCCCATCTATCTGATTCGCATCCCATCTCATCACATCTATTTATCTCTCATTCTCATCACATCTATTCTCATCACATCCATGCACTCATTTATTCCCATCTATCATGCTAACTCGCATCACATCTATTTATAGAATGTAAGAGAATTCTTATTTTTGATATAAAGATTCTTTACGCATCTATTTATGCATAAGAACAACTTCAGTGGGAAATAATACTTTTATAAAATTTCATTTATGCATCTATTTATGCATAAATTCAATTTTAAGGAGAATAACACTTTCAAAATAAAAATAAATCTTTTATGCATCTTTTTATGCATAAATTCAATTTTAATGAGAATAACTCTTTTGAAATAAAAATAAATTTATTTATGCATCTTTCTATGCATAAAATCAAAATTAATGAGAATAACTCTTTTGAAATAAAAATAAATTTCTTTATGCATCTTTCTATGCATAAAATCAAAATTAATGAGAGAAAGTCTTTTGAAATAAAAATAAATTTCTTTATACCTCTTTATATGCATAAAATCAAAATTTGATGAAAGTAATGCTTTTATAATAAAAAAAATTTCTTTTATGCATCTGTTCATGGATAAATTCAATTTTAATGAAAGTAACACTTTTAATTAAAAAAATTCTTTCATGCATCTCTTTATGCATAAAAATCAATTTTGATGAAAGTAACACTTTTATAATCAAAATATTCCCAATATGCATCTTTCTATGCATAGAAATTAATTCTAATAAAAATAACACTTTTATAATAAAAATATTTCTAATATGCGTTTTTCTATGCATAGAATAAAAATAACACTTTTAGAATACACAAGCGGTGGGGATTCTCTTTTTAATAATAAAAAGATAAAACTTAATTCACCAAATTTAAGAAAATTTTGCCATAACCTCCTTTGTATGGCTGACCATTTTTCAAATCTTTCACTCTAAAATTTACTAGAAATTATCCAAGATGATTTAAATCATTCTAATCTAATCAATTTCTACTTTATTAAGAGTAAAAAATATGAAAAGTTTAATTTAATCAATTTGGTTACACATCTAGGATAAAGAAAGGCTGAATTCAATAATGAAGAGAAGGGGGAAACCCTTTCTAGCAAGGCATAACATCCATTTTCATTTTAAAGAAAGCAAAAATCAGAAAACCATAAAATAGAATAAGAAAAAGTAGAATTTCTAACTTACTAGGAGTTTTGTGAGCTTTCCTTTGGCTTGATGGTTTGAGGGATCTACTCTTGTTTGCAACAAGAGTGGCCACCAATTCTTTTGAAGAGGAAATGGTCAAAAACAAATGAATTATCAATGAATTCACTGTTTTTGGCTCTAGGAAGGAGTAGAGTAATAGTGCATAAAATGCTATTAACCATTTACAAAGGGGGAGGCTTCATTTATAAGAAAACGTGAGCCTCTAACCAAGCAAACTTATTCTAGAATTTTCCAAATCAGTTTGGTCAATTTTTGACCATTTTTAGGTCAGTTTAGCTTACTTTTTGGATCTAGTTGAAGCAGGAGAGAGGAGAGAGAAAAATATCTCATTATTTGTGAGTTTAAAACTCAACCATACATGTGAAATAGGTGCCTCCTTCATGAGGGGAATTCCCCACACTGAGGTGTCAAAAATGCATCATTTCTTCTAAATATCTTTTCTTTTTTAACTAATAACCTTGTCCTTAGTCAACTCTTCATCTTATGTGAGCATTTACTCATTTTTGTGGGGGATTTTCTTTTATTCTTTCATTTATCTCCTCCCTATATTTGGATTAATCTAATTGGTCCATAGGAACCTTAATTCAAAAATCTCAAAGAATCGGGACCCTTAGGCTAAGGTCCTTTTTACCTGATTTCAATTTACCTAATTTCAATCTGGACCCTTAGGCTTAGGTCCTTTTTACCTAATTTCAATTTATTCCAATTGCATATAGGAAATTTCTTTTTGAATATCTGTTTCAAGGAAAACCATTTTAGACACTAGGAGGATTTTTTTGAATATCTGTTTCAAGGGAAACCATTTTAGACACTAGGAGGATTTTTATATCCAAAAATATCTCAAGTTTGAATTACCTCCCTCTAGACATTTTCTCTCTCTAAGCCAAAACAGGGCAAAGAGGATCTTTCTTTTATTTCAGCGAGGGGAATAATTATAAGATCAGAAGGGGAGTTTCTTACACCTGCACACCTCAAAAGATGGAGGGAGGAATCTTACATCCTACCCCACTTAAAAAACGCAAGATGTCGTCATCTCGCAAAATTAGAGGAGAACTCTTTTCCTTAAGATCCAACTAATTATGGGGTTTCTTATAGTCTGCTGGTAAACCCAACAGAATCCTGGGATAAATATCCCTTATATAAAACTCATCATTAGATAATAATTCACTCAGATCGTAACATTCAAATCCTTATCACAATAATGGTCCATTAGACCAAAATTTCTATCTAAACAGTCCTTCATGGAAATTTTCAATTATATAGATTTTTAATTTGACATCCCTTAGCTTGATCCACTAGGTCAAGTGTTAATAGCAGCAATCTGCCAGCACAATCCACTAATCTCATAGTGATTTACTGAAGCCATTAACGTCATTCTAGCTACGAACATTATCACAAGGACTCGTCCCATTCATCCTCATTGTAGTTTTGCTTAGTTTATTACATTTCAACCAAAAATCAGGAATCTTCATTTTTCAATCAGAATCCAAATCGACTCATTTGTTCTCAACCAGAATTTAAAATCATATCAACCACATTCGAATTCATCATCTGGATAGTATTAATGCTTATAATTTCAAGTCTTAGATTTACTCGTATATACTGCCAGTAAAGAGCTACAGTTATACCGTCGGTATATACAGGTAGTCACGGTCCTTGGAACTATAAGGTACCATCATGTCTAGGCCTCAAGCAAGTCAGGGATTCCATACAATTGCGGTACTTCTATCTGAAGACCCAATCACCAATTTATGAATTTCAGTTTTAATATCAATTTGTATGAATTTTATCACACAATTACAATCTTTTACTGCTTCTTCATAAAAATTTTGACATTTTTGGCTTCTCGGTTGATCCTCATAAGCCAATTTGCTCTGATACGAGCTATGGAGTCCCTATCCTTATAGCGCAATGAATTTAGGGGTGCTAGCAGCGGAAGTAGCACTTCTTGCGTGGGGCAGGGTCCCACACTCGTCGGGGCCTCGCCCACCACGGATATCCGGACAAGAGACTAATCCATTGGTTCTTCCAAAACCGAACCTGGAAAGACTTCCCTTTCTCAGAAAGCATGGGCGATTCCTCCAGGATAACTTTTCTCTAACGTAGTCAAAAGCCTTAACTAGCTAAACTGATCTGACCAAACCCGTAAGTCCCATAGTCAGATCAGGGAAAAGATTGTACTTGGATCATAGAGACCAACGCTTTTTTCCTCATTGAGAGTCACAGCCGTTGATTCTTATCCATAGAACAATTTTTGTCCGGGATTTACTTCATCTATTGAACCAGAATAGAATTGAGTCTCAATTTAGGGATCCATCAGTTCAGCCTAACCCCATCCAGTCCCATGGGTTAGCCAACCACCTAACCACTGTAGTGATGGGATCCAATTTAGAATTTGGTTAGGTTGTCCTGGGTACCAAGGAAAAGAGTTACCATGCCCCCTAGTCGGATATTCATGCAAACTTAAAACTAGTCACACCACTTACACACCCACCAATATGAATTTGCCTTTTTCACAGATTCAACAGTCTTTAAAACAATCATTTAATGAAACCATAGTATCACTGATCATAATCCTCTAAATATCCAGTTGAATCCTTATTTCCAAACATTCCTTTATCAGTGTACCTATGGCATCATTGGCAACCAGAACGCTCACCCCCTATCCACTTAGGGGCCTTAGTTACTGGCTCATAGTAACCGGAAGTATTCACTTTAACAAAAATGGAGTCTCCGTTGAAGATCAGCAAGATCAACCAACAGATCCATATAAAAGAGCCATGGACTCATCCGTTGAGGACCAGCAAGGTCAATCAACCAGATCCATGCCCGAATTCAGAAAATAACTCTTACTCCTTGTTCCAATATCTTCCCCGACGACGTATGTGTGGGTATCTTTGGTGACCCAGAGCCCAAGCACCGTATGGTCAGCACCCTCTAGGATCCTTCGCAGGTCACCTAGCGCTTCATTCATAGGCTGCTTCCTTGGTCCCTCATCCACTGTACTGGAAGCTCACCATTTAAATCAAACTGAGGCTGGTCAAGACCTCGGCCGACCTTGTTACGCGAGACGTCCTCCGTTGACTCTCCATCAGTAGTTGTAACTTTAACAGATAGGTCTCCACCCCACGACCTCATGCACAAGACGGTCAAAATGCTTCCCTAGTATTCTTGACATAAAACAGTCATTTAAAAACAGATTTCACATACAAATATAGTTCCAACAATATTTCCATCTTTTCTCATCACTCCACATCCTTATTAGTTCCCATCTTTTCTCATCTTCCCATAATTTTTTTTCCTTCATCGATCTCTATCACATCACATCATTCCCACATCAAATCACATCCAATGACATCATCCATAAATCCATCCACATCAATCCACATTATCCACACATCCATCCACATCATCCATACATCCATCCACATCATCCATACATCCATCCACATTATCCACACATCAATCCACATCATGCATACATCCATTCATGTCAATCCACATTATCCACACATCAATCCACATTATCCACACATCAATCCACATTATCCACACATCAACCCACATCATCCATACATCCATTCACGTCAATCCACATTACCCACACATCAATCCACATCTTCCATACATCCATCCACATCAATCCACATTATCCGCTCATCCATCCACATCATCCATACATCCATCCACATCAATCCACATTATCCACACATCCATTCACATCAATCCACATTACCCACACATCAATCCACATTCATTTCATAAGTATTTCCATTCTCATCTAATCACATCTTTTTCTATCTCATTTCATAAGTATTTCCATTCTCATCTAATCACATCTTTTTCTATCTCATTACTTATTTCCTCATTTATCCTCATCAGATCTCATCCACTTGCATCTACCCATACATCTCATCACTTCACTTCACATACATTAACATCTATCCAGTTTACATCACATCCACCAATTCACATCACATCGCATTCATTCACATCCCGATTCACATGCTAACACATTCATTCATGTCCCTTATCGTTCATTCACATCCCGATTCACATCCATTCACATCCCTTATCATTCATTCACATCGGGATTCACATGCTAGCTTATTCATTCACATCCTATATCATTCATTTATATCCTGATTCACATGACATCACATCACATCTATTCATTCACACTTAGCTGATTCGCATCACAACTCACATCTATTTACCTCTCATTCTCATCACTTCTATTCTCATCACATCCATCTATCCATTCTTTCCCATCTATCTGATTCGCATCCCATCTCATCACATCTATTTACCTCTTATTCTCATCACATCCATCACATCCATCCATCCATTCATTCCCATCTATCTGATTCGCATCCCATCTCATCACATCTATTTACCTCTCATTCTCATCACATCCATCTATCCATTCTTTTCCATCTATCTGATTCACATCCCATCTCATCACATCCATTTACCTCTCATTCTCATTCTCATCAATTCATTCCCATCTATTTGATTCGCATCCCATCTCATCACATCTATTTACCTCTCATTCTCATCACTTCTATTCTTATCACATGCATCTATCCATTCTTTCCCATCTATCTGATTTGCATCCCATCTCATCACATCTATTTACCTCTCATTCTCATCACATCTATTCTCATCACATCCATCCATCCATTCATACCCATCTATCTGATTCGCATCCCATCTCATCACATCTATTGACCTCTCATTCTCATCACTTCTATTCTCATCACATCCATCTATCCATTCTATCCATCTATCTGATTTGCATCCCATCTCATCACATCTATTTACCTCTCATTCTTATCACATCTATTCTCATCACCTTTATCCATCCATTCATTCCCATCTATCTGATTCGCATCCCATCTCATCACATCTATTTATCTCTCATTCTCATCACATCTATTCTCATCGCATCCATCCATCCATTCATTCCCATCTATTTGACTCGCATCACATATATTTATAGAATGTAAGAGAATTCTTATTTTTGATAAAAAGATTCTTTACGCATCTATTTATGCATAAGAACAACTTCACTGGGAAATAAGACTTCTATAAAAATTTCAGTAGGAAATAAGACTTTTATAAAAATCCGTTTATGCATCTATTTATGCATAAATTCAATTTTAAGGAGAATAACACTTTCGAAATAAAAATAAATCTTTTATGCATCTTTCTATGCATAAATTCAATTTTAATGAGAATAACTCTTTTGAAATAAAAATAAATTTATTTATGCCTCTTTCTATGCATAAAATCAAAATTAATGAGAATAACTCTTTTGAAATAAAAACAAATTTCTTTATGCATCTTTCTATGCATAAAAGCAAAATTAATGAGAGTAACTCTTTTGAAATAAAAATAAAATTCTTTATGCATCTTTTGAAATAAAAATAAAATTCTTTATGCATCTTTCTATGCATAAAATTAAAATTTGATGAAAGTAACGTTTTTATAATAAAAAATTTTCTTTTATGCATCTATTCATGCATAAATTCAATTTTAATGAAAGTAACACTTTTATAATAAAAAAATTCTTTCATGCATCTATTTATGCATAAAAATCAATTTTGATGAAAGTAACACTTTTATAATCAAAATATTTCGAATGTGCATCTTTCTATGTATAAAAATTAATTCTAATGAAAATAACACTTTTATAATAAAAATATTTCAAATATGCATTTTTCTATGCATAGAATAAAAATAACACTTTTAGAATACACAAGCGGCGGGGATTACTCTTTTTGAATAATAAAAAGATAAAACTTATTTCACCAAATTTAAGAAAATTTTGCCATAACCTCCTTTGTATGGCTGACCATTTTTCAAAATTTTCACTCTAAAATTTACTAGAAATTATCCAAGATAATTTAAATCATTCAAATCTAATCAATTTCCACTTTATTAAGAGTAAACAATATGAAAAGTTTAATTCCATTAATTTCATTACACATCTAGGATAAAGAAAGGCTGAAATCAAAAATGAAGAGAAGGGGGAAAGCCTTTCCAGCAAGGCATAACATCCATTTTCATTTTAAAGAAAGCAAAAATCAGAAAACCATAAAATAGAATAAGAAAAAGTATAATTTCTAACTTACTAGGAGTTTTGTGAGCTTTCCTTTGGCTTCATGGTTTGAGGGATCTACTCTTGTTTGCAACAAGAGTGGCCACCAATTCTTTTAAAGAAGAAATGGTCAAAAACAAATGAATTATCAATGAATTCACTGTTTTTGGCTCTGGAAAGGAGTAGAGTAACAGTGCATAAAATGCTATTAACCATTTACAAAGGGAGAGGCTTCATTTATAGGAAAAAGTGAGCCTCTAACCAAGCAAACTGATTCTAGAATTTTCCAGATCAGTTTGGTTAATTTTTGACCATTTTTAGGTCAGTTTAGCTTACTTTTTGGATCTAGTTGAAGCAAGAGAGAGGAGAGATAAAAATATCTCATTATTTGTGAGTTTAAAACTCAACCATACATGTGAAATAGGTGCCTCCTTCATGAGGGTAATTCCCCACAGTGAGGTGTCAAAAATGCATCATTCTTTCTAAATATCTCTTCTTTTTTAACTAATAACCTTGTCCTTAGTCAACTCTTCATCTTATGTGAGCATTTACTCATTTTTGGGGGATTTTCTTTTATTCTTCCATTTATCTCCTCCCTACATTTGGATTAATCTAATTGGTCCATAGGAACCTTAATTCAAAAATTTTAAAAAATCTGGACTGTTAGGCTAAGGTCCTTTTTACCTGATTTCAATTTATTCCAATTGCACATTGAAAATTTCTTTTCGAATATCTGTTTTAGGGAAAACCATTTTAGACACTAGGAGGATTTTTATATCCAAAAATATCTCAAGTTTGAATTACCTCCCTCTAGACATTTTCTCTCTCTAGGCCAAAACAAGGTAAAAGAGGATCTTTCTTTTATTTCAGAGAGAGGAATATTTATAAGATCAGAAGGGGAGGTTCTTACACCTGCACACCTCAAAAGCGAGAGGGAGGAATCTTACATCCTACCCCACTTAAAAAACGCGAGATGTCCTCATCTCGCAAAATTAGAGAAGAACTCTTTTCCTTAAGATCCAACTAATTCTGGGGTTCCTTATAGTCTGGTGAACCCAACATAATCCTGGGATAAATATCGCTTATATAAAACTCATCATTAGATAATAATTCACTCAGATCGTAACATCAAATCCTTATCACAATAATGGTCCATTAGACCAAAATTTCTATCTGAACAATCCTTCATGGAAATTTTCAATTATATAGATTTTTAATTTGACATCCCTTAACTTGATCCACTAGGTCAAGTGTTAACAACAGCAATTTGCCAGCACAATCCACTAATATCATAGTGATTTGCTGAAGTCATTAACGTCATTCCACTAACTGGGTGTCATGCATGTACTAGGTGTCCCAATTGGAACTAGTACTAACTGTACCATAGGTCCTAATTGATAATATCTAGGCCTACAAGGCACATACCAAGGATTGAGTGACACCTATGGATAGCCCATAGAGTTACCTACAAACCCCCCTCGATGGTATGGGCTGAAGTATCCTGGAAACGTCTCAAGATACCTGAAGACTAAAGGTTATGGTTGCACAAATTCGTCCAATATGGATATAGCAACCTATGATTATACAGAGAAGCAGATCACGTAACAAATGGTACCAAGTGTAAAGCTTGTCAAAAAGCCTCAAACTTTGGTCACGGGAGAGTCTTCGTGAGTGAAGAGATCTGCCAAGTTGTCTTCAGTGGGAATGTAAGACAACTGAATGTCACCATCTGACCATCGCTCTCTCACATAGTGGTAATAATGAACCTCAATGTGTTTTGTGCGAGCATGAAAACACAAGATTTCGTGCAATAGCCAAAGCACTCTGACTGTCAGTATGAATGACTGTAGGAGTAGTCTGACCAACTAGAAGATCTGCAAGTAGTTTCCGTAGCCAAACACACTCTACTGTAGTTGGAATGAAGGGATGTAATGCATGAAAATATGAGTAATCACCATGTAAACATGATGCCTAAGTGTGTTTAGTCTCTCACCAAGAGAATGGAAATAGCCTTCCACAAGCCAAGAGAGAAGCCATGAGCTCCAAGAAACATAAGTTTCCATTTCTAAAAATGATCATCAAAAGTTCCAACCATGGTCCAAGTCCCCTCTTTTATACATGGACTTGTCCCATTATTAACCCTATTGAATAAAGTTCCTACTTTATTACAAACCATCCCTTCCCAAAGATTTTGTCCTCAAAATCAATAACATGTACAATCTCAAAGTATGAGACTCTAATGTAATCAATGGGAAGTGGTTAAGAGTTCTCGAGTACATCCAAAGCACATATACAATGAAAATCCGGATGTATACAAGTCCACAAAGCTTCAAGCCCAAAGTGTATGAGTGGGACTGTTATGACAGCCCTTCTAGTCGATGAAGACCCTTGAAAATCCTTCATTTAGACTCCATATATTGGGCTGAAAAATGATATGTACACTCAGCCATATGTAGCCCACATCATAATCTTTCATTAGGATACGCCATGAAGCTTGTTGGAGTAGAAAAATAGGCCCAATAGTAGACCTTCCCAAAGCTGTCCAGAAATTACAGCATGTATACTTCTCCTCATATTACCCAATTTACTCAAGTAAACCATACCACTTGGTCACGGAAAGTCATCCACAAGTAAGCCATGTTGTTGGACATACTCCAATGATTGCCAAGTAGCCTCATCCATGGGTAATTGCTTCCATTTGACAAGGTATTCATCAATATTCCGATTCCTCAACTCTCTTGTCCTCTTGCCAATAACCCTCTCCGGCTCATAAATGATCTCACCTTCTTCATTCATGGGTGGAAGCTCTTCCATCTCTTGAGGCAAAGATCCCATAAACCTCTTAAGGTTAGATACATGAAACACATTATGGATCCTTGTCGAAGAAGGCAAATCCAACTTGTAGGCCAAATCACCAACCCTCTTGATAATCAAGTATGGTCCATAATACCTATGAGCCAATTTTGAGTTGGTTACACCTTTGAGAGTGTTATGCCGACTCTTGGAAAGCTTCAATAGCACATAATCACCCTCTTCAAACTCCACATTCCTTCTATGAACATCCGCATTAGCCTTCATGACATCTTGAGCCTTCTTCATATTGTCCTTGCAAAGTTGAAGAAGTTGTCTCATTCTTTCCAACTCTTCTTTTGCCAATGGATTGACCACTTTGTCTTCATGGAAGGCTATCGATGGCACATGTACTTGATATCCATAGAGAGCCTCAAATGGTGACATGCCAATACTCAAATGCTTGCTTGAATTATGGCAAAATTCAGCAAGATAAAGCCACTCATCCCAAGATGTTTGCATGTCATGACAATAGTGCCTCAAGTACACCTCAAGCCATTTGTTTGTGCACTCCGTTTGCCCATCCGTTTGAGGGTGATAGGCCGTAGATGGAGTGATTTGAGTACCCAAGCTCTCATATAATGACCTCCAAAAAGTCCCCATGAACTTGGTATCTCGATCACAAACTATGTTGAGTGGCAAGCCATGTATCTTGAATACATGTTCCAAAAATTGCTTGGCAATATGAGATGCTCCATAAGTGGTCTTTGAAGCAATGAAATGGGCTGATTTTGTAAGCCTATCAATCACCACAAATATTTGATCCCATCCATGCTTTGTCTTTGGTAGACCCGTGATGAAGTCCATAGAAATGTGAGTCCATTTACCATCCGGAATAGGTAATGGATGAAGTAAACCACTTGGGAGTTGATGGCTATCCTTATTCTTTTGACAAGAAGCACATTCCATCACAAACTTCTTCACATCTCCCCATATGCCTTTCCAATAAAAACTCTTGCTCACTTTATCATAGGTTTTGAGTACACCAAGATGGCCCGAAAGTGGTGAAGAATGCATCTCATGAAGCACCTTTGGTATGTAGAATGAGGTAGGAACCAAATACACCTTACCCTTGTACCACAAGAGACCATTGTGAAGCTTGTAATGAGGAAACTCTCCACCATCACCTTGCTGTAATTTGGTATAAATATGGGCAGCACCTTCATTGATGAGGTATTCCTCTTGAATCCCCTTGATCCATTCACTATATACCTCCATGATTGAAGTTGTAGCGCATGCCCACATTCTAGACAATGCATCCGCCACTACATTGTCCTTCCCGGGTGTGTAGGATATCTCAAAATCATATCCTTGAAGTATGGCCAGCCATCTCTTTTGCTTTGGAGAAAGATTTGGTTGGGAGAGGAAAAATTTCAGTACCCTATGATCACTTCTCACCTTGAAATGAGCACCATAAAGATAGTGATGCCACTTCTTGATGGCATGAAGTATGGCTAGCATCTCTTGCTCATAAACATGAAGCCCCATCTCCTTTTCGGTAAGCTTTCTACTTTCAAATGCAATGACTCCATGCTCTTGATACAAAACTGCCCCAATTCCTCTACCACTTGCATCCGCCCTCACATAAAATGTCTTTGCAAAATCCGGACATACAAGTATAGGGGCTGAAGTAAGCAACTCCTTGAGCTCATTGAAGCTCTTGTTGGCAATGGAATCCCAAAAGAAAGCCTCCCTCTTGAGCAAGTCGGTAAGAGGTGCCGCAATAGATGCATAATGTTGCATGAATCTTCTATAGAAAGAAGATAATCCCAAAAATCCTCTCAATTGAGTTGTATTGCTTGGTGTTGGCCACTCTTTGACACATGCCACTTTCTTAGGATCAGCCCTTATGCCATTCTCACCCACCAAGTGTCCAAGATATTCCACTTCATTGACCATGAATGTGCATTTGCTCTCCTTTGCATAAAGCTTGTGCTTCCTCAACACTTCAAACACTTGCTTCACATGACATAGATGTTCCCCTTTGCTCTTGCTATAGATCAAGATGTCATCGAAGAACACTAGCACAAACTTGAAAAGAAGGGGAGCCAATATCCGATTCATCAATGCTTGAAAAGTGGCCGGAGCATTTGTAAGACCAAAGGGCATCACCATGAAGTGAAACAATCCCCTTTCCGTCCTAAATGCTGTCTTCTCTTCATCACCTTCCTTCATCCTTATTTGATGATATCCCGATCTCAAATCAATCTTGGTGAAGAACTTTGCCCCTTTGAGCTCATCAAGAAGATCATCAATGCGAGGTATGGGATACCTATTCTTGATTGTGACCTTGTTCAAGTCACGATAATCAATGCACATGCGAAAGGATCCATCCTTCTTCTTCACCAAGAGAACGGGAGATGCAAATGGAGATTGTGAAGGTTGAATAAGACCCATAGCAAGCAAATCTTGCACTTGCTTAGCCACTTCCTCTCTTTCTACCTTAGACAAATGGTAAGGAGGCTTGTTGACAACCTTTGCATTCGGTTCAAGTACTATGGCATGGTCAATCTCCCTTTTAGGTGGTAGACTCTTTGGCACTTGCAAAATATCTTCATACTCCTTAAGAAGAGTTGCCATTTCCTCATCTATGTGCTGTCCACTGCCTTCCATCCCCTCTTGGGTAACATGTAACACATAGATAGTGCCAAAAGCCTTAATCTCTTTCTTGAGTCGCCTTGGAGTGATCAAAGAGAGCTTCTTAGGTGCATTTGCAGCAAGTACCACTTGTTTCCCATGATGTAGAAAGCTCATGAAACCTTGTTGAAGGTTCATGTGAATGTCACCAAGTGAAGCCAACCAATCACACCCCATGATAATGTCGATGGGACCCATATCCAAAACCACCAAATCACCTTCCCAAGTGTATGAAGAGGATAAAACCACTTTTGTAGAAGGGCAAACCAAGCTAGTCTTCTCACTTTCCCCATTTGCCACTTGCACTTGGAATGTTGTAGGTGTCTTCTTTGTGTTGAGTTTGAGAGAGTTGATGGATTTAGAGTTGATGAAGCTATGAGTGCTCCCGGAATCCACAAGAATATGTGCAACCCTCCCATTGATGGTCCCCACCAACCTTAGTGTGCTTGGGTTCTTGCAACCCGCCAACAACTCTTGTGAGATAGAGCATATGCAAGCTGAAATTTCTGCATTGGTAGGCATGTCTCCATCCACAAGGCTTTCCTTAACTCCACCTCCCGGATCAAATGGAAACTCACCATCCTCCGTGATGAAAGAATGGTCTTCAAGTGACTCCTCATGTGCTTCTTCATTGCAATCCTCCCATTCTTCAATGTCATGAGAGTCATCCTTGTTCTCTTCCTCATCCATGAGGATCATAGTGGCCACAATCTTCTTTGATTTGCACACATGCCCGGGTGACCACCTCTCTTTGCACTTGAAACATAGCCCTTTGCTTCTCAACTCCTCAATCTTTGGATCATCCATTCTTTGAGTCTTCTTGAAGGGTTGAAAGGGCCTCTTCTTCATGAAGTCACTACTCTTTTTGGCATCAAATTGATGTATCCCATTCTTTGGCTGTCCACCCCCAAATGATGTAGGGGCTCTTGGATTAGAGGATGGTAATGTAGAGATAGGACCTTTCCCAAAATTGTAAGAAGTAGTGGTTGGTTTGAGTGTGTCTTTGGTGAAGGTCATGGGCTGAGACCTCTTGTACTTTGGCTCATAGAGTTCGGCTAACCTCATAGCTTCTTTGAGAGAGCTAGGCCTTTGAGCCGACACATCCGCCTTGATGAAGTGTTCAAGCCCATGCACAAACTTTTTCATCTTCATGTCTTCACTCAAGCCTTCCACGTACATTGAAAGCTTCAAAAATCTCTTGATGTAATCTCTCACCATCATCCCCTTTTGAGAAAGCTCATACCATTCTTCATGGTATCGGTCAAGCACTAAAGGCCAAGTTCATCTCCCGCTTCAATCCTTCCCAAGTTGATGGCGTGTTCCCTTGTTTGACCAAGTGCCTCCACCATTGATGAGCATAATCTTCAAGATGTAAGGAAGAAAATTGTACCATATCACGCTCACTTTTTGGGTAAAGCTGGAAATAGGTGTCAAGCTTGGTAGCCCACTCCTCCAACTCTTGCGGAGATGACCCGTCACCTTTGAACTTTGATAGTGAGATTTTGTCTTTGACATCCTTGGAAGATATGTGGGATGGGTTATCATGTTGGATAGAGGGCTTGAATCTTTGCATCTTCGAGTAACTCCATAAATTGTGCAAAGTCTTTGTAATCCCTCTTGATGATATTCGATAATTCCATCCACTTCTCGTGAGCATCCCTTTGTCTTTGGGCAAAGGACATTTGATTCCAATCGAGTGCAATCTCCCCATCATTCACAAATGCCTCATCCTCTTCCCTTGAATGCATTGCCCTAGAAGAGGTAGGACCCTTTGATGCATTAGGGTGAGACAAACCCGAATGAAAAGAAGGAGGAAACATGTCCTTGACAAGAGGTCTCCGTGCATCCGCCATGAATCCCCGAGTGGATGCTCCCAATGGATCCTCTTGTACGGCCTTCATGGAATCCTCATTCAAGATGCCCTTGCCTTTTATTTGCTCATAGTCACCATAATTCCCATGCTTTTCTTGTGCTTGAGACTTCCCAAACTTGTCCTCCATCACACCAATCCGTGAGGATAATGTTTCAAAATGAGAATCAAGCTTGGAGTCTAAAGTCTCCAACCGTTGTACAAGCATTTGCATGAGGGTGTCATGGTTGACCGCCGCTTGTGTCCCTTGAGAAATTTGATTATGTACATTGCCCCCATTGTCTTCATTGATGAATGCATCCCTTGCATCCATATTACCTTCCATGTCCTCATCACCCATGATCATTTCTTGCACAACATCCCCACCCTTGCGTGGTCTTCCCTTCGGCATAGTGAAGAAAATGCAAGATGTTGGTAGAATGCCCAAATGATGTCGGAATTGGACAAAAGAAGGTTCTATGGGTAGGTAATGTGTCTACTATCCTCCCAAATGAACACAGTAAGAATTAGGTGTGGGCAAGTACTCTCTGTTTTAGGGTTTGTGCGGGACAGCTGAAAGTAGTAATTTGGCTCTAAAATGCAAAATATATGTCGGAATTAGGATTTTGACGGCTCTATAGAAAGCTAACGGAAGATGGAACCTACCCCTAAAAGCATTTTGATTCAGTCAAAGTGGAAGTATATTCTGTTTGACTTTGACCAGAAAGTCAACATGACTACTTTGACCAAGATTGTGATATCCGATTAAGGGGTTCTATGGCTCATTTGAAAACTCTCAATGAGTAGAATAGAGTCGTGTAATCACTTGGACCTAATCCCAAAAACCCTAGGACTGAATTAGGGTTTTGTAAAATCCTAGAAATTTCCAAAATTCGGTCCTAAAGCTCAATCCGGCTACAAATGATTGGTGTTTCTCCCCTTGGTAGTTGTGAATAACTCTTCAAGTGTATCCATGGGGTAAATCTCCAATCAATAAGCTTGTTTGGCTCCCTTGTTGGAAAAATTCCGCCATAGGCCCCATTGTCCAAATGCATCCACAAAGTCGATGGTGAGGATTGTTGAGGACGCGCGTTGAAGCTTGCCGATCTCCCGGCCAAGCTCTTCTCACCCCTTCACCAAGTTGTCCTCCAAGGTGAAGGTTGAGGCCATTTCTTCACACCGATGTACCTAATCCCCCTTTGTACCGCTTTTCCAAGGCAATCACGGCACAAAGAGTTCAAGCCATTCTCCCCTTGGCCTCTCCAACCAATGCCAAGGTACCCTCACACATTGCTAGATTCTATAGAAACTTGAAGTGGTAGCAATGGTGAGTGTAGGTACAAAATGATGTGGATAATATCAAATGATAGAACAAGTTTGTTGGCTTACAAGTATTGAGCATGACTCATGCCCTTTTACCATTTAGAACTCATCAATAAAGCATGGACTCATGCCTTAATCCATCATCCAAAAGCTCCAACACAAACCAACAATTCACAATGCCCTCACCATGGCATTTGCATAAGCATTTGTTAACCACAATCAAGGCATTTGCAATTGCATTCCAACAATCCCTTTCACATCATATTGACAAATGCATGCTTCCAAATGCTCTCTTATGCCCATGTGTAAAACATAGCATTGGCATGGCTATGTATAGCATCCATAGTGTCCATATGGCATCAAGATGAGCATGAGGGACTCCAAAAACATTGCATAAGCTTGCTATTCCATCAATGGCATGCCAATTGAGACATAATGAAGAAAATCCCCCAAAATGTGATCTATGAATTGGCCAAGCTCATGTGGAATCAATTCCTTTCACCATTGCCATCAATAATGCATGGAGAAGCAATATTGGCATGTGAATGGTCAAGCTTTAATGGTTAATTTCTGAAAATTAGGGGAATTTGAATGTGTCCAACCCTAATCCATTCCCAAGCTCCACCAAATGCTTCAAACTTGCAAGAAATTGATCAAACCACTCACCAATGTCATCCGGAAAGCTTCAATGGTAGAAAATGTTGAAGAAGCCTCTTGTTGAAGAAAAACGTAGCTCTCTTTGCTCTGAAATTTGCAGCCAAAATACACCTCCCATGTGCTTGAACAAGGCTTGAAAATATGCTCCAAACAATGGCTAAAACCTTTCTTGTGAAGCTTCCCTCTTATGAGGTAGTAAAGCTAGGTACCCTAGCTCCCTCTTCCACCATTTCAACGCCGTTTTGAGGCGGTAGCCTGCTGCAGCCCGCCATATTCGCCTCTTTGCCTCCCTTCATGAGATGATTAAGCTAACATTGATGCCTATGAAGATGTACAAGCTTAGCAATTGAAAGATATGGTTCATGGAAGGTAGGTTAAGCTCAACTTTCAGCCATGGAGAAATGAACAAAAGCTCCCAAATCTTGAGAAAAAAATTAGCAAGAAGAGGCTCAAATGAAAGATCTCAGAAAGCTCTACAAAAACCCTAAGGTTTGGCATCAAAACGGGTAAAGGAAGAGCATCCCATGGCTATGGAAAGCTTGAGGAAGAAGAAGATGATTACTAATCATGATTAGCAGAAAAGTTAATTGCAATTAGTCACTTGCCCTAAGTTTTGGCCCGACTGCCCCAAATTTTTGGTCCAGAGGCCCAAAATTTGGTCCAAAAATGGCAAAAATTGGCCAAAATCACTCAAAATTCAAGCAATTTCCATGAAATGCTCACCATCTCCATGAGATTAAGCAAGATTAGAGAAGATTTGTCAAGAATCACTCAAGGATTACAAGAAAATGAGAAAAAAAAATTAAAAGAAACTCAAATTTTCAAGTAAATTTTCCCAACAACCCATGCATGCCCATGATCAAAATCAAGAGCTCTGATACCAATTGGAATGAAGGGATGTAATGCATGAAAATATGAGTAATCACCATGTAAACATGATGCCTAAGTGTGTTTAGTCTCTCACCAAGAGAATGGAAATAGCCTTCCACAAGCCAAGAGAGAAGCCATGAGCTCCAAGAAACATAAGTTTCCATTTCTAAAAATGATCATCAAAAGTTCCAACCATGGTCCAAGTCCCCTCTTTTATACATGGACTCGTCCCATTATTAACCCTATTGAATAAAGTTCCTACTTTATTACAGTAGTAGCTGTGAAAGCTGTCCTGTACTCAGCCTCACAACTAGATGTGGCAACTATCACTTGCTTCTTGCTGAACCAAGAGATGCATGAAGAGCCAAGCATGAAACAATTGCCACTATGGGATCGGCATGTATCATAACAACCATCCCAATCACTATCAGTGAACCCATGCATGATAAGTGAAGAATTGGCCTTGTAAAAAAGGCCTAAGTGTTGTGTGCCTTTGATATATCTGAAGACACATTTCACTGCATGCCAATGGTGATGAGTGGGAGTGTGCATAAACCTGATCAACTGGGAGACCATGTACTGCAAGTCCGGCTGAGTATGACACAAGTAAACAACCAACTCCCTACTGATATAAGAGGTAACATCACAAGGTCCACTAGTATCTTTAGCAGAGAAATGAAAACTAGTCTCTAATGGGGTGGAGACGGGTTTGCAGTCCTCAAACTGAAATCTCTGTTAGAGCTGCCCAATGTACTTGGATTGTGACATAATAATCCCCCCCTCAGTCCAAGCAAATTGTATGCCCAAATAGTACTGCAACAACTGGCCAAGATCAGTAAGAGCAAATTGTATGCCCAAATAGTACTGCAACTGGCCAAGATCAGTAAGAGCAAATGATTGCTGTAATTCCCATGTAAAATCTACAATTTTCTTGGGATGTGGCCCAGTGAGAATTATGTCATCCACATAGAGGATCCAAATCAGCAAATCTCCCCCCTCACCTTTGTGGGACTATTCTGAAAACCAAGGCTGAGCAAATGAGTGTGAATCCTGTCATACCAAGCCCGAGGTGCCTGCTTCAATCCATACAAGGCTTTCTTAAGCCCCCATACCTTTTTTTCAGAACCTACAACCTCAAAGCTAGGAGGCTGTGCAACATAGACTTCCTCTGCCAATAGACCATTGAGAAATGCTGTCTTGATATCCAGCTGATGCACTTCCCAATTATTGTGGGTAGCCACGGCAATAACACATCTAATGGTGGTGATACGTGAAGTGGGACCAAAGGTCTCTTCATAATCAATGCCCTCTTTCTGAGCATAGCCTTTGGCCACAAGGACGGGCTTTGTACCTGTCAAAACTGAACCATCAGCTTTCCTCTTCACTTTGTAAACCCACTTAGTCCCCACGGCATGTTTACCTGCAGGCAAGTCACATAACTCCCATGTTTGATTGGCATGAATGGAGTTCAATTCATCTTGCATGGCTTGCATCCACAACTTATTTGAAAAGGAATCTTTGTGACAAAAAGGCTCCTCATCACGTGCTGTAGCAATCAAAGCATAAGCAACCGAGTTTGCCAAATCTCTTTTGGCTGCAGCTCTCGTACGGGCTGGCAAAGGAGCATCTAACTTCTTGTCCTTCAAAGTTTCAAAGAACCAACAAGGAGCTCTTTTAGGCTGTCTTATGTCAGCCAATTCCTGCTCTACTGCCTCTTCCACAACATCCTCAAGAGCATGTGGCATCTGTGTCACAACAGGTGGCTGTCTCCAGACTGCATATGATAGGCTGTAAATGAGAAGTATGTGGAGGAGTGTATCCCTGTGGTGCATCATCGGAGGCATCGGAACCAAGCAATGGCACAAGATTGGCAAAAATGTCCAAGACACCAAGTGTGGACTGCATTTTGCAATCCCGCAAAGGCATAGAGGATGTCTCATCAAAGATAAAATCTCTACTATGACAACCACCCTACGTGATGAGGGCTCATAAAGTCTATAACCTCTGCTCTTTGCACTGTATCCCAAAAATATGCATTTGATAGCCTTATCATCCAACTTTGTCCATCTCTGTGAAGGCACATGTGCATAGGCCAAACACCCAAATGTACGCATATGGGAAATGGATGGCTTGTGACCTTTCCAAGCCTCATAGGGTGTGACTGTTCCCAATTCTTTAGTTGGGCATCTGTTCAAGACATAATTTCCACACATCACTGCATCCAACCAAAACATATTAGGCAAATTCTTGCCCTTAAGCATACACCTAGCATACACCTAGCCATGTCCATAATGGTCCTGTTTTTCGGCTCAGCAAATCCATTCTGTTGAGGAGTGTAAGGCACTGTGCACTCATGATGAATACCATAGGCTGCCAAGTAATCATTGAATTCCTTAGACATGTATTCCCCCACTCTATCAGATTTCATATTGGCAATCTTCAAGCCTGCATCATTTTCAGCCAAGGCAATGAAGTGCTTGAAGCATGTGAACACCTTCGACTTGGACTTCAATGCAAATATCCAAGTGCACCTAGTAAAGTCATCAATGAAGGTGACAAAGTAGTAGAAGCCACCAATAGATGCGGTCTTCATGGGACCACACACATCACTCTGAAAAAGAAATAACTTGCGAGATGCCCCAACTTTGCCATGTTTGGGGAGAGCAAAGCGGTGCATCTTGCCAAGTAGGCAAGCTTCACAGATATGTTTCTTAGTAGGCATGCGCATCTGTGGCATATCTTCAACCATTTGTGGCAACCATACCAAGGCATTAAGATTGAGGTGACCAAACCTCTCATGCCATAAATATGTGTCAGGGAGTACATCTGCATCCACAGCATGGGCATCATGGGCTGAACTGTCACACTGCATCTATCATATGCATCCCTATACAAGCCCCCCTGAAGAGTACCAGTCAAAACAATAGCATCGACATGACTCAAGTCATAGACTGCACACCTATGCCCATCAAAAACAATCTTATGTCCACAAGTAGCAAAAGCTGAAATGGAAATAAGATTTTTGCGTATGCCTGGCACATACAAAACATTCTCCAGAGTGACAACATTGCTTGCAACTGAAGTGACTGCAACCTGCCCAACACCCTTAACCATATAGGATGCATTGTTGGCACATGTCACAGAACCCCCCTTTGGGGCATCAGAGCAACAACAAGCGAAGTGAACAATGTCCTGCAGGAAGTTATGTGCTTAGAAGCACCACTATCAAAGAACCACGTGGAAGCTGAAACCGACATGCAAGCATCACTTGCATCATGTATAGAAGGATCATAATGGCATTGGACTATGAAACTCCAAGACTGTTCTGTGGCAAAATGAGCATGCTCATTAGGAGTGGCATCATTGCCAGAGGCAGTGGAGACCGCAAGTCCCTTTTCTTTCTTCTTCTTCTTAGAAGCAATCCTTTTCCTGCATTTAGCTATATCATGGCCTGCAACCCTGCAGTGATTACACCTCTTCTTCTTCTTTTGATCACCCTAGGATGATGAAGAAGAAAACTGATTTGCTGTATTTTTAGGGACAGATTTCTAAAATTTTCCTTTATTCCTATCATGCTTGATCAGAACGCATACTGGCATTTCTGTTAGAGCGACTCTGCTCCTCCTGCAATAAAAGTGCAACCAACTAATCAAAGGAATAGTAGTTGGCATTGCCCATGGCAACCAACCTCAAGGTAGTAGCAAAACCTTGGTAAGAGTCAGGCAATCTATCCAATGTGCCGGATACAAGCTAGGAATCAGGAATATCCTCATCAATGTTGGCCAATTTCTCTTTCAAATCTTTGATAGCTATCAAATAGGCATCCATGCTATCACCCTCATTCATATGTTGATCCTTTAACTGCTTGCGGAGATAGGCAACACGGGCCTCGTTGCGTACCTGATACAAAGAGGCAAGCTTATCCCAAGACTCCCTAGCAATAATGCATGATCTGATATGACGTACAATACTCTTCTTAACAGAAAGAGCAATCAATGCCTATGCCTTAGCATCACGGCCATCCCACTGAATCATCTCATGAGTAGGAGGTACAAAGGCAGCACGGGAAGAACCACTGGATGTGACATCACTAGTGGAAGATGTAGCTTGCCTGACAAGCCTAGGCTCATTGCCATTCACAATATTCCACAAATTCTTGGCCACCAAGACATGCTTCATCATAAATGACCACATAGGATAATTCACCCCATCAAGCTTGTCTTCAGCACACCGAAAGCCCCAAAAAGATCATCCTTGCCCCACTGGCCATTATGCAGACAAATGCACAAATCCAAATGTGACAAAGGCAAGATTAGGATCCTCAAGCTCTCAACTACAAATACCAATTATTAACTCCGCAAGCCTTAGGATTTCCAGGCATAAACCAACTGTATGACCAACTGAAATCTGCCAGCAATATTTGAATGTACCTGAAAAGGCAAATCCCCGTTTGGTGAAACCCTGATTTTTGCAAAGATGTCTGTTGAAGACTATGCAAAGACTCTAGTCCACAGTGCTTCTCCGGTAGACTCCTTCTGAATGTTGTATCTAGAGTGCGGCCGAAGCATAAGCAGGCACAAGGCTAGATTGGTAGCCAAAGGATATGCGTAGACATATGGCATTGATTATGAGGAAACTTTTAGCCCAGTTGCCAAGATGGCAACAATGAGAGTTGTGATAGCGGCAATGGCTGCGTCAAAGCAATGGTCTTTACATCAGATGGATGTAAAGAATGCATCCTTGCATGGGGATTTGCACGAAGAGGTGTATATGTTGCAGGAAGAGGTGTATATGTTGCAGCCACCTGGTTATGAGGATGTGAGTCACCCCGAGCATGTTTGCAGGGTTGAAGAAAGCCTTGTATGGCTTAAAACAAGCACCAAGAGCATGGTCTGACAAGAGTTCTGAATATCTTGTCACTATTGGCTTTCATGTAGCCAATGCAAATTTCTCGTTTTGTAAGTGAGACACAGTGATAGAGGGGTTGTGCTTGTTGTCATCTATGTAGATGACCTGATCATTATGAGGGACCATGATGATGCAGAGATCTTTGATGTAAAGATCTTGCTTAGACAAAAGTTTGAGATGAAGGATCTAGGGGAGCTCAGATATTTCTTGGGCATTGAGGTGATTAGGTCACCACATGGTATTGGATTACAACAGAGACAGTATGGCTTGGACATGTTGTCCAAGTATGGTATGACAGGCTGTAAGCCTGTCATCATTGGATCAAAATGGCAAGTTGAGTGTAGATTCACGAGAGATTTTGGAGGATCCTATTATGTATAGGTGCATAGTAGGAAGCTTGATCTACATGATGATCACCAGGCCAGATTTGAGCTATGCTAGTGGGTTGGTGAGTCAGTTTATGCAGGTTCCTTGTTGTCAGAAGCCGCATTTGGATGCATTGAGATGCATACTGAGGTATGTGTCCTACTGCTGCTACTGTTTTAGTAGAATATTGAAATCAAACGAGGAGGATACCTTATAGGTTGGGATGAAACCCACAGTGCGCACACCTTGTGGTGATGGCTAGGGTCTGTTTTTATGGCCCTCCTCTATTTTGTGAAGGTTTACTACTTGACCCTGTGCTTGGGGGCAAGCACTAAGTTCGCGGGGGGAGCAGAGTGGGTGCTAAACAGTTTGGTGGGAAGCAAAAAACTGTAGTTGCCGAGTGTGTGTATGGAGTTGTTCAGAGCTATTGAGTGCTAACTTGCTCTCTGAAATTGCAAACAAGAAAAAAAGGGGGGGCTCCCCAGCCCCCTGTGGTTTGAATCATTAATGCAGACCATGAGGGGCTGGGGAGCCCCCCCTTTTTTTCTTGTTTTGGATATAGTGTGTCAAAAATCATTTCTAGAATGCAATCAACGTGTGTATATGCAACAATGTGTTTATGAAGGTATGCGGAGCTGCTGAGGCTATCACAAAAGAAAAGACGCAAGAAGCTCTAAAATTGTAGGCCCTCTAGTGAGTTAAAAAAAGGGGAGACTGCCCAACCCCCGCCGTGGTCTGTGTTAACATAGACCACATATTAAGAGACTAAGGTTATGTAGAAGGGGAAGAGAAGGGTGTGAGTGTGAATGGACTTAAGGTCCACTAGCTCATCTATTTAAAGGTGGAGCTATGAGGCATTTTGTATTGAGCAAGGCCTAGTTGTATGCATAAACACCTTAATAAGCAAGATTTGTTCTTGTATTTTGTGAGTCTCTCACCTCCACACACTTGATCTAGCATGAGCACCACATTTTCTCAACATGGTATCAGAGCCTAGGTTGATTAGGACCCTTGTGGTGTAGATTAGGTCATTCTCTTCCATTTTTCCCTTATCTTCTACTTGTGAAGCTCAACCCCCTGGCAGTGGAGGAGCTCTACCAGCTTGTAGAGGCCATATCTCGGGGAGATCTCAACATGGGAGTTGAAGAGGAGGCCTGGGCGCATGCATTCGTATGGACGATTTGCTGATTCCCTCTCTTCTCGCGGCGGCATTACTGTGAAATCCCTGTTCCCACCGAGCAACGGATTCGAGGTACTAGCAGCGGAAGTAGCACTTCTCGCGCGGGACAGGGGTCCCACATTCGGGCCTCGCCCACGGATATCCGGACAAGAGACTAATCCGTCGGTTATCCAAAACCGAACCCGGAAAAACTTTCTTTACCCGGAAAGCACGGGCGATTCCACCAGGATAATTTTTACTCTAACGCAGTCAAAACCCTTACTGATCAAACAGATCCGACTGCATCTATATAGATACTTGGTCGGATTAAGGAAGAACTTGCACTTGGATCATTGGGATCAACGCTTTTTTCCCCACCAAGGAGGCACAGCCGTTGATTCCTATCCATAGAACAATTACTATCCCGGATTTACTTTATCTATCGTAAAAACAAAAGTTTGAGTCTCGATTTACGGATCCATCAGTCCAGCCTAACCCCATCCGATCCCATGGGTTAGCCAACCGCCCAACCACTGTAGTGATGGGATCCAATTTGGAATTTGGTTAGGTTTTGCCCCGGGTACCAAGGAAAAGAGTTCCAAGGCCCCCTAGCCGGAAGTTCATGCAAACATAAAATTAGGCACACCACTTACACACCCAATATGAAATTGCCTTATTCTTAGCATCAGCTAACTTTAAAACAATCCTTTAATGAAACCATAGTACCACTGATCACAGTCTTCCAAATTATCCGGTTGATTCTCAAATTTCCCATCATTCCTTCATCATCAGAGTATCTATGGCATCATTGGCAACTAGAACGCTCACCACCTGTCCACTCAGAGGCCATTTCCATAGTTCCTAGCCCATAATACTCGGCAATATAATCACTTATCAAGATGGACTCTCGTTGAAGATCAGCAAGATCAACCAACAGATCCATATAAAAGAGCCATGGACTCATCCGTTGAGGACCAGCAAGGTCAGTCAACCAGATCCATGCCCGGTTTCACAAAACAACTCTTACTCCTTGTTCCAATATCTTCCTCGACGCACGCGTGGGTATCCTCGGCGACCCAGAGCCCGAGCACCGTATGGTCAGCACCCTCTAGGATCCTTCGCAGGTGACCTAGCGCTTCACTCATAGGCCGCTTCCTTGGTCCCTCATCCACCGTACCGGAAGCTCACCATTTAAATCAAACCGAGGCTGGTCAAGACCTCGGTCGACCTTGCTACGCGAGACGTCCTCCATTGACTCTCCGTCAGCAGTTGCAACTTTAACAGTTAGGTCTTCATGACCTTAATCCATAAGACGGTCAAAATGCTTCCCCAGCATTCTTGACATAAAACAGTCATTTACAAACAGTCACAAAATACAGTTTCTAAATCGAACTCTCGTCTTTCCACATTATCCCTCCTTAGTCCACATTACTTATTCCACATTCCATTCAATGTGTACTCATTCTCATCCATTTCCTCATATCGACGACACATTAATTCACATACACATTCACCTTCACATCCATACATCCACATTTACATGTATACATCCATTTTCACATCCTCATTTATACATCCACATCCCATATCCACATTCATACATACACATCCATATCCACATCCAACATCCACATCCACATCCACATCCACATTCACATTCACATCCACATTCACATCCTCATTTATACATCCACATCCACATTCACATCCATACATCCACATCTACATGCATACCTCCATTTTCACATCCTCATTTATACATCCACATCCCTTATCTACATTCATACATACACATCCATATCCACATCCATACATCCACACCCACACCCACATTCATATTCACATCCATATATCCACATCTACATGCATACATCCATTATCACGTCCTCATTCATACATCCACATCCACATACATACATACATCCACATCCACATACATACATACATCCACATCCACATTCTCATTCACATCTATACATCCACATCTACATCCACATACATACATACATCCACATCCACATTTCCATTCACATCTATACATCCACATTCATATACATCCACATCCACATTCCCATTCACATCTATACATCCACATCTACATCCACATACATACATACATCCATATCCACATTCCCATTCACATCTATACATCCACATCTACATCCACATCTACATCCACATTCACATCCACATTCCCATTCACATCTATACATCCACATCTACATCTATATCCACATTCACATCTATGCATATACATCTTCATGCATACATCCATTTTCACGTTCATATATCCATTTTCACATTCATACATCCATACTCCCATCTCCACATCCACACATCCACATACATACATCCATTTCCACATTCCCATTCATGTAACCCCATATGCCTTCACATCTAATCTTTTACATCACATCCATTCTCGTCCTATCACAACCCATATGCATCTTATCCTATCACATACACTTCTTACCTCATCCCATACACATCTTATCACATCTTAATTCATCTTATCACCTCTTATCATCTCTTATACACCTCTTATCACATCCTATCACATCTCATATCTATTTATAGAATACAAGAGAACTCTTATATTTGATATAAGATTTCTTTACACATTTACTTATGCATAAATTCCATTTAAGTAGATTAATACTTCTGAAGAAAAATCAATCTTTTATGCATCTTCCTATGCATAAATTCATTTTAAATGAAAATGACACTTTTGAATTAAAATTCAATCTTTTATGCATCTTCCTATGCATAAATTCAATTTAGATGAGAATGACACTTTTGAATTAAAAATCATTTTTTTTAAATGCATCTTCTTATGCATAAAGTCAATTTGGTAGGAATTACACTTTTAGAATAAAAGAATTTCTCTTATGCATCTAAGTTATGCATAAAATCCATTTATGATGAAAATCACACTTTTAGTATAAAAAGAATATCTTTTATGCATACCTCCATGCATGAAATCCAATTATGATAAAAGTTACACTTTTATAATAAAATAATCAACTTTTATGCATACCTCTATGCATGAAATTCAATTGTGACAAAAGTAACACTTTTTACATTAAAATAATCATCTTTTATCCATACCTCTATACATGAAATCCAATATGATAAAAGTATCACTTTTGATATTAAAAAAAATTATCCTTTATGCATACTTCTATGCATGAAAATTAAAAATGATAAAAGTAACACTTTTGATATAAAAATTTTCCTTTATGCATACTTCTATGCATGAAAATTAAAAATGGTAAAAGTAACACTTTTAATATAAAAAATTATCTTTTATGCATACTTCTATGCATGAAAATTAAAAATGATAAAAGTAACACTTTTGATATAAAAAATTTTCCTTTATGCATACTTCTATGCATGAAAATTAAAAATGATAAAAGTAACACTTTTGATATAAAAATTTTCCTTTATGCATACTTCTATGCATGAAAATTAAAAATGATAAAAATAACACTTTTGATATAAAAATTTATCCATTATGCATACTTCTATGCATGAAACAAAAATGGTAAAAATAACACTTTTGATATAAAAATTTATCCATTATGCATAATATTAAAAATCAATTTCTCCATGATTGTAATGAAATTCTTTCAATTAATCTAGGATGATAATTCCTAGAATATGGTAGGAAGTCCTCTTTTTATGCTTTGAATGAAAATTTTTTTATGCATAATTTTTATAAAAATTTTGCCATAGCTCCGCTGCTATGACTGATAAATCTCAATTTTTCTAAGGGATAAAGCTTATCATTAAGGAAATAATTAAAATGATTCTCTAATTGGATCCTTAATCCATAATGGATTGAATCATCAATATACATAAACTAAAAGCATAAGAAAAAGCCATTAATTTGGCCTCAAGCATAGCTTAATCTTGGGTTAAGGAAAAGCTTTATGAAAAGCTTGATTTGGATTGAGAATGGGTCATGAGTATGACCATTTCTTGAGTGAGAGAGAGAATTTACATAAGAATCATTAGAATTTAAACATAAATGAAAATTAACTTCAATAGCATTTATTAATTATGTAACTCTTCACTACTATTCAAACTTCAATAGCATTTAAAAAAAACCATACCAATTAAACTTCTCAAGCTTGAGAGGGGTTGAGAAGAGAGAAACATTGAGAAATTATAGAAATATGAATATTCACTAATTACCTTACAACTTGCTTGATTCTTTGTTCACGGTAGAGGCCCCCAACCAATCAATTGGTTAAGTATGTTGATGGAGCCACTAATGGAGATTGAAGAAAGAGGGAAGCTCCAAAAACTAGTGAATTATTAAATGAATTCACAGTTTCTGGCTTAGGTGGAGTAGAGTAACGATGCATAAACACTATATATTTTTCAACAAGGGTGAGGCTTCTATTTATAGGAAAAATTGAGCTCCTAACCAAACAAACTGATTCTAGAATTTTCTAAATCAGTTTGGTCAATATTTGACCATTTTTAGGTCAGTTAAGCTAACTTTTTGGAACTAGACTTGAATGAGGAGAGAGGAGAGATGAAATATCTCAATTTTTATGAGTTTAAAACTCATTCAAGCATGTGAAATATGCACCTCCTTTAAAGAACTCCCCTTCCTTACATATGTCATATTTTTAATATTGCTCATAGTTTTTTTACTAATAAACCTTGTACATTTTCAACTCTTCATCTTATGTGAAATATGCACCTCCTTTAAAGAACTCCCCTTCCTTACATATGTCATACTTTTAATATTGATCATAATTTTTTACTAATAAACCTTGTACATTTTCAACTCTTCATCTTATGTGAAATATGCACCTCCTTTAAAGAACTCCTCTTCCTTACATATGTCATACTTTTAATATTGCTCATAATTTTTTACTAATAAACCTTGTACATTTTCAACTCTTCATCTTATGTGAAATATGCACCTCCTTTAAAGAACTCCCCTTCCTTACATATGTCATACTTTTAATATTGCTCATAATTTTTTACTAATAAACCTTGTACATTTTCAACTCTTCATCTTATGTGAGTATTTACTCATTTTTGGTTATCTTCTTTTTCAAATTGGATTTATCTCCTCCCTACACATGGATTGATGCTATTGGTCCATAGGAACCTTAATTGGACCATAATCCAAAAATTTCTGAAAATCTAGACCCTTAGACTAAGGTCCTTTATACACATTTCCAATTAATTCCAATTGCACATTGGAAAGTTCTTTTTGAATTTCTGTTTCAGGGAAACTTATTTTAATAAGATGAGATAATTTTCTATCCAAAAATATTAAAAATATGAATATTCTCTCTCTAGAATATTTTCTCTCTCTAGGTTAAAACAGTTAGAAACAAGTCTTTTATATTTCTGAAGAGGGATTGATTACAGGGAAAGATACTAGACATCAAAAAGGGGGTGGGGGAGGAATCTTACATTCTACCCCACTTAAAAAAATGCGAGATGTCCTCATCTCGCAAACTGGGATAATTTTGCAAGATGCACGAATATGAGACTTAGAGAAAATTTTTATCAAGATTAACCACCAAGATAAGTCTTAAAGAGAGCAAGATTCAAAATACGAACAAGATTTAAACTTTATTCATTCTCGGAACTTATACAGTAAAGATAGAGGAACTCTTTACACTTCCATAAGCCCGTCCATCATATGGTCACAAAAGCAGTCCTCACAAGCTGCACAAGTATAAGGTAACTCATCTATGGGAATGATTCTGTGGGTTATTGCTGCGCCTATCTCAGTGGTATAAGGTGTTCTAAGAAAAGGACCTCTGAGAGGCAAGCCAAAAACTGGGTAAAGGCATATCTTCTCATGAGGAAGAAAACACGCCAGTAAGAAGACCCGCTCAGAAAACCCAGGACGCCTTGATCTCATGACGCAGTAGTATCGGGGACCCAAACCCAAAGCTTCAATAACCATGGCCAAGCGGACATTGTTACGAAAGTGCTGCTGACCCCAGGGTGTTACCCTAGTTATGTCTTGATAGGTCCGCCATTTTGTCTGCGCTACAGAAGTTCCCAAGTGAGGGAAAAGTGAGCGCTCATACTGCTCTATAAAATCTTTCTTCACAGACTCCCTTGCGTCTTGAAGGTGAGAAATCATCATGGATAAAACTAATTCTTGTTGCCAAGCCATGAAGGAGATTAAGAAAGAAAGGAGATCGATGAAAGTATGAAAGTAAGATTACTGTGAACGACAAGTAAAAGTTACGACTTATATAAAGGAAGGAGCTAGCGTAACTTAGAAGCCAACGGTAACTTGCCACTGAAGTTTTACCGTCTTTCCATGATTTGGGTTTGGCACATTTTTCTATAGAAGGCATTCAAAACTTTGAGATGAGGAGATAAAAGAAGTTCGTAAGCTAAATCACCTACTTTCTTTGGTCCACAATATCTGGGAGATAACTTCTTCCCAAGAGATAAAGAACTTCTTTTGGGCCGTACTCGAATGAAGACCAAAACCTTGATATCCAAAACATCGATTCTCACTTCTGAACTCATTGTTCTGAATCTTAAAACAGGTGGGACTCTTGAGAAGTATTCAGGAAAAAGGTTCTTCCTTTTTTAAACAGAATCTTTCTTTTATTTTAGAGAGGGAATAATTATAAGATCAAAAAGGGAGATTCTTACTCCTGTATACCTCGAAGGCTGGGGGAGAATCTTACATTCTACCCCACTTAAAAAGTGCGAGATGTCCTCATCTCATAAAGTAGAGGACAACTCTTTTTCTTAAGATCCAATTTTATTCTGGGATTCCTTATATTCTGGTCAACCCAACAGAATACTGGGATGAATATCCCTTAGAACTCATCATTAAATAACAATTCATTCAGATCATATCATTCATATCTTTAACATGATAAAGGTCCATTAGACCGAAAAATTTCCTTCTGAGCATTCCTCCACGGGAATTTCAGTCAAGTAAGTTCTCAATTTGTCATCCCTTAACTTGATCTAACGGTCAAGTGTTAACAGTAGCAATTTGACAGCACAATCCACTAATCTCATAGTGATTTGCTGAATCATTTTCATCATTTATCATTACAGGGACTCGTCCCAATCATCCACCTTGTGGTTTCGCTCAGCTTATTACATTTCAATCCATTTTCAGGGATCATCATTTTTCAATCAGAATCCAAATCAATTCATCGGTTTCCAAACAGAACTAAAAATCATATCAACCACATTCGAAATCATCATCTGGATAGCATTAACGCTTATAATTTCAAGTCTTAGATTTACTCGTATATACTGTCAGTAAAGAGCTGCAGTTATACTCTCGGTATATACGGTAGTCACGGCCCTTGGAATTATAAGGTAAATACCATCATGTCTAGGCCTCAAGCAAGTCAAGGATTCTATATAATTGCGGTACTTCCATCTGAAGACCCAATTACCAATTTACGAATTTCAGTTTGAATATCAAATTGTATGAATTATATCACACAATTACAACCTTTTTTGTGCTTCTTGATAAATTTTTGACATATTTGGTTTCTCAGTTGATCTTTATTAGCCAAATGCTCTGATACCAACTGTGAGATCCCCCTGTTCCCACCAAGCAACAGATTCGAGGTACTAGCAGCGGAAGTAGCACTTCTCGCGCGGGACAGGGGTCCCACATTCGGGCCTCGCCCACGGATATCCGGACAAGAGACTAATCCGTCGGTTATCCAAAACCGAACCCGGAAAAACTTTCTTTACCCGGAAAGCACGGGCGATTCCACCAGGATAATTTTTACTCTAACGCAGTCAAAACCCTTACTGATCAAACAGATCCGACTGCATCTATATAGATACTTGGTCGGATTAAGGAAGAACTTGCACTTGGATCATTGGGATCAACGCTTTTTTCCCCACCAAGGAGGCACAGCCGTTGATTCCTATCCATAGAACAATTACTATCCCGGATTTACTTTATCTATCGTAAAAACAAAAGTTTGAGTCTCGATTTACGGATCCATCAGTCCAGCCTAACCCCATCCGATCCCATGGGTTAGCCAACCGCCCAACCACTGTAGTGATGGGATCCAATTTGGAATTTGGTTAGGTTTTGCCCCGGGTACCAAGGAAAAGAGTTCCAAGGCCCCCTAGCCGGAAGTTCATGCAAACATAAAATTAGGCACACCACTTACACACCCAATATGAAATTGCCTTATTCTTAGCATCAGCTAACTTTAAAACAATCCTTTAATGAAACCATAGTACCACTGATCACAGTCTTCCAAATTATCCGGTTGATTCTCAAATTTCCCATCATTCCTTCATCATCAGAGTATCTATGGCATCATTGGCAACTAGAACGCTCACCACCTGTCCACTCAGAGGCCATTTCCATAGTTCCTAGCCCATAATACTCGGCAATATAATCACTTATCAAGATGGACTCTCGTTGAAGATCAGCAAGATCAACCAACAGATCCATATAAAAGAGCCATGGACTCATCCGTTGAGGACCAGCAAGGTCAGTCAACCAGATCCATGCCCGGTTTCACAAAACAACTCTTACTCCTTGTTCCAATATCTTCCTCGACGCACGCGTGGGTATCCTCGGCGACCCAGAGCCCGAGCACCGTATGGTCAGCACCCTCTAGGATCCTTCGCAGGTGACCTAGCGCTTCACTCATAGGCCGCTTCCTTGGTCCCTCATCCACCGTACCGGAAGCTCACCATTTAAATCAAACCGAGGCTGGTCAAGACCTCGGTCGACCTTGCTACGCGAGACGTCCTCCATTGACTCTCCGTCAGCAGTTGCAACTTTAACAGTTAGGTCTTCATGACCTTAATCCATAAGACGGTCAAAATGCTTCCCCAGCATTCTTGACATAAAACAGTCATTTACAAACAGTCACAAAATACAGTTTCTAAATCGAACTCTCGTCTTTCCACATTATCCCTCCTTAGTCCACATTACTTATTCCACATTCCATTCAATGTGTACTCATTCTCATCCATTTCCTCATATCGACGACACATTAATTCACATACACATTCACCTTCACATCCATACATCCACATTTACATGTATACATCCATTTTCACATCCTCATTTATACATCCACATCCCATATCCACATTCATACATACACATCCATATCCACATCCAACATCCACATCCACATCCACATTCACATTCACATCCACATTCACATCCTCATTTATACATCCACATCCACATTCACATCCATACATCCACATCTACATGCATACCTCCATTTTCACATCCTCATTTATACATCCACATCCCTTATCTACATTCATACATACACATCCATATCCACATCCATACATCCACACCCACACCCACATTCATATTCACATCCATATATCCACATCTACATGCATACATCCATTATCACGTCCTCATTCATACATCCACATCCACATACATACATACATCCACATCCACATACATACATACATCCACATCCACATTCTCATTCACATCTATACATCCACATCTACATCCACATACATACATACATCCACATCCACATTTCCATTCACATCTATACATCCACATTCATATACATCCACATCCACATTCCCATTCACATCTATACATCCACATCTACATCCACATACATACATACATCCATATCCACATTCCCATTCACATCTATACATCCACATCTACATCCACATCTACATCCACATTCACATCCACATTCCCATTCACATCTATACATCCACATCTACATCTATATCCACATTCACATCTATGCATATACATCTTCATGCATACATCCATTTTCACGTTCATATATCCATTTTCACATTCATACATCCATACTCCCATCTCCACATCCACACATCCACATACATACATCCATTTCCACATTCCCATTCATGTAACCCCATATGCCTTCACATCTAATCTTTTACATCACATCCATTCTCGTCCTATCACAACCCATATGCATCTTATCCTATCACATACACTTCTTACCTCATCCCATACACATCTTATCACATCTTAATTCATCTTATCACCTCTTATCATCTCTTATACACCTCTTATCACATCCTATCACATCTCATATCTATTTATAGAATACAAGAGAACTCTTATATTTGATATAAGATTTCTTTACACATTTACTTATGCATAAATTCCATTTAAGTAGATTAATACTTCTGAAGAAAAATCAATCTTTTATGCATCTTCCTATGCATAAATTCATTTTAAATGAAAATGACACTTTTGAATTAAAATTCAATCTTTTATGCATCTTCCTATGCATAAATTCAATTTAGATGAGAATGACACTTTTGAATTAAAAATCATTTTTTTTAAATGCATCTTCTTATGCATAAAGTCAATTTGGTAGGAATTACACTTTTAGAATAAAAGAATTTCTCTTATGCATCTAAGTTATGCATAAAATCCATTTATGATGAAAATCACACTTTTAGTATAAAAAGAATATCTTTTATGCATACCTCCATGCATGAAATCCAATTATGATAAAAGTTACACTTTTATAATAAAATAATCAACTTTTATGCATACCTCTATGCATGAAATTCAATTGTGACAAAAGTAACACTTTTTACATTAAAATAATCATCTTTTATCCATACCTCTATACATGAAATCCAATATGATAAAAGTATCACTTTTGATATTAAAAAAAATTATCCTTTATGCATACTTCTATGCATGAAAATTAAAAATGATAAAAGTAACACTTTTGATATAAAAATTTTCCTTTATGCATACTTCTATGCATGAAAATTAAAAATGATAAAAGTAACACTTTTAATATAAAAAATTATCTTTTATGCATACTTCTATGCATGAAAATTAAAAATGATAAAAGTAACACTTTTGATATAAAAAATTTTCCTTTATGCATACTTCTATGCATGAAAATTAAAAATGATAAAAGTAACACTTTTGATATAAAAATTTTCCTTTATGCATACTTCTATGCATGAAAATTAAAAATGATAAAAATAACACTTTTGATATAAAAATTTATCCATTATGCATACTTCTATGCATGAAACAAAAATGGTAAAAATAACACTTTTGATATAAAAATTTATCCATTATGCATAATATTAAAAATTAATTTCTCCATGATTGTAATGAAATTCTTTCAATTAATCTAGGATGATAATTCCTAGAATATGGTAGGAAGTCCTCTTTTTATGCTTTGAATGAAAATTTTTTTATGCATAATTTTTATAAAAATTTTGCCATAGCTCCGCTGCTATGACTGATAAATCTCAATTTTTCTAAGGGATAAAGCTTATCATTAAGGAAATAATTAAAATGATTCTCTAATTGGATCCTTAATCCATAATGGATTGAATCATCAATATACATAAACTAAAAGCATAAGAAAAAGCCATTAATTTGGCCTCAAGCATAGCTTAATCTTGGGTTAAGGAAAAGCTTTATGAAAAGCTTGATTTGGATTGAGAATGGGTCATGAGTATGACCATTTCTTGAGTGAGAGAGAGAATTTACATAAGAATCATTAGAATTTAAACATAAATGAAAATTAACTTCAATAGCATTTATTAATTATGTAACTCTTCACTACTATTCAAACTTCAATAGCATTTAAAAAAAACCATACCAATTAAACTTCTCAAGCTTGAGAGGGGTTGAGAAGAGAGAAACATTGAGAAATTATAGAAATATGAATATTCACTAATTACCTTACAACTTGCTTGATTCTTTGTTCACGGTAGAGGCCCCCAACCAATCAATTGGTTAAGTATGTTGATGGAGCCACTAATGGAGATTGAAGAAAGAGGGAAGCTCCAAAAACTAGTGAATTATTAAATGAATTCACAGTTTCTGGCTTAGGTGGAGTAGAGTAACGATGCATAAACACTATATATTTTTCAACAAGGGTGAGGCTTCTATTTATAGGAAAAATTGAGCTCCTAACCAAACAAACTGATTCTAGAATTTTCTAAATCAGTTTGGTCAATATTTGACCATTTTTAGGTCAGTTAAGCTAACTTTTTGGAACTAGACTTGAATGAGGAGAGAGGAGAGATGAAATATCTCAATTTTTATGAGTTTAAAACTCATTCAAGCATGTGAAATATGCACCTCCTTTAAAGAACTCCCCTTCCTTACATATGTCATATTTTTAATATTGCTCATAGTTTTTTTACTAATAAACCTTGTACATTTTCAACTCTTCATCTTATGTGAAATATGCACCTCCTTTAAAGAACTCCCCTTCCTTACATATGTCATACTTTTAATATTGATCATAATTTTTTACTAATAAACCTTGTACATTTTCAACTCTTCATCTTATGTGAAATATGCACCTCCTTTAAAGAACTCCTCTTCCTTACATATGTCATACTTTTAATATTGCTCATAATTTTTTACTAATAAACCTTGTACATTTTCAACTCTTCATCTTATGTGAAATATGCACCTCCTTTAAAGAACTCCCCTTCCTTACATATGTCATACTTTTAATATTGCTCATAATTTTTTACTAATAAACCTTGTACATTTTCAACTCTTCATCTTATGTGAGTATTTACTCATTTTTGGTTATCTTCTTTTTCAAATTGGATTTATCTCCTCCCTACACATGGATTGATGCTATTGGTCCATAGGAACCTTAATTGGACCATAATCCAAAAATTTCTGAAAATCTAGACCCTTAGACTAAGGTCCTTTATACACATTTCCAATTAATTCCAATTGCACATTGGAAAGTTCTTTTTGAATTTCTGTTTCAGGGAAACTTATTTTAATAAGATGAGATAATTTTCTATCCAAAAATATTAAAAATATGAATATTCTCTCTCTAGAATATTTTCTCTCTCTAGGTTAAAACAGTTAGAAACAAGTCTTTTATATTTCTGAAGAGGGATTGATTACAGGGAAAGATACTAGACATCAAAAAGGGGGTGGGGGAGGAATCTTACAATTACGACTGGAGCAGCCCGGTGCCATTTTCCTGCAACGCAGTTGGTCGTACAGCCATACACTGAGTGTGAGCTATAATAGCCTATGGGAGTTGAGGGCTTTTGAAGCCCACTCTATCCCCTATCCACAGCTCAAGTTTGAGCTCGATTGGAGGACTGATGCGCACGTTACAGCAGAAAAACCAGTGGCCTCTCCTCAACTCCATGCAAGCTTTCCATTAAAGCTTCAATCTTGGTTTTTTTCTTACTCAAAACCTTCCCTCCTTGCTCTAATCATCCAAGGGATGTTATGAGAGCTTGTTTCTGATCTACCTCTTGATTTTGAAGTGGTGGCCAACCACATGAGGTATCCATAAGCCTCATTCTCATCAAGCTCCATCATCAACATCACCTTCAAGCTTTCAAAATGTGCTTATGAGCACTAATAGTGTTGTTTAACACTAATGAAGCTATTAATCTAGCAAAGGAAAGTTATTATAAAGTGTTTTTAAACACTAAGAGTGTTATTAAACACTAATGGTGAACTAATCACCAAAATAAGTATCACTAGACACTAAAAATGTGCTTTTAAGCACTAATTGTGTTTTCTACACACTAATGGTGATCTTAATCACCAACCAAAGTGTTATTTAACACTAATGCAGCTAATGTCCATCAAAATTAGTAATTAAGCACAAACCCTAAGTGCTAAACCATAAAAATTACTATTTTAATCTCCTATTTATGCAACATTCTCAACTTGATTAGGGTTGTTGCACTCTCATAAGCCTCTCTCCTACTATTTTAATCTCCTATTTATGCAACATTCTCAACTTGATTAGGGTTGTTGCACTCTCATAAGCCTCTCTCTTTCTAATTAAGCCTAAATATCATAAATTTTTGGTTTTTTCTTCTTCATAATCAGCCCAGTACTCTCTCATAATCTCTTTCAATACCCAATGTCAAAGGACAACACTCAAATCAAGAAGTTCTCGGGAGAGGGCTTCCACACTTGGCAAGTCCTTGTCAAGTACAAGATGATGTCCAAAGGCTTTTGGCCATTCATCTCCGACACTAAGGTCATTGATCGAACAAAGGCTGAAGATATTGAAGATGATGAGAGGGCACAAGCCATCATCATGCTTCATCTTGATGAGGCTCTCATTCACCATGTGGACCAACTTCCGACTGCAAAGGAGAAATGGGATGAGCTTGATAAGCTCTATGGAGCTCGTGGTAAGAATTCCAAGATCTCACTCAAAATTGAATTTTTTAGCTTGGAACTCAAAGAGGGAGATGGCATTGGAGCCTTCATCTCTCACTTGAAGGGCCTTATGGCTCAACTTGCATCAGTGAATGCAAGAATGGATGAAGATGATGCAGTGGTGGCTGTTTTGCTACTAAAAGCAGTCAAGAAGGTGTACCCCACCTTGGTCACCACCCTGAAGAACATACCTAATCCCACCCTCGAAGAAGTCATTCAGTCTTGTCTTGATGAAGAAAAGAGGCCAAAGGGAGGAGCTGAATCTTCAAATGCAACCACTTCAACGACTATCGAACAAGCTTTGTCACATCAAGTGGTCAAAGTAAGATGTGCCCATTGTGCAAAAAAGTGGGTCACTTGGCAAATAATTGTTGGATCAAATATCCCAACAAAATGAAATGTAACAAGTGTAAACAAACGGGACATATCACTTCTAAATGTCCTAACAAAGAGTCAGAGGCAAACTTTGTATCAGCCTCTACCTCTGCTGAGAAATTGTTTTAAATCTCATCACACCTATATTCCAAACCTTGTACGCCTAATGTTATAAAGGCATCCTATGTCCAATACCACCTATTCCATTCTTTTCATAGTTGGTATTGAGGGGGGGTATTAAGAGACTAAGGTTATGTAGAAGGGGAAGAGAAGGGTGTGAGTGTGAATGGACTTAAGGTCCACTAGCTCATCTATTTAAAGGTGGAGCTAGGAGGCATTTTGTATTGAGCAAGGCCTAGTTGTATGCATAAACAACTTAATAAGCAAGATATTGTTCTTGTATTTTGTGTCTCTCACCTCCACACACTTGATCTAGTATGAGCACCACGTTTTCTCAACACCACAGGGGGAGCTAGAGAGCCCCCCTTTTCTTCTTGTTTTGGATATAGTGTTAATATAGTATGTTAATGTGGTGTGTAGTATTGTATGTAGACTTGTTAATATAGTTAGTTATTGTTATTATATTTAGTTACTGTATGGAGTATTGTTAATATCTAGTTAGTTATTGTTAGTATATAGTTAGTTAATAATAGTTGGTATATAGTTAGTATTATATCACCCTATGATCAAGGCCCCGACCCTCAAGAAGCTCCTACTCATCAACGTGACTTGGCTAGCCTTTTTGCCTTCCTTTCCTCCCAAATAATAGTCAGTATATAGTTAGTTAATAATAGTTGGTATATAGTTAGTATTATATCACCCTATGATCAAGGCCCCGACCCTCAAGAAGCTCCTACTCATCAACGTGACCTGGCTAGCCTCTTTGCCTTCCTTTGCCTTCCTTTCCTACTCACCATAGGGGGAGCTAGAGAGCCTCCCTTTTCTTCTTGTTTTGGATATAGTGTTAATATAGTATGTTAATGTGGTGTGTAGTATTGTATGTAGACTTGTTAATATAGTTAGTTACTGTTATTATATTTAGTTACTGTATGGAGTATTGTTAATATCTAGTTAGTTATTGTTAGTATATAGTTAGTTAATAATAGTTGGTATATAGTTAGTAAATTATATCACCCTATGATCAAGGCCCCGACCCTCAAGAAGCTCCTACTCATCAACGTGACCTGGCTAGCCTCTTTGCCTTCCTTTCCTCCCAAATCCAAATGCCCACTGGAACCTTGTTAAAAGGTAGTCCAAATTTATGGAATGACCTTCGGGACTAGATGGAATGCAAACTATAGGCTTCTATGGAGGAGGGTGCTACCTAAGATTCCTCAGAGGAATTTGAGCCCCATCATCCAGACTTACTTCATCACCCATAACCTAGAACCCAAAGGTGCACCCACAATTCATGTAAATGCATTGGGCCACTAATTTGAGGGTGATGACACCAATGTAGCCTTGCCCATTTCCTATAATGGACATGTGGTCAAAGGCATCCTATATGGAGGTGCTAGTGTAAGCATCCTGACACAAACATGCTGGGAAAACTGGGTCCAACCACGCCTTGATCCCACCACATTGGTGATCAAGCTTGCGGATGGGAAATCTACAAGACTTGTAGGCATAGTGCATGATCAAGGTAAAAGTTTATGACATGACATTCCACCTCACATGTGTAGTCATGGACTTTCGTAATGCCGCCTATGACAACATCTTGGGTAAACCCTTCATGAGACAAACACAATTGATCCATGATTGGGACATGCATCATGTCTACCTCCACAAAGGGTCTTAAACGCTTAAGGAGGTCAATTTATATACCTAGCACTAACATCCCATGTCCAAACCTCCTTTTCCGAAGACTCTGTGACCACTTCCAAGATCAATGATCTCTTGGTTTGCGATGCTTGTCACATCAAGCCCTTGAGATGCCACGTGGGTGCCACGCACGGTCTCTTCTGTCAATAGTGATGATGAAGTTGAACACGATTGGTTTAAAATCCTTGCTACACTTGGCACACCCTCCCAGATCATAAATTAGCACATAATTCGTATTCCAAAATAGCCAGACCCTCTATGAACCCCACAAAGATATTTCCTCGCTTAACACCCTCAGTGTAAGTGTAGCTCTACATGCTCAAACAACCACCCTTAGGGTCTGGATAGATTTCCCCTTTGGCAAAAATATGCAATGAAAATATGCCTTGTTGTCACCCACAGCCAGCTAGAATATTTTTCCATGGGAAACATGGGTCTCTCTAGGCAAACTATTTCTAAAAACTTTCCATGCCAAATTTTAATTGCCGGGTGGATAACACATGCAAAGCCTTGGGTCCTTTACACAAACTGTACATACTTGTTGGAATTAGGGTTGTAGGAAAGCACACAAAGCTTGGAGAAGAAGAAGCAAGAATGCACACAACACAAAGTGTATTAGATTGTGTCAATGTACAAAAGATAAGTTAGCCCTAGAAGGATGGGCGTATATACAAGCCGGGGGAAAAAACCTCCTAAAGAGGAAAAAAGTGCCCCGGCGGTCCTAAGTGTGTTAACACATCATTGCCTATATATATATGGCAACAAATCCCCCTGGGAGTGATGGTGTGAACAAGAGCTGGCACTCATATATAGGGGAGTGATGGTGTGAACAAGAGCTGGCACTCATGTATAGGGGAGTGCCATGCTTGAAGTAGATCAGTCCACAAAGGGGAGCAAGCCCAAAGCTTTGCGGAAATCTTCAAACTTCTCACGAGGAAGCGCCTTTGTGAAAAGATCGGCGAGGTTGTCCTGTGTTGGCACATAGGCCAAGCTGATCTCTCCTGCTGAGAGTCTCTCCCTGACATAGTGATAATGCACCTCAATGTGCTTTGCGCGAGCATGAAAAACTGGGTTTCTCGCAACTGCCAATGCGCTCTGACTGTCAGTGAAGATAGAGGTGGCAGACTCCTGTCCAACACCCATGTGAGATCCCAGTCTCCACCACGCAACAGATTCGGGGTACTAGTAGCGGAAGTAGCACATCGTGCGCGGGTAGGGGTCTCACACTCGGGCCTCACCCACAGATATCCGGACGAGAGACTAATCCGTCGGTTTGTCCAAAATCGAAACCGGAAAAACTCCCTTTACCCGGAAAGCATGGGCGATTCCACTAGGATAACTCTTTACTCTAACGTAGTCAAGATCATTACGGATCAACTGATCTGACTGCACTTTAACGGTACTTGGTCAATTCAAGGAAGAAACTTGCACTTGGATCATTGGGATCAACGCTTTTTTCCCCATCAAGAGGTACAGCCGTTGATTCCTATCCATAGAACAATTTCTATCCTAGATTTACTTCATCTATCATAATAATAGAAATTAAAATCTCGATTTACGGATCCATCAATCCAGCCTAACCCCATGGGTTAGCCAACCGCCCAACCACTGTAGTGATGGGATCCAATTAATAATTTGGTTAGGTTTTGTCCCGGGTACCAAGGAAAAGAGTTCCAAGGCCCCCTAGCCGGAAGTTCATACAAACATAAAACTAGTCATACCACTTACACACCCAATATGAAATTGCCTTTTTCTTAGCATCAACTAGCTTTAAAACAATCCTTTAATAAAACCATTATGTCACTGATGACAATCCTCAAAGTCTCTGGTTGAATCCTTATTTCCAGTCATTCTTTCATCGGTGTACTTATGGCATCATTGGCAACTAGAACGCTCACCGCCTGTTCTCTCAGGGGCCTTTTCCATAGTTCCTAGCTCATAGTAACCGGCAATATATTCATATAATAGAATGGAATCTCCGTGGAAGATCACCAAGATCAACCCACAGATCCATATAAAAGAGCCATGGACTCATCTGTTGAGGACCAGCAAGGTTAATCAACCAGATCCATGCCCGGTTTCAAAAAACAACTCTTACTCCTTGTTCCAATATCTTCCACGACGCACGTGTGGGTATCTTCGGCGACCCAGAGCCCGAGCACCGTATGGTCAGCACCCTCTAGGATCATTCGCAGGTGACCTAGCGCTTCACTCATAGGCCGCTTCCTTGGTCCCTCATCCACCGTACCGGAAGCTCACCATTTAAATCGAACCGAGGCTGGTCAAGACCTCGATCGACCTTGCTACGCGAGACGTCCTCCATTGACTCTCCGTCAGCAGTTGCAACTTTATCAGTTCAGTCTTCATGACCTTAATCCTCAAGACGGTCAAAATGCTTCTCCAGCATTCTTGACATAAAACAGTCATTTACAAACAGTCACAAAATACAGTTTCTATAACGAACTCTTGTCTTTCCATATTATCCACTCTCGGACCACATTACTTATTCCACATTCCATTCAGTGTGTACTCGTTCTCATCCATTCACTCATATAGACTACATTATCTCACATACATCTTCATATTCATTATTCTACATACATATCCATGTTCGTACGTCCACATCATACATCCAATTTCACATTCATACATACGCATCTACATGCATACATCCACATCTACATTCATACATCCATACCTCCATTTCCACATCCACACATCCACATTCATATTCATACATCCACATTCACATGCATACATCCATTTTCACATCCTCATTCATACATCCACATTCACATACATACATCCACATCCGTATCTACATCCATACATCCACATCCACCTCTTCATTTACATTCACATCCATACATCCACATCTACATACATACATCCACATCTACATACATACCTCCATACATCCACATCTACATACATACATCCATTTTCACATCCTCATTCATACATCCACATTCACATACATACATCCACATCTGTATCTACATCCATACATCCACATCCACCTCTTCATTCACATTCACATCCATACATCCACATCTACATACATACATCCACATCTACATACATACATCCATTTTCACATCCTCATTCATATATCCACATTCACATACATACATCCACATCCGTATCTACATCCATACATCCACATCCACCTCTTCATTCACAATCATATCCATACATCCACATCTACATACATACATCCACATCTACATACATACATCCATACATCCACATCTACATACATACATCCATTTTCACATCCTCATTCATACATACACATCCGTATCTACATCCATACATCCACATCCACATCAACATTCACATTCATACATATACATCTACATGTATACATCCACATCACATTCATACAACCATATTACATCCATTCTCGTCCTAACACATCCCATATACATCTTAACACATCCTAACTCATCTTAACACATTCTATCACATCTCATACACATCTTTTTACATCTCATACACCTCTTATCACATCCTATCACTTTCCATACGCATCTTATCAAATCTTATCACATCTCATACACATTTTATCACATCTTTTTACATCTCATACACCTCTTATCACATCCTATCACTTTCATACGCATCTTATCAATTCTTATCACATCTCATACACCTCTTATCACATCTTATCACATTTCATATCTTTTTTTTTTAAAAGAGAATTCTTATATTTGATATAAGATTTCTCTGCACATTTATTTATACATAAATTCCATTTAAGGAGACTAACACTTTCGAAATTAAAATCAATCTTTTATGCATCTTCTTATGCATAAATTCAATTTGGTAGGAACTTACACTTTTAGAATAAAAGAATTTCTCTTATGCATCTAAGTTATGCATAAAATCCATTTATGAGGAAAATCACACTTTTAGTATAAAAAGAATATCTTTTATGCATACCTATATGCATGAAATCCAATATGATAAAAGTAACACTTTTGATATAAAAAATTTTCCTTTATGCATACTTCTATGCATGAAATTAAAAATGATAAAAGTAACACTTTTGATATAAAAAAAATTCTTTTATGCATACTTCTATGCATGAAAATTAAAAATGATAAAAGTAACACTTTTGATATAAAAAATTTTCCTTTATGCATACTTCTATGCATGAAAATTAAAAATGATAAAAGTAACACTTTTGATATAAAAAATTTTCCTTTATGCATACTTCTATGCATGAAAATTAAAAATGATAAAAGTAACACTTTTAATATAAAAAATTATCCTTTATGCATACTTCTATGCATGAAAATTAAAATTTGATAAAAGTAACACTTTTATGTTAAAATAATAATCTTTTATGCATACCTCTATGCATGAAATCCAAATATGATAAAAGTAACACTTTTATGTTAAAATAATAATCTTGTATGCATAGCTCTATGCATGAAAATCAATGATGCATAATATAAAAATCAATTTCTCTATGATTACAATGAATATCTTTCAATTAATCTAGGATGATAATTCCTAGAATATGGTAGGAAGTCCTCTTTTTATGTTTTGAATGAAATTATTTTATGCATAATTTTTATAAAAATTTTGCTATAGCTCCGCTGCTATAACTGATAAATCTCAATTTTTCTAAGGGATAAAGCTTATCATTAAGGAAATAATTAAAATGATCTCTAATTGGATGATTAATCCATAATGGATTGAATCATCAATATACATAAACTAAAAGCATAGAAAAAAGCCATTAATTTGGCCTCAAGCATAGCTTAATCTTGGGTTAAGGAAAAGCTTTATGAAAAGCTTGATTTGGATTGAGAATGGGTCATGAGTATGACCATTTCTTGAGTGAGAGAGAGAAATTACATAAAAACCATTAGAATTTAAACATAAATGGAAATTAACTTCAATAGCATTTATTAAATTATGTAACTCTTCACTACTATTCACCAATTAACTTCAATAGCATTTAAAAAACCATACCAATTAAGCTTCTCAAGCTTGAGAGGGGTTGAGAAGAGAGAAACATTGAGAAATTATAGAAAAGATCAATATTCACTAATTACCTTACAAATTGCTTGATTCTTTGTTCACGGTAGAGGCCCCCAACCAATCAATTGGTTAAGTATGTTGATGGAGCCACTAATTGGGTTTGAAGAAAGAGGGAAGCTCCAAAAACTAGTGAATTATTAAATGAATTCACAGTTCTTGGCTTAGGTGGAGTAGAGTAACGATGCATAAACACTATATATTTTTCAACAAGGGGGAGGCTTCTATTTATAGGAAAAATTGAGCTCCTAACCAAACAAACTGATTCTAGAATTTTCCAAATCAGTTTGGTCAATTTTTAACCATTTTTAGGTCAGTTAAGCCAACTTTTTGGAACTAGACTTGAATTAGGAGAGAGGAGAGATGAAATATCTCAATTTTTATGAGTTTAAAACTCATTCAAGCATGTGAAATATGCACCTCCTTTAAAGAACTCCCCTTCCTTACATATGTGTCATAATGGAATCATTTTAATATTGCTCATAGTTTTTTTACTAATAAACCTTGTACATTTTCAACTCTTCATCTTATGTGAAATATGCACCTCCTTTAAAGAACTCCCCTTCCTTACATATGTGTCATAATGGAATCATTTTAATATTGCTCATAGTTTTTTACTAATAAACCTTGTACATTTTCAACTCTTCATCTTATGTGAGCATTTACTCATTTTTGGATACCCAAAATATCTCATATTTTTAATATTGCTCATAGTTTTTTACTAATAAACCTTGTACATTTTCAACTCTTCATCTTATGTGAGCATTTACTCATTTTTGGATACCCAAAATATCTCATATTTTTAATATTGCTCATAGTTTTTTACTAATAAACCTTGTACATTTTCAACTCTTCATCTTATGTGAGCATTTACTCATTTTTGGGTATCTTCTTTTACAAATTGGATTTATCTCCTCCCTACTTATGGATTGATGCTATTGGCCCATAGGAACCTTAATTGGACCATAATCCAAAAATTTCTGAAAATCTAGACTCTTAGGCTAAGGTCCTTTATACCCATTTCCAATTAATTCCAATTGCACATTGGAAAGTTCTTTTGGTCCATATTTAATTGAAGACTATAACTGCTTCTTTGATTTCTTTGACTGTCCTCTTCTTATCCGTATATTGTCTCTGTCAATCCTAGGCAGCGTTTATATCTTTATGAATTTCTTGCATCTGATGTTCTAAGTCGCCAAGCATTTGACTGGTCATCTCGACCCTAATCAATGGGTCGGACCTAGTTAATGGAGTTAAGCAATCTTGTCTGAGATGGACCCTGATTAGATTGGTATGAAGGAATTGGTCTCTGAATTTGGGTTCTAGACTTCCTTGTGCCCTTTCCATGGTAGGAGTCGGGCAGTCTTTTAACTGATGACTAAAACCTTGGCATCCAAAATACCGGTTCTCACTTCTGAACTCATCGTTCTGAATCCTTAAAACAAGTGGGCTCCTGAGAAGGTATTCTGGGGAAAGTGTCTTCCCTTTTTAAAAAGAATCTTTCTTTTATTTTAGAGAGAGAATAATTATAAGATCAGAAAGGGATATTCTTACTCCTGTATACCTCTAAGGCTGGGGGAGGAATCTTACATTCTACCCCACTTAAAAGGTGCAAGATGTCCTCATCTCGCAAGTAGAGGATAACTCTTTTGCTTAAGATCCAATTTATTCTGGGGTTCCTTATATTCCGGTCAACCCAACAGAATATGGGGATAAATATCCCTTATATAGAACTCATCATTAAATAACAATTCATTCAGATCATATCATTCATATCTTTAACACGATAATGGTCCATTAGACCGAAAAATTTCCTTCTGAACATTCCTCCACGGAATTTAAGTTAAGCAAGTTCTCAATTTGTCATCCCTTAACTTGATCTACCGTCTCAAGTATTAACAGTAGCAATTTGACAGCACAATTCACTAATCTCATAGTGATTTGCTGAATCATTTTCATCATTTATCATCACAGGGACTCGTCCCAATCATCCACATTGTGGTTTCGCTCAGCTTATTACATTTCTACCCATTTTCAGGGATCATCATTTTTCAATCAGAATCCAAATCAATTCATCAGTTCCCAAACAGAATTAAAAATCATATCAACCACATTCGAAATCATCATCTGGATAGCATTAACGCTTATAATTTTAAGTCTTAGATTTACTCGTATATACTGTCGGTAAAGAGCTGCAGTTATACCCTCGGTATATACGGATAGTCATGATACTCGAAACTATAAGGTAAATACCATCATATCTAGGTCTCAAGCAAGTCAGGGTTCCATACAATTGCAGTACTTCCAATTGAAGACCCAATTACTAATTTACGAATTTCAATTTGAATTAACAATTTGTATGAATTATATCAAATAATTACAACCTTTTTGTGCGTCTTGATAAACTTTTGACATAATTGGCTCCTCAGTTGATCTTATTGGAGATCTATGACTTAAGTCTAATAAATAGATTTTTCTTTATCCGATCGTCCGTAAAAAAAAATATTTGTATATTTATATACAAGTTGCAATAAGTACATAGAGTGGCTCGGCTCCAAAATTCAAAATCTCCTCGAGAGACGCATAAGACGACGGTACTGGGCCATAGTCATGCCCTGTTACATAAGTTCTCTAACTGCAAAGGGAGTTATTATTTTCTCCTTAGGGATAAATCGACTAAGGAGTCTATAAATTTGACATGAAAGTCTGAAATTTCGAGGTGTCGAATGATATAGAATGACACCACGCACCATTTTTAGCTTTAACAGGATCATAGTCAATGAGAGATTCTGCCACAGCATTGTACGGCGGTTGCAATGGGCGTGGACATATTGCCCTGCAAACCACTTATGTTGTATTCTCTCCGCTAGGGTAGGAAAATATAAATCCGCGAAATGGCGTGCGAGTCTTGCTCGGCTTGTTTGAGTTGAAGCGGAAGAGATGAGATGCTCGAAGGCAAATGCAATCATATCTTGAGACTGGGTAAGGTCGGGAATACCAGATAAATGTGGAACTTCCATCTATAAAAACAATTTCTTTGATTAAAATTTCTTCATTAAAGAAACTTACGGAATGAAAATACATTATGAAAATGCTGTTTCTGAATTCTTATTACCAATTTCAGATAAGAATTTAATTATCTTTATTAGCTTTCAAAACTTGCTCTGATACCAACTGTGAGATCCCAGTCTCCACCACGCAACAGATTCGGGGTACTAGCAGCGGAAGTAGCACATCGTGCGCGGGTAGGGGTCTCACACTTGGGCCTCGCCCACGGATATCCGGACGAGAGACTAATCCGTCGGTTTGTCCAAAATCAAAACCGGAAAAACTCCCTTTACCCGGAAAGCATGGGCGATTCCGCTAGGATAACTCTTTACTCTAACGTAGTCAAGATCATTACGGATCAACTGATCTGACTGCACTTTAACGGTACTTGGTCAATTCAAGGAAGAAACTTGCACTTGGATCATTGGGATCAACGCTTTTTTCCCCATCAAGAGGCACAGCCGTTGATTCCTACCCATAGAACAATTTCTATCCGGGATTTACTTCATCTATCGTAATAATAGAAATTAAAATCTCGATTTACGGATCCATCAGTCCAGCCTAACCCCATCCAGTCCCATGGGTTAGCCAACCGCCCAACCACTGTAGTGATGGGATCCAATTAATAATTCGGTTAGGTTTTGTCCCGGGTACCAAGGAAAAGAGTTCCAAGGCCCCCTAGCCGGAAGTTCATACAAACATAAAACTAGTCATACCACTTACACACCCAATATGAAATTGCCTTTTTCTTAGCATCAACTAGCTTTAAAACAATCCTTTAATAAAACCATTATGTCACTGATGACAATCCTCAAAGTCTCTGGTTGAATCCTTATTTCCAGTCATTCTTTCATCGGTGTACTTATGGCATCATTGGCAACTAGAACACTCACCGCCTGTTCTCTCAGGGGCCTTTTCCATAGTTCCTAGCTCATAGTAACCGGCAATATATTCATATAATAGAATGGAATCTCCGTGGAAGATCAACAAGATCAACCCACAGATCTATATAAAAGAGCCATGGACTCATCTGTTGAGGACCAGCAAGGTTAATCAACCAGATCCATGCCCGGTTTCAGAAAACAACTCTTACTCCTTGTTCCAATATCTTCCACGACGCACGTGTGGGTATCTTCGGCGACCCAGAGCCCGAGCACCGTATGGTCAGCACCCTCTAGGATCCTTCGCAGGTGACCTAGCGCTTCACTCATAGGCCGCTTCCTTGGTCCCTCATCCCCCATACCGGAAGCTCACCATTTAAATCGAACCGAGGCTGGTCAAGACCTCGATCGACCTTGCTACGCGAGACGTCCTCCATTGACTCTCCGTCAGCAGTTGCAACTTTATCAGTTCAGTCTTCATGACCTTAATCCTCAAGACGGTCAAAATGCTTCTCCAGCATTCTTGACATAAAACAATCATTTACAAACAGTCACAAAATACAGTTTCTATAACGAACTCTTGTCTTTCCATATTATCCACTCTCGGACCACATTACTTATTCCACATTCCATTCAGTGTGTACTCGTTCTCATCCATTCACTCATATAGACTACATTATCTCACATACATCTTCATATTCATTATTCTACATATATATCCATGTTCGTACGTCCACATCATACATCCAATTTCACATTCATACATACGCATCTACATGCATACATCCACATCTACATTCATACATCCATACCTCCATTTCCATATCCACACATCCACATTCATATTCATACATCCACATTCACATGCATACATCCATTTTCACATCCTCATTCATACATCCACATTCACATACATACATCCACATCCGTATCTATATCTATACATCCACATCCACCTCTTCATTCACATTCACATCCATACATCCACATCTACATACATACATCCACATCTACATACATACCTCCATACATCCACATCTACATACATACATCCATTTTCACATCCTCATTCATACATCCACATTCACATACATACATCCACATCCGTATCTACATCCATACATCCACATCCACCTCTTCATTCACATTCACATCCATACATCCACATCTACATACATACATCCACATCTACATACATACATCCATTTTCACATCCTCATTCATACATCCACATTCACATACATACATCCACATCCGTATCTACATCCATACATCCACATCCACCTCTTCATTCACAATCACATCCATACATCCACATCTACATACATACATCCACATCTACATACATACATCCATACATCCATACATCCATACATCCATATCTACATACATACATCCATTTTCACATCCTCATTCATACATACACATCCACATACATACATACACATCCGTATCTACATCCATACATCCACATCCACATCAACATTCACATTCATACATATACATCTACATGTATACATCCACATCACATTCATACAACCATATTACATCCATTCTCGTCCTAACACATCCCATATACATCTTAACACATCCTAACTCATCTTAACACATTCTATCACATCTCATACACATCTTTTTACATCTCATACACCTCTTATCACATCCTATCACTTTCCTTATGCATCTTATCAAATCTTATCACATCTCATACACATCTTATCACATCTTTTTACATCTCATACACCTCTTATCACATCCTATCACTTTTCATACGCATATTATCAATTCTTATCACATCTCATACACCTCTTATCACATCTTATCACATTTCATATCTTTAAAAAAAAAAAGAGAATTCTTATATTTGATATAAGATTTCTGTACACATTTATTTATACATAAATTCCATTTAAGAAGACTAACACTTTCGAAATTAAAATCAATCTTTTATGCATCTTCTTATGCATAAATTCAATTTGGTAGGAACTTACACTTTTAGAATAAAAGAATTTCTCTTATGCATCTAAGTTATGCATAAAATCCATTTATGAGGAAAATCACACTTTTAGTATAAAAAGAATATCTTTTATGCATACCTATATGCATGAAATCCAATATGATAAAAGTAACACTTTTGATATAAAAAATTTTTCTTTATGCATACTTCTATGCATGAAAATTAAAAATGATAAAAGTAACACTTTTGATATAAAAAAAATTCTTTTATGCATACTTCTATGCATGAAAATTAAAAATGATAAAAGTAACACTTTTGATATAAAAATTTTCCTTTATGCATACTTCTATGCATGAAAATCAAAAATGATAAAAGTAACACTTTTGATATAAGAAATTATCCTTTATGCATACTTCTATGCATGAAAATTAAAAATGATAAAAGTAACACTTTTGATATAAAATTTTTTTCCTTTATGCATACTTCTATGCATGAAAATTAAAAATGATAAAAGTAACACTTTTAATATAAAAAAAATTATCCTTTATGCATACTTCTATGCATGAAAATTAAAATTTGATAAAAGTAATACTTTTATGTTAAAATAATAATCTTTTATGCATACCTCTATGCATGAAATCCAAATATGATAAAAGTAACACTTTTATGTTAAAATAATAATCTTTTATGCATAGCTCTATGCATGAAAATCAATGATGCATAATATAAAAATCAATTTCTCTATGATTACAATGAATATCTTTCAATTAATCTAGGATGATAATTCCTAGAATATGGTAGGAAGTCCTCTTTTTATGCTTTGAATGAAATTATTTTATGCATAATTTTTATAAAAATTTTGCCATAGCTCCGCTGCTATAACTGATAAATCTCAAATTTTCTAAGGGATAAAGCTTTTTATTAAGGAAATAATTAAAATGATCTCTAATTGGATCATTAATCCATAATGGATTGAATCATCAATATACATAAACTAAAAGCATAGAAAAAATCCATTAATTTGGCCTCAAGCATAGCTTAATCTTGGGTTAAGGAAAAGCTTTATGAAAAGCTTGATTTGGATTGAGAATGGGTCATGAGTATGACCATTTCTTGAGTGAGAGAGAGAAATTACATAAAAACCATTAGACCTTAAACATAAATGGAAATTAACTTCAATAGCATTTATTAAATTATGTAACTCTTCACTACTATTCACCAATTAACTTCAATAGCATTTAAAAAACCATACCAATTAAGCTTCTCAAGCTTGAGAGGGGTTGAGAAGAGAGAAACATTGAGAAATTATAGAAAAGATCAATATTCACTAATTACCTTACAAATTGCTTGATTCTTTGTTCACGGTAGAGGCCCCCAACCAATCAATTGGTTAAGTATGTTGATGGAGCCACTAATTGGGATTGAAGAAAGAGGGAAGCTCCAAAAACTAGTGAATTATTAAATGAATTCACAGTTCTTGGCTTAGGTGGAGTAGAGTAACGATGCATAAACACTATATATTTTTCAACAAGGGGGAGGCTTCTATTTATAGGAAAAATTGAGCTCCTAACCAAACAAACTGATTCTAGAATTTTCCAAATCAGTTTGGTCAATTTTTGACCATTTTTAGGTCAGTTAAGCTAACTTTTTGGAACTAGACTTGAATTAGGAGAGAGGAGAGATGAAATATCTCAATTTTTATGAGTTTAAAACTCATTCAAGCATGTGAAATATGCACCTCCTTTAAAGAACTCCCCTTCCTTACATATGTGTCATAATGGAATCATTTTAATATTGCTCATAGTTTTTTTACTAATAAACCTTGTACATTTTCAACTCTTCATCTTATGTGAAATATGCACCTCCTTTAAAGAACTCCCCTTCCTTACATATGTGTCATAATGGAATCATTTTAATATTGCTCATAGTTTTTTACTAATAAACCTTGTACATTTTCAACTCTTCATCTTATGTGAGCATTTACTCATTTTTGGATACCCAAAATATCTCATATTTTTAATATTGCTCATAGTTTTTTACTAATAAACCTTGTACATTTTCAACTCTTCATCTTATGTGAGCATTTACTCATTTTTGGATACCCAAAATATCTCATATTTTTAATATTGCTCATAGTTTTTTACTAATAAACCTTGTACATTTTCAACTCTTCATCTTATGTGAGCATTTACTCATTTTTGGGTATCTTCTTTTACAAATTGGATTTATCTCCTCCCTACTTATGGATTAATGCTATTGGCCCATAGGAACCTTAATTGGACCATAATCCAAAAATTTCTGAAAATCTAGACTCTTAGGCTAAGGTCCTTTATACCTATTTCCAATTAATTCCAATTGCACATTGGAAAGTTCTTTTTGAATTTCTGTTTTAGGGGAACTTATTTTAATAAGATGAGATAATTTTCTATCCAAAAATATTAAAAATTTGAATATTCTCTCTCTAGAATATTTTCTCTCTCTAGGTTAAAACAGTTAGAAACAAGTCTTTTATATTTCTGAAGAGGGATTCATTACAGGGGAAGATGCTGGACGTTTTGAGAGGCTGGGGAGGAATCTTACAACCCAAGTCAGTCCCATAAGCTGTCTGAGGAGCCACACACACTCAACCGTAGCTATGAAAGCTGCCCTGTACTCAGCTTCACAACTAGAAGTGGCCACAGTAGGTTGCTTCTTGCTCAACCAAGATATGCATGAGCTACCGAGCATGAAACAAAAACCACTTGTGGACACTCTTGTGTCATAGCAACCAGCCCAATCTGAGTCCGAAAAAGCATGTAAATCTGGCGGCAACGATCCCCCCTTGGGATAAAACAACCCAAGATGTATGGTGCCACTCAAGTAGCGAAAGATGCGTTTAACTGCCTTCCAATGCTGAGACCCTGGGCTATGCATAAACCTGCTCACCTGTGAGACTGCAAACTGAATGTCCGGCCTCGTAATGCATACATAAATGAGGCAACCAACAGCTGTCTAATAGAGTGTGACATCAAAGTGATCTCCAGCATCATGAAGACTCAACTTTAAACCTGTCTCCATTGGAGTAGCAATAGGCTTGCAGTTTTCAAGGCCAAATCTCCGCAACAATGTCTCAATATACTTTGTCTGACACAAAGCAATACCTCCATCACACTGCTTAAATTGTATCCCCAAATAATGATGCAAAGGCCCCAAATCTGACATCTCAAAAGAGGCATTCAAATCAACCTTAAAATCAGCAATATGACTCTCATTTGGTCCTGTGAGCAGCATGTCATTGACATAGAGAGCAATGATTAGATGTACACCATCCACACGTTTAACATACAAAGTGCTTTCTGTTGGACTATTCTGAAACCCCTGTGCAGTCAAATATGCATGTATCTTTTCATACCAAGCTCGTGGAGCTTGCTTTAAACCATATAAAGCCTTTTTCAACCTGCACACTTTGTTTTCCTGCCCTCTTTGAACAAAACCACGAGGCTACGATACATACACCTCCTCATGCAAATCTCCATTCAAGAACGCAGTCTTTATGTCGAGCTGATGTACATTCCAACCATTATGAGCTGCCAATGCACAAATGCTACGAATGGTAGTCATACGACAAGTGGGAGCAAAGGTCTCATCAAAATCAATGCCCTTTTCTTGAGCATAACCCTTTGCAACAAGTCTAGCCTTATAGCGGTCAACACTGCCATCTGGCTTTCGTTTCAACTTAAAAACCCACTTACATCCAATGGCCTTTTTACCAATAGGCAAATCACACAAAGACCATGTACCATTCTTCATTATAGCATCATATTCACTTTGCATTGTAGCCAACCAATTTTTTGAATTTTGTGCCTCATCAAATAAAAGAGGTTCTTCCTCTTCACACATACTAGACACAGCCAAAGCATAACAATCTGATGTATAAGAGGCATGCTGAAAACCTAAACGAGTATGACTAATCATAGGTGCATCAATCTTACTATCACGCAAGGTTTGCACCAGCCATTTTGGCATACCTCTAGCCTGCTCATTTTCAGCCCTATCCTCATGAATTACATCCTGTAAATCTGCATCAGAAATAGGCTGATCTATGATGTCGTTTGAAATCTGCATAGGTTGAATATTTGCCTCATTAGGACTTACATTGAATTCCCACGCCCCCTCTTGAGGCACCATTGAAACATGTTTGTGAAGGCTGTATTTTGGGCAAAATGCAGCGTTCTGCATTTTGTAAAGAGAGGCAACAACGTATCAAATACATCCCGTGAGCTCACACCTGTCTCTTTGGTACATGATAACAAAGGTTGCACAGCATTTTTCACAAAAACAACATCTCGACTAATCAAGATACGCTTTGACTGTGGATGATACAATCTGTAACCCTTGCTCTCATCACTGTAACCAACAAAAATGCATTTGACAGCCTTATCATCCAATTTTCTATGTTGTCGCATAGGCACTAAAGCATAGGCCAAGCAACCAAAGACACGCAAGTGACCAATAGAAGGCTTCCTACCATGCCAAGCTTGGTATGGAGTAATAGACTGCAAGGCCTTAGTGGGACACCTGTTGAGTACATATGCAGCACACATGACAGCCTCAAGCCAAAATGCATGTGGCAAAGCTTGGCTCTTGACCATACATCGTGCCATCTCCATAAGTGACCTGTTTTTTCTCTCAGCAACACCATTTTGCTGAGGGGTATACGGCACTGTACATTGGTGTTTTATCCCACGACTAGCCAGAAATGCATCAAACTCTTTAGACATGTACTCCCCCCCTCGGAGGGTGCCCACAGTACAATTGGATACATTTTCAACCATAAGAAAAAACTGTTTGAAGCACAAAAACACTTCGGACTTTGCCTTCAGTGGATATACCCATGCATGCCTTGAGTAATCATCAATGAAAGTCACGAAGTACAAGTGTTTACCAAATGACGGAGTTTGCATAGGCCCACATACATCACTATGTACAAGTTACATCGTGCAACATCCTCAACAGATCCTACATCCACAGAACCTGGACGTACATCCATACCCTGCACAATCTTCAACACTCCTTTTGCAACGAAAACATGCTGCATCATGTATGCCCAAAGTGGATAGTTGCTGTCTCCATCCAGTTTGTCTTCAGTAGACAACATGCGAAATACATCATTGCTGTTATCAGCCATGGCCACTGACTGAAACTGATGCAAAAGCTACCTGTAATGAAGCAAAGACTGAACAGAAGACAACTTGTGCTATGTAGCACAGTCCACAATAGAACACGTATGCCTGTTTTGCAGAAAACTGCACTGTCAAAATTTCTACAGAAAATGACGAAAACACCTATGCAGAACTTGAAATGCAAAAACGGAGCCCGAAACGACCCTCGATGCAAATTCTGAGAACGCTTAGCCCTATGGGCTAATTTGCAAAGTATAGGGACCTACAAGCGCTTGTGAAAACTCACCTCAATCAGAGAACGTGAGTCGGAGGGTGCTGGCGGCGTAGCCCTGGGAGCCGATGCCTGCTCTGATACCAATTGTTGGAATTAGGGTTGCAGGAAAGCACACAAAGCTTGGAGAAGAAGAAGCAAGAATGCACACAACACAAAGTGTATTAGATTGTGTCAATGTACAAAAGATAAGTTAGCCCTAGAAGGATGGGCGTATATACAAGCCGGGGGAAAAAACCTCCTAAAGAGGGAAAAAGTGCCCCGGCGGTCCTAAGTGTGTTCACACACATCACTGCCTATATATGGCAACAATACTCTATCTAACCCATTGGCTTGTAAGTTCTATGTGGTTCTGATAGGTGAGATAAAGGAGGCAGTCATCCTTAGAGGAAGCTGAGTCCAGAACGCTATCACTTCAATTTACCCAATTGACAACACAACTACCTTCAAGCTTCCCCAGGGTAAGGTAATAATGATCCTTTGGGACACGGAGTTTCTCAAATGTGTTGATCCTTTGCCCCCACCGATTGCTTTCACAAAGGGTATTCTACTTGAATTTGCAAGAAGTGATGGGCTATGGTGGATCAAATGAAAGACTCATCATGATTAGTGCAAGATTAAGCTAATAGCATAATGTAGCATAAGTTAAAATAAGATTAGTGCAAGATTAAGCTAATAGCATAATGTAGGCTTGGATTCACAACAACCAGCAAATTCTCATTAGGCCAATGCCTCAATTTATAGCTTTTACATTCACAAGGTGCCAAGCACCCACTCCCCACTAATTTCTCCTTGATTTGTACCACCTCCCTGGGGGGGCACCTTTTCCTAGAATCTTTCCACACCGCCATATTCACTCATGCTAACCTTGATTCTCTCTTCCAGCATTCTTCTCACCTTTTCACTGCTACCCACAAATGGATCTGTGTAGTGTGAGATGGGCGATGACTATGGTGGGGTGGGTGGTGTGCAGATGAGGGTGAAGGCAAGGTAATTGTGGTCGGCACCAAGAGGGCATTGTAACTACTTCCTAATTTCTCAGGATTCATATTCTTAAATCTTCATTATCCATGGAGATGGGTGTTGAACACTACATGTAGCCATGGCATGTTTATAGTTAAGCTTCCCATATATGTGTATGCCAGCTGTATCAGATCCTGGCTGCAAAGAAGGATGTTAGGGATTTGATGGATCTTGGAGAACCAAATGCAATACATAATGCCATGGACATTTGATGGATCTTGGAGAGCTAAATGCCATAGCCTTCGTAAATTTCAAGTACATGTAAATAGATGGGGTTTCTTCCAAAATATGTGTTTAAATGCATACATTTGTGTACATGGCTTTTTTTAATTTGTGTATATTGTTTTGTTTGCTTGGACAATGCTTGGATTTCATTACATGAGAAGCTCATGGATCTGGGGATGCTTGGATTTCACCCATGGGCTAGTATGTTGCATAATGTGTCTTTAGTTATTTTGTAATGATGGATTTGTACAGGAATAGTTGATATTTGAAGGCAGCCCACTCTTATGCGGGTTTTCTATCTCCATGCATGCATGCAATGGTAGTTCAATTATTTATGGTTGGTGATCTTCTTCTCCATGATGAGAAACTCCCATGCATGTGACAAGTATGCAAAGTAAGCCTTTCTACAACTTGTAGCTACTCGAGTTGCTCTTTTCCATGTAGCCACTCATATTGATCCAAAAAGTCATGCACAAATCACTTTCTACCACAATTTTTCATGAGGAACACTCTCCATCCCTTTTCTTCTTCTAGGCGCCTCCTTCTAAGATGATTTCAGCTCTATAAATACTGATTTTCAGCCCCATTTCAGCACACTAATTGGCCTTTGTGCATTTCTCTACCTAGTGCACCTATTGCAGAGTATTTTCTTGGCCATATTCTAGTGTTTTCTCTCTCCCAAAACACTAAGAAGCTGGCTGAATTCTGATTTTCAGAATAGAAGTTCTCCATTCAAGCTTGCAAAAGAAGAAAGATTGAAGCTGTGGAAGAATCATTTTGGTTTTCTGGTTTCCACTATTTCTATGCGGGAGACGCCTTGGGAAGTGCTGGGCACTTTCCTAAGGCTGATTTTTCAGCCACTGGGTGGTTGATCTTATTGAATCTAAGCTACATTTGCAGAAAGCTGGGCTTACATTATTCTCTTCGGGATTGTTGGGATATCTTGGAGAGGGGTGCTAGGCACCATATCGTTAACTTGTAGTTGGGCTACTTGTGGGCAAGTATAGCATTTGTGAATTGTTTTCATGCATAGTTATTTTGGAAGAGATGGTGGTGTATGGCTAGACCAGGCCACTCGTTTCATGTATTTGTGAAACTCTTACTCCCTACGGCCGCACCATGAACTGTAACTACAACTATGGATGGTTTTTGCCTTTGGAACTAAGGTATGATTGAGGAAGTAATATTTAATGTGGGATCACCCACGATACCAATTCACTAGGATGGCCCACTAGTGTCAGGGCATCCCCGTTCAGCTTAAGGGTGAACATTATGTAATAAGGACAAACATGCCTAGCATCATATTCGCTTTTGATATGTTGGAGTAGAGGGTAAAGGTTAATATTTTTATTTTTATTTATTTATAAATTTTTGGAAAGTGGGAGGATGGAATGCCCTGACGGCACCAGCCTACGGACGGGTGGACCCGATTAGTTGTGGGTAGCTTTCCAACAGATTAAGTGAAAGCCCTATTTTAGATAAATAGGTTCTCAAGAAACTCTATTCTACGGACGGGTGGACCCGATTAGTTGGGTAGCTTTCCAACAGATTAAGTGAATGCCCTATTCTAGATAAATAGGTTCTCAGGAAACTCTATTCTAGAAGACTAGGCCAGCAGCTGTGCCTTGCATGGATGAGGAAAAAAGAGTTGTGTCTAGGAATCAAGATTAGTAGTTGCCTAAATTATGATTGATTACCCTATGGGTGATTTGATTTTTAGAAGACCACGCTCTCCCGAGATAGGACTAGGTCTTACCTACAAATCATATCCTTTAATCTCTGCATGGTCAAGGTGTCGAGGAGTAGGAAATTTTCTCCAAGTTAAGACTTAGTAGAATATCTTAAGTGTTTCCCCTATTTTGGAAGGGGGGAACCTTACGTGTGACCATGCATTTTGTGTGACCAGGCATGTTGCAGTAATAGCATGTTAATCTTGCTTCTCTCTAGCTAAACCTCCTCCTCTTCCATAAGGGCAATTATTTTGAGGTACAATGCATGTCCATCAATGAATATGCCTTAAAGATCAAGGGCATTGTTGAATCCCTTGGGTCTATCAATGTATCAGCCGAGGATGATGATTTGGTGAGTGTCTGTTGTTTGAATGGGCTTGGCAAAGAGTACAAGCCATTCAAGACCTCCATTGTAGTTAGGGAGAATATTTCCAACTTTCGAGACTTGATATCTATGTTAATCATAGAAGAAAAGGCTTTAGGTGAGGATTCTTCTTCACAAAGCAAGAACACATCGAAACAGGCCTTCTACTCTAATTCAGGTAGAGGCAGAGGTAGAGATTGTGGTCAAGGCCAAGGTGGTGGCCGACAAAGAAATCAGAATTTTGGACAATAACAATCCAATGATTCACAGCAGCAATCATACACAGGTGGAAGAGGCTAGTCTAGAGGCAATGGGAGCCAAAGAGGCCGAGGTGGTTGGCAAAGAAATCAAAATGCAAATAGCATAGAGTGTTATTATTTCTAAATATCTCTTCTTTTTTAACTAATAACCTTGTCCTTAGTCAACTCTTCATCTTATGTGAGTATTTACTCATTTTTGGGGGGGATTTCCTTTTCTTCTTCAATTTATCTCCTCCCTACATTTGGATTAATCTAATTGGTCCTCCATAGGAACCTTAACTCAAAAATTTCAAAAAATCTGGATCCTTAGGCTAAGGTCCTTTTTACCTGATTTCAATTTATTCTAATTGCACATTGGAATTTTCTTTTTGAATATCTGTTTTAGGGGAAACCATTTTAGACACTAGGAGGATTTTTATATCAAAAAATATCTCAATTTTGAATTATCGCCCTCTAGAAATTTTCTCTCTAGGCCAAAACAGGGTAAAATAGGATCTTTCTTTTATTTCAGAGAGGTGAATAATTATAAGATCGGACGGGGAGGTTTTTACACCTGCACACCTCAAAAGCCGGAGGGAGGAATCTTACAACCACAAAGGTGTAGTAGTAGTAGGTAGTTCCAAGGATCTTTATTTTCAAATCCTTAAGTAGACCAATGGGTCTAGATATGGCTCCGTCAACGATTTTGAGTGACAATGTGCTGTCATTCCATGGTGGGTGCTCCTCCCCATTTTTCCCAGCACTGTTTTGTAACAATGCTCACTCCTACTCCCCCATCTAGGATTTCTATGACCTAGAGGCCATCGAAGGTTATCGGCAATGCCACATTTAGTTCGTCGCCTTCAAAGTACTTTCCAAGATTATTTACTCGAATTGTGGGGGTGCTAGTGATTTCGTGGGGTATAACAAGATTATCTTCCTTAGGCTCATTAGAGCTATCTGGTTCCATGGATTCTTGCATGTCTGCTATGAGGCATCCTTTTCAGTCCTTCAGATATTTTTGTGTCCATTCTTTTAAGGTGGTCATCCCCCAAATCTTTGAGATATTTAGCTACTCGGTTTCCCTAGTGGGGGGTAGCTTCTACAGTGGGAGCTCTGCTTCTGTTGGCCTCTATGGGGATGACTGGTCTAGGAGCTCTCTTGAATATACCTAAGCTTCTTTAGCAGGTCTCACGTTGGAGAGCGATGGACATGGCTCAAGGTAGGCAGTAGGAGGTTTGTCTCTTCTATTTGTTCTTAGCAATCCCTGAGCAATTATTGGGCTGCCAAGAGTCTTTCTTTATCCTTTATGGGGTTAGGATATTCAACGAGCATTTTCGGGGGAGCTAGTTAGTGTGTCGATTGGTTGTTGGCAGTCTCAGGTAGCTGAGCGCATCAGATCTTCCTCTTCTGATAATGATGTTGATACATGTGTTATCGTGCCATATTCCAAACCACTTTTGATAACTACTCGGCTGTCTCCCTTGCCGATCTTCGTGGTTTTCTTTCTTTAGATTCTAGTTTCTCATGACATTCCTTGAGGATAGGACCTTTTCTTGTCCCTAGTCTTGTGGGTTTGATGCCTCTGTTGTAGCATGGGCTACTGCGGCTCTTTGTCTATTTTGTAAATCGGGTTACAGTGTTGAGAGGGACCGTGTGGATGAAGCTATCTCTTACACACTCAGTAGGTTAATGCTGGTGCTAGGATTAGCTTCATAAGCCTTCCCTATTGTTCTAGGTCTCTCAGCAGCAGCGGACAATCTTTATACATATGGTCAATTCCACACCCAATTCATAAAGGGGTTAAGGCAGGAGCACCTAAAGAGATACTTGCCAATCGTTTCTTGATAGGAAACTCAGCCACTCGGTGAGGTCTTGTGTAATGGTAGCATTGCATAGGTGGTCGTTTTGCCATTGTATTCATGTCTTGGCCCTATGGCATTGGGGTAGCTAAGTAAATTGGGTACATTTGGTCACCCTCCATCACATAGTGGGAGGGTGGAGGGTGGACTAGTTGGCTCAAGGGTTTCATAAATAGGACCTTCGAGAATTTCTCCCTCGTCCCCTTCTTCAAAGATTTCCATCAGGGTTAGCTGACAAACTGGTGTGATTCGCGGCAATCGGGGTTGAGGTAAGAGAATCGGGGGTGGTAAGGGCATTTTAGGTGCCCTAAGAATTCCTCTTTGGGCCACTTCTTGGCTTGGTTGAGGTGCATTGTGGAGAGAAGGTGCTGGCAAATACATCGGTTGCCTGGGGTTTACAGGCAAGGCCTAAGGTAGAGCACAGGCTTGAGCAGCCCTTTGTTGATAACAGTTTGAAACTTTGTGATTGCCCCATCTTTGGAAATATGTGCAATAGAGAGTGGAACGGGGTCACAAATGTGGACACTCCGTGCTAGTATGGTTAGCTCGACAGACAAGCTCCCTCTTTCAGATAGAGATGGGGTAGGCCAACCCGATCCGGTTCTCTAATGTTGGGTCATCTACTGCATTAATGCGCTGGCCTACTGCTCAACTTGCTATCCAGATGTTGACTCTTTTCTCTTTCCATTAGATTTTGTGCTGGTGGCCTTGAATGAGACTTCTGATGTACCCTCATGAAGTTCTCGGGAATGTGTTCCCTTGAAGTTGTCCTCAAAGTCCATAGCACTCCTACAACATTGCTGAAGGAGGTATGGGCCAAGGCATACAATGAATTTTGTAAGGGTACGTCATCCAGACCTTCCAAAAATCTCCCTATTAATATTTCATCAAAGAGCTTGTCTCTAGCACTACAACGGGAGTGGAGATATCTGACTCTGTAGATATAGTCTCAGATGGTTTTACCATCCGTTTGTCTGATATAGTACAGCTGTTCCACCGGACTCCATCTAGTACCTTGGCGAGAATATTCTACCTTTGAAGGCCTCTTTCAAGGCTTCAAAGGTGGCCTTGTCCTTAGCTTTCAAGGACCTAAACCTTTGGCCTGCTTTACCGTCTTCTAGGGTGAGGCCCAAGGCACTCACCTTAACTTGGTCTTCTACGTGGCCAAATTCTTCACACAAATTTGATTAATGTGGGATGGGGTCTCAAGTCCCATCAATTTAGTGATCAACTTTGAGATGTTTGCAGGTTTATTCCACTCTAATCTAGGTCCTCATGCAAGTTGCACCAGTGCTGGGGGTGTGATGCCCGCAGCCACCCCCCTCCCTATTTCCATGGCTAATCTTAACATTTTCGGGGTTAGCCTTGCCATGGCTAGAGTGGGTGTTGGTGGAGGAATGATTGGAGGAGGAGCAAGGCTAGGTAGATAATAGACCATTGGATGCCCTTGTCTCATGGTTGGGTGGGTTAGGTTGTGCCCCTTGTGGTCCCATGTGGTACCCTGGGGGTATGCTCCCTGTGGTGGGTATTGTTGATATACAGGTGAATTGGGTTTATGTGATGGGCCTGGGTAGACCCTCTCTCTCTGGTATGATGTTTCTTGTCCTTGAGAGGATGGCCTTGGCCCTAGGTTTTGTATGGGTCTTTGGGCCGTGTATAGGAATCATCCATTCCTGAGACACGCATGGCTCTCCAGACTAGAGGTTGGGTTGATGGCTTTCACTCTACCCTATTTCTGCTTTAGGATCTAGAGACAGCGTGGGCTCACTTTGTTGTTAATGTTCCATATCTCTCGCCCTGGGTTGTGGCTCTTCCAACTATGTGTTTCCCAAGATAAAGTTGCAAAGCCTCAAAGTAAGGCTTCTCTGCTGTGAATGTGTGGGAGAGGTAGGATCTTGCTCTTGGATAGGTGGTATGTCCATACATTGAGGTTTGGGTTCTCCTATCTCGGGGTTAGGAGTCTCTCGTCCCCCATGTTGGGATGGTCTTCACTCTCACTTGTGCTATAAAAGATGAGCACCGTTTGGCTCCACATGGTATTCACCGATGGGTCTGATCTTATGAGTGAGGGAGCTTTGAGAGAGTTTACATTGTCAAAAAGAAGTTTGTTTTGCACCAATTTACCCGAACGTAGGTGCATGGAAGTGTGGAACTACTATATGCAAACCCCCCCATGATGAATAACCCTCTTTTTTGTTGGGAATGGTATGGTCATACGCTTTGGGATGATATGGGCATACGCTCCTAAAGGGAATAGGCATACGCTTCAAGAAGGAACAAGCATGCCCTTCTGGATGGAGAAGGTACGAGCATGGAAGGTGAATGGTATGGGTGTGACAAGTTTGCCACAAGCGTACACTTTAGACACGATAACTGGTGTACGGGCGTGGCACAAGTGGAATGGCCAGATGCTTTCTGGAGGATGACATGGGACATGGCAAATGAGATGAATGCTTTGGAACGAACGTGCCCTTTAGGAAGGAATGGCCATGGCACAGATGCAACGGTCGTGGAACTATCATATTTTAGACATTTTTTAGCAAATTTCAAAGAATTTAAGGGTGTAGGTCTGACTGCCACCCACTATATTCACTGACAATGCAGCTGTACCTAATTGAATGCTCTTTATGCCCACTTAATGTAATTATTCTATTTTTAATGCTATAACTGCCACATTCAAGGGCTTGATATTTTCCCAAATTTGGCCAGAGAAAATGGTACGAGCGTGGCACATTTGCCAACGGTTGTGGCCTGTGAAAGGAACTTCCGTTCGCTTCTCAGAAAGCCTGCAAAATGTGATTTATGCCTTGTTTTCCCCTTAGATTCTTGCAATTTAATGTATCTTCCCACTAATTTTTCAGGTTTTTTATTTAATAGAGAGCTAGAGCGAGCCTCAAGCTATCTATTGATGCCTACAATGCTTAAAGAAACCTAACTCATTAAGATTAATTTTCTAATTAAGTTGCGGTGAAAACTTGGTGAAAAAAGAACAAAAAATCAAAGATTTGCATGAATGTCAAGGGCAAAGTTTGAACACTTAACTTGTTTCTCCCACTCTCAATGAAGACCTTAATGCTCCAATGCTCTGGTTGACCTCCATAGCTCCATGGAATCACCATCAAACAAGCTCAAACACAAGCAAACAACCGGTGGATTTGCACTCCAACCGAGCCAAATAAGGACTCTAGCGAAGGAACTAAGTGGAGGACCCTATGCTTAATGCAATCCCCTGCAACAACAGCACCAAAAATATTAATCCTAACATACTACCTTGCACACAAGAGAGAAAGAGAGACAAGAAGAGAAACAACATGCAAGGATCGAGTTCGGAGAGGTGCACTTAGCCAACCTTAATGAGGGTTAACTCCTCGATGTGAGGCCACTAGGGGCTCACTCCACCTCTACTTGTGTCACCTAAGTAGAGATTAAATGGCTAGGTAAAGAGCAAGAAGGAGGGAGATATGGAAAGCTCAACCTTCACTCCATGCCACATGCATGTAAGAGGGACTTGGTAGAGAGCCAAGATAGGGGAGAGAAGAGAAGCTAGAGCATCACCATCCCTACATGCACACACCAACAATCAAGCATGTAAGATTCCTCTCCAGCCCCTCAAGATGTCCAGTTTCTCCCCCTGTAATCCATCCCCTTTTCAGAATAATAACAGATCTTGTTTCCATCTATTTCCATCTATTTTGGCCTTGGAGAGAGAAGATGTCTAGAGGGAGGTAATTTAAAATTGAGATATTTTTGGATATAAAAATCCTCCTAGTGTCTAAAATGATTTCCCTTAAAACAAAAATTCAAACAGAACTTTCCAATGTGCAATTGGAATTAATTAAAAATAGGTATAAAGGACCTTAGCCTAAGGGTCCAGATTTTTAAAAATTTCTAGATTATGCTCCAATTATGGTTCCTATGGACCAATAAGATTAATCCAAATGTAGGGAGGAGATAAATTGAAGAATAAAAGAAAAATCCCTAAAAATGAGTAAATACTCACATAAGATGAAGAGTTGACTGAGTACAAGTTTTATTAGTTAAAAATTAAGAGATATTTAGAGGAAATGATGCACTCTTGACACCTTAGTGTGGGGATCTCCCCTCATGAAGGAGGCGCCTATTTCACATGTGTGAAGGAGTTTTAAACTAAAAAATAATGAGATATTTTCATCTCTCCTCTCTCCTATTTCAACTAGATCCAAAAAGTAAGCTAAACTGAACCAAAAATGGTAAAAAAAATAACAAACTGATCTGGAAAATTCTAGAATCAGTTTGCTTGGTTAGAGGCTCACTTTTTCCTATAAATAGAAGCCTCCCCCTTTGTAAAAGCTTAATGGTGTTTTATGCATTGTTACTCTACTCCTACCCAGAGCCATTTACATTGAATTTTCTTGATAATTCAATTGTTTTTGGCTTAATCCTCTCCAAAGCAATTGGTGGCCACTCTTGCTTCAAACAAGAGTAGAGCCCTCAATCCCTCAAGCCAAAGGAAAGCTTACAACCCCATGTAAGCTAAATTTTTCTTACGTTTTAATTTTAAATTTATGGTTTTCTTGATTTTCTTGTTTATTTAGTTGATTAAAGTAAATTCTAATGCTATGCCTTGATGAAAAGACCATCCCCTTCTCTTTTGTACACTTCAGCCTTTCTTTATCCTAGAATGTTTAACAAAAAGATTAATTAAACTTTTCTTATTGTTTACTCTCTTGGAAATTGAAAATTGTGTAGATTAGAGTCCTTTACATCTAATTGGGGTTAATTTAAATTAAAAATAGAATGTTAAAAATAAGAAATGGTCAGCCATACAAAGGAGGTTATGGCAAAATTTTCTAGAATTTTGTGGAAAAGAAAGTTTATTTTTATGTTATTCCAAAAGAGTAATCCCCACCGTTTGTACATTCTAAAAGAAATATTCTAATTTACTCCATATACATATTCACCTATGAATATGCATGGATATCATGGATATTAATTATTGAATTTAATTTCTATGCATAGAAAGGTGCATAATGGAATTTTTTATTATAAAAGTGTTGTTTTAATTGAATTTAATTTCTATGCATAGAAAGGTGCATAATGGAAATTTTTATTATAAAAGTGTTTCTTTCATTGAATTTAATTTCTATGCATAGAAAGGTGCATAATGGGAATTTTTATTATAAAAGTGTTATTTTCATTGAATTTAATTTCTATGCATAGAAAGATGCATAAAGGATTTATTTTTATTTCAAAAGTGTTACTTTCATTAAAATTGATTTTATTCATAGAAAGATGCATAAAGAATGTATTTTTGTTTCAAAAGTGTTATTCTCATTAAAATTGATTTTATGCATAGAAAGATGCATCAAGGATTTATTTTTATTTCAAAAGTGTTATTCTCATTAAAATTGATTTTATGCATAGAAAGATGCATAATGGATTTATTTTTATTTCAAAAGTATTATTCTTATTAAAATTGATTTTATGCATAAAAAGATGCGTAAAGGATTTATTTTTATTTCAAAAGTGTTATTCTCATTAAAGTTGATTTTTGTGCATAAATAGATGCATAAAAGGATTTATATAAAAGTGTTATTCCCACTGAAGTTGATTTTTATGCATAAATAGATGCGTAAAGAAAATTTATATCAAAATTAGAATCCTCTTAAATTCTATGTTTAAATTCTATGAAATAGATGTGATTTCTGATGTGAGGTGAATAGATTTGATGAGATGTGATGTGAATTAGATAGATGTGAATGAATGGATGGATGGATGTGATGTGAATAGAGGTGATGAGATGTGATGTGAATCACATCTCATCAAATCTATGGATGGATGGATGGATGTGAATAGAGGTGATGGATGTGATGTGAATCAGATGGATGTGAATGGATGGATGTGAATAGAGGTGATGAGATGTGAGGTGAATAGATGTGATGAGATGTGATGTGAATCGAGATGTGAATAAATGAGATGTGATGTCATGCGAGTTAGGATGTAAATGAACGATATGGATGTGAATGTGTATGTGAATATGTGAAAGAATGGATGTGAATGTATGTGTGATGAAAATGGATGTGGATATGTATGTGAAAGAATAGATGTGGATGTATGTGAAAGAATGGATGTAGATGTGTATGTGCAAGAATGTGATGTGATGGAAAGAGATGTGATGTGACATAAATATATGTGGATGTGAAGTGATAGATATGAATGTATGAATAGATGTGGGTAGTTGTACACAGGTGAACGATTGGATGGATGTGGATGAATGAGATGAGATGTGTATGAAATGAGATATGATATGGATAGATGTGATTAGATGTTATGTGGATAGAATGTATGTGATGGGATGGTGATGATGAGAATAAATGTGATAGATATGAATGAATGTGATGTGAATCGGGATGTGAATAAATGAGATGTGATGTCATGTGAATTGAGATGTGAATGAATGTGATGTGATGAGATGTGGAGATAGGTAGATGCGAGTGGATGAGATCTGATGAGGATAAATGAGGAAAGATGTGATGAGATGAAAATGATGTGATTGGATGAGAATGGGAATACATATGAAATGGATGTGATTTAAATAATGTGGATTGATGTGTAACAATGTGGAAAGATGAGAGTTTATTATAGAAACTATATTTATGACCTGTTTTTAAATGACTGTTTTATGTCAAGAATGTTGGGGAAGCATTTTGACCATCTTGTGAATGAGGTCATGGAGACCTAATCTGATAAAGTTGCAACAGCTGACGAAGAGTCAATGGAGGACGTCTCGCATAGCAAGGTCGGTCGAGGTCTTGACCAGCCTCGGTTCGATTAAAATGGTGAGCTTCTGGTACGGTGGATGAGGGACCAAAGAAGCGGCCTATGAGTGAAGTGCTAGGTCACCTGCTGCTCTGCGAAGGATCCTAGAGGGTGCTGACTATACGGTGCTCGGGCTCTGGGTCGCCGAAGATACCCACACGTGCATCGTGGAAGATATTGGAACAAGGAGTAAGAGTTGTTTTCTGAATTCGGGCATGGATCTGGTTAATTGACCTTGCTGGTCCTCAACGGATGAGTCCATGGCTCTTTTATATGGATCCGTTGGTTGATCTTGCTGATCTTCAACGGAGATTCCATTTTGATATGTGAATATATTGTCGAGTACTATGAGCTAAGAACCATCGAAAAGGCCCCTAAGTGGACAGGTGGTGAGGGTTCTGGTTGCCAATGATGCCATAGGTACACCGATGAAGGAATGATTGGAAATAAGGATTCAACCGGAGATTTTGAGGATTATGATCAATGACACTATGATTTCATTAAATGATTGTTTTAAAGATAGCTGAAACTGTGAAAAGGCAATTTCATATTGGGTGTGTAAGTGGTGTGACTAGTTTTAAGTTTGCATGAATATCTGGGTAGGGGGCCTGGGATCCGTTGGTTGATCTTGCTGATCTTCAACGGAGATTCCATTTTGATATGTGAATATATTGCCGAGTAATATGAGCTAGGAACCATCGAAAAGGCCCCTAAGTGGACAGGTGGTGAGGGTTCTGGTTGGGCCAATGATGCCATAGGTACACCAATGAAGGAATGATTGGAAATAAGGATTCAACCGAAGATTTTGAGGATTATGATCAGTGACACTACGATTTCATTAAATGATTGTTTTAAAGACAACTGAAACTGTGAAAAGGCAATTTCATATTGGTGGGTGTGTAAGTGGTGTGACTAGTTTTAAGTTTGCATGAATATCCGGCTAGGGGGCCTGGGAACTCTTTTCCTCCCTGGTACCCGGGATAAAACCTAACCAAATTCCTAATTGGATCCCATCACTACAGTGGTTGCGCGGTTGACTAACCCACGGGATTGGATGGGGTTAGGCTGGACTGATGGATCCCTAAATTGAGACTCAATTCTATTATGGTACAATAGATGAAGTAAATTCCGAGCAAAAATTGTTCTATGGAAAAGAATCAACGGCTGTGCCTCTCAATGAGGAAAAAAGCATTGGTCTCTATGATCCAAGTGCAATCTTTTCCCTCATCTGACTATGGGACTTACGGGTTCGGTCAGATCAGTTCAGTTAGTTAAGGCTTTTGACTACGTTAGAGAAAAATTATCTTGGAGGAATCGCCCATGCTTTCCAAGCAAGGGAAGTTTTTCTGGGATCGGTTTTGGAAGAACCGATGGATTAGTCTCTCGTCCGGATATCCATGGGTGAGGCCCCGAGTGAGGGAGTGCTACTTCCGCTGTTAGTACCTCCCTGAATTCGTTGCGCGGAGGGGACACGGATCTTTCTGCTGGTATCAGAGAAAATTGGCTAATGTGGATCAACCGAGAAGCCAAAAATGTCAAAATTTTATGAAGTAGCAGTAAAAGGTTGTAATTGTGTGATAGAATTCATACAAATTGTTATTCATACTGAAATTCATAAATTGGTAATTGGGTCTTCAAATGGAAGTACCGCAATTATATGGAATCCCTAACTTGCTTAAGGCCTAGACATGATGGTACTTATAGTTCCAAGGACCGTGACTACCTGTATATACCGAGGGTATAACTGCAGCTCTTTACTGGATAGGAACATGGATCGAGGTCGTCGTGGTAGAAATGATAACCCCCAACTCGATGAGGAAGAGCTCGACTTGAATGTTCATAAAACTCTTCATAGATCGCAGCCTAGACCTTTCAAGGGTGAAGGGGAAAACTTGGGCGAGGCTGTGGAGAAGTGGATCGAAGCAATGGAAGAGTACTTTGATGTCACTAGGTACAATGAGAAGATCAAAATGGCTCTTGCAAGGCTGAAGATAGTAGAAACAGCCAGAGTGGCATGGAGAAACCACTACGAGACAAACCGTCTGGAGGATCGGAATACCCAGACATGGAATGATCTCAAAATTTACCTAAGGATGAGGTTCTATCCTCCCATCTTTTTGGAAACAAAGATGAACGAATTCTTAGAGTTAACCCAGGGGAGCAGAACTATTGAAATATATCACCAAGCGTTCGCTCTCCTCCTCAAATACTTGCCACCGCTGGATGAAGAACAGCTGTGGCCAGGTTCATTCGGGGACTGAACGAACCTTTGAATATCCTGGTGAAGGATGCCAAGCCAGTTTCCATGGCTGAAGTAGTGCTGCGGATGGCGAAGGATTTCGCCAAGGCCTTTATGTCAAAGTCCCGCCGAAGCCAGCACCATTGTTGGAAATGCTCCATGACATGTTCACACATTAGCATGAAATATGTTTCTAAGGTTATGTGGACATGTAAAACAAGCATGGTAGAATGGCAAGTTACTGGGAATCTCCACCAAATGCAAGTGGGGCACATGGAGCCAAGTCTAATGGAGAGAATCATGGAAAAGGTACCTAGATCCACAAATCAAGGGGAGAGAATATAGGGCACCTCTTGTTAGTGCCTAATCCTATCCCTAATAATGTTTAACCTTGAGCTAATCCATTGTACCTTTAGCCTATTTAAGAGGCATCATATCAATGAAGATGCGTGTGTGATTATCATCATTTTGCTCTCCACATTATGCCCAAGTGATTAGTGTTAATCTATTTTTATTAATCTCTTTATTATGCTTTAATCATGGCTCTAAGTTCTTATGATCCACCATGATTTCAACATGGTATCAGAGCTCGAGATCCATGCCCAGCCTTTCTTTAGCCCATCATCAAGTGGTTAATCTCTCTGATTAAGCCATAATCCCCATTTTCAAGCTATACAATCACCTCTCTTCATCTTGCTTCCTTTGCACCCCCAGGCAAAGATGCATTGATTTCTCCTCATTCTCTTAATCATTGCCAAAACCCTTTGAAGGACACCTCCTCCAGCTCAAGGCGACCCTCTATAGCAGGCGAAACGCGCACAGCGCATCGTCATCATCTTTGACCCCAAATCAAGCATCTCATGCTCCAATCGACTCAATCGCTCCATTTCGACCAAATCAAACCTTGAGAAGCTATCCTCGGGGATTTTCCAGCCCCACAAACACGGCTATGGTCTCAGAATCAGTAGAAAACGACGCTAGCTCTACTGATTCCAGCCCTGGGCACTCCAGAGAGCAGTTTTGGTAAATATGTGATTAAGTAGTGATTAATGTGTGCTAATGAAGGTTTATGGTGATCAAAGTGAAGTCTATCCACTGCTATTGCCCTTTCACCACATTGATAGATCTCCTCGAAATCATTGAGTTATTGCTATTCAAAGGTACATTATTTTTCATGGGAGTTTAGGGTTTTGTACTTGATTAAGCCACATCATTAAGCATTAATCTCAAATATCTCTTGCAAAAGGGTTTAGACACTGCTCAAATAATGAGTAAGACCACCCACTCATGGCTTTCAGGCCTAGCTTGTGCCTATATTCATGTGATACAATGCTATGGTGATGGATGTTATGCTATGGATGCCTATGGTACATGCCATGGTCATGTAGGCTCATGCACTATGAGGATGCTAAAATGGAATGCCCACATGCTTTGTCAAGATGCCAGAATGATGGAAATGCATGTATGTCAAGCTTATGTGCAATGTTAGGATGAACAAAAAGATGCTATGCAAGATGAAAATGCAGATGGAGATGCAAAAATGGATGGAAAGAAAGATGAAGATGCCAATGAAGATGAAAAAGATGATGTCTATGATGATTCTTATGCCATGGTTCATGACTCTTATGTTATGATGATGAATGGGTCATCTAGAGCTATGATTATGTATGTGTCATCCAGGCAAATATGGTAAGCACTTCGAATGATTCCGCAGAAGCAATCCAAGCATGCAACAATGTTACTACCTCCTTTGATGCAGAGGTAGATGCAGAATGGGCTTTCTAAAGCCAACAATGTTTATGCCCTCTCTTACCCAAATGTTTATGTATGGACACCTCTAACCACCGATGATGTAGGTTATGTGTTTTTATGATGCTCACAATATCTCTCAGTAGGCCATGTAGCCCTCAAGGGGGAGATTTGATGGGAGTGTTGGGTCTCCATGCCCAACTCATGATGGTGCACATGAGGCACTATGTTTCATGCATGGAGTTATGATAGGGCTTTGGAGGGAATGATGTGCTTAGAAAAGTCTAGTATGTAGGCTTCATGTAGAGCCATGCTCATCTAGGAGCTATGCTATTTTCATTTTCATTTTTATGTTGATACCATGTATAGATGAAGGAGGGTGTTGGAATATGCTCCATGCCATGGATCAAGGAGGGTGTTGGAAATGCTCCATGACATGTTCACACATTAGCATGAAATATGTTTCTAAGGTTATGTGGACATGTAAAACAAGCATGGTAGAATGGCAAGTTACTGGGAATCTCCACCAAATGCAAGTGGGGCACATGGAGCCAAGTCTAATGGAGAGAATCATGGAAAAGGTACCTAGATCCACAAATCAAGGGGAGAGAATATAGGGCACCTCTTGTTAGTGCCTAATCCTATCCCTAATAATGTTTAACCTTGAGCTAATCCATTGTACCTTTAGCCTATTTAAGAGGCATCATATCAATGAAGATGCGTGTGTGATTATCATCATTTTGCTCTCCACATTATGCCCAAGTGATTAGTGTTAATCTATTTTTATTAATCTCTTTATTATGCTTTAATCATGGCTCTAAGTTCTTATGATCCACCATGATTTCAACAACCATCACCTTTCAAAAGGTTTTTAATTCCAGAAGGTGATTCCAACCTTCCACCGCCTAAAAGATATCAAGGTCAAGCCCAAGATATGGGAAGTTCCAGAATGGAAGAAATGTCCTTTTCCCGAAACTCAAACCCCTGGAATTCAACTTCAGAAGTTCCACCCTTGAACAAGGGAGTGAAATGCTATAACTGTCAAGGATTTGGACATCACGGTATGGATTGCCCAACTCCTTTTGGATCAAGGTTTTCGGGGCAAGGAAATCAGGGATCAAGATTCCAGACTCCAGCTCCTTCCTTCCAGAGTTCTTTCTGCCAAAATCAAGGAAATCCCAGAGGTAAACCCTCTAACCAACCTGCAGTTTCAATCCAAAGTAATGTAAGACCTCCGCCTCAGAATAGGGGAAGTCAAAGAGAGATATTCCTAAATCGGCCGTCCACTTCCAAGGCAATAACGCTGGAAGTGATTGAAGAAGAAGAAGAAGATGAAAGAGATCATATTCCACCTGCGAGATGAGGACATCTCGTGTTTTTTAAGTGGGGTAGGATGTAAGATTCCTCCCCAGCCCCTCAAGATGTCCAGTTTCTCCCCCTGTAATCAATCCCCTTTTCAGAGTAATAATAGATCTTGTTTCTATCTATTTTGGCCTGGAGAGAGAAAATGTCTAGAGGGAGGTAATTCAAAATTGAGATATTTTTTGATATAAAAATCCTCCTAGTGTCTAAAATGATTTCCCCTAAAATAGAAATTCAAAAAGAACTTTCCAATGTGCAATTGGAATAAATTAAAAATAGGTATAAAGGACCTTAGCCTAAGGGTCCAGATTTTCAGAAATTTCTGAATTATGCTCCAATTAAGGTTCCTATGGACCAAGAAGATTAATCCAAATGTAGGGATGAGATAAATTAAAGAATAAAAGAAAAACCCCTAAAAATGAGTAAATGCTCACATAAGATGAAGAGTTGACTGAGTACAAGGTTTATTAGTTAAAAATTTAGAGATATTTAGAGGCAATGATGCATTTTTGACACCTCAGTGTGGGGATCTCCCCTCATGAATGAGGCACCTATTTCACATGTGTGGAGGAGTTTTAAACTAAAAAATAATGAGATATTTTCATCTCTCGTCTCTCCTGTTTCAACTAGATCCAAAAAGTAAGCTAAACTGACCCAAAAATGGTCAAAAATTGACCAAATTGATCTGAAAAATTCTAGAATCAGTTTGCTTGGTTAGAGGCTCACTTTTTCCTATAAATAAAAGCCTCCCCCTTTGTAAAAGCTTAATGGTGTTTTATGTACTATTACTCTACTCCTACCCAGAGCCATTTACATTGAATTTTCTTAATAATTCAATTGTTTTTTTTGGCTTAATCCTCTCCAAAGCAATTGGTGGCCACTCTTGCTTCAAACAAGAGTAGAACCCTCAATCCCTCAAGCCAAAGGAAAGCTTACAACCCCATGTAAGCTAAATTTTTCTTACTTTTTAATTTTAAATGTATGATTTTCTTAATTTTCTTGTTTATTTAGTTGATTAAAGCAAGTTCTAATGCTATACCTGATGAAAAGGCCATCCCCTTCTCTTCTTTATAATTCTGCCTTTCTTTATCCTAGAATGTTTAACAAAAAGATTAATTAAACTTTGCTTATTGTTTACTCTCTTGGAAATTAAAAATTGTGTAGATTAGAGTCCTTTACGACTAATTGGGGTTGATTTAAATTGAAAATAGAATGTTAAAAATGAGAAATGGTCAGCCATAAGGAGGTTATGGTAAAATTTTTTAGAATTTTGTAGAAAAGAAAGTTTATTTTTATGTTATTCCAAAAGATTAATTCCCACCGTTTGTACATTCTAAAAGAAATATTCTAATTTACTCCATGTATATATTCACCTATGAATATGCATGGATATCACGGATATTAATTATTGAATTTAATTTCTATGCATAGAAAGGTGCATAATGGAAATTTTTATTATAAAAGTGTTATTTTCATTGAATTTAATTTCTATGCATAGAAAGGTACATAATGCAATTTTTTATTATAAAAGTGTTGTTTTCATAGAATTTAATTTCTATGCATAGAAAGGTGCATAATAGAAATTTTTATTATAAAAGGGTTCTTTTCATTGAATTTAATTTCTATGCATGGAAAGATGCATAAAGAATTTATTTTTATTTCAAAAGTGTTATTCTCATGAAAATTGATTTTATGCATAGAAAGATGCATAAAGGATTTATTTTTATTTCAAAAGTGTTATTCTCTTTTCTATGCATAAAGGATTAATTGTGAGTGTTTTTCATGTAAATATACATGTCGGTAGTTTGTGTTTGATCACTTTGCAACAAGTGTAATCATGTTCGGATTGATCATGTGTTTGATCACTTTGCATCAAGTGGGATTAAGTTGGGATTGATTGATGTGTTAATTGTCAATTGACTGTTAATAATAATGTGATTAGTGTTTTGAGTTTAGGTGATGGAGTAATTTAGGGTATTATTATTGAGTTGTCACATGGATGAAGAATGGAGACGATGCAAGGACTCCGATTGAGGTATTGTAGAGCTTATATTTCTCCGTGAGTCAAATTTTTATATTAATTTTTGCCATCTATCCATTTTGGCTTATTGGTTATTGGTTAGACATCGTGTGTGAAAAGGAACATTTTTTACAATCATGCTAGCCTAGTACTAAGGTTTGAAGTATGAAACCACCAACTAGGGGGGAGCACCCATTGTGTGTCTTGCATTTTGCTCTCATGTATATTGTAATGTTTATTTTGATTTGAAGCTTCGTTCATAGTAATTTGTCTATATGGTGGTTTGTCAATCTCCACTGCCCAAGGATTTTTTTTTTCCAAAACATAGACTTCTATTAAGTAATATAAATTCATAAAGGAAGATCTCAACCAATCAAGGGCACTATGCTACCATAAAAGCCCCATAGTAGGAGTGGACGAGAAGAAAATACTATGGTCCCACTCTCATAAATTTGTTGCGTTTTGTTTGTGCACCTCTAGAAGATCCCTGTATACAAGCCAAAGAGTATGAACGACGTCACTCCATACACTGGGTGTCATAAACATGAATACCCTCATACACTGGGTGTCCTAAACATGAATACCCTCGAAGGCCTCTGAGCATCTGGTCTTCCAAATATACCATGCCTAGATACTAGCAATAATCTCCCAAGTGATGCCAATACTCTATGGGGGTGGTGTATTGTAGCTCGGGTTCTAAGATATGCCCCTACAGACAAGTATAATAGGATCTGCTCCCCTGCTCTCAAAAAGAAGTTGAGGCGGTTAGGTACCTTACATGCCATAAGGATCTCCACACAACCAACACATCTTCGGTCTAGTTTGGTTGGACAAAAGTTAAAGATCATCACCCCAAAGTGGTAAGAAAAATATACATTAGTTTTTGCAATCGTCAATCTGCTCTTCATTCCAACATTCAAACAACACAGACGCAGCTCTTGCAAACAAATGCACGCTGCATACAAATGATGCTCGAGATGCATTATCAGCTCCCTTCTTTTTCGTGGCAAACACCCACACTGTGAAACCTTTCTAGGTTCAACTATACAAAGACAGCCATGACTTGAGGAGGACGTGCGTGTATTGTTCAAATCATCTCAATATCTGATGGTCCTTACACTGGCCAGACTTTCATAAGGACATGCTTGCATTGTTCAAATCGTTCTCAATGGCTCATGCAACTTACACTAAACAACCTGTCAGAAGGTTTTTGCAATTCCTTTTTGAGGAGTCCCTGCATAATATCCCATACGCATAACTAGTAGGTAAATATAGGTCCAAATGTATTCCAAAAAGACACATAGTTCATTACACATTAAACCTCACAACAATAAGCATGTTGAAGGGTTTCACCCAACTCAATTTTCAAGCAGTACACAAGACCAGATTGAATTAGCATCATGGCACTTTGAAGACAATCAAGCTCAAAACTGCATAGCTATGACCCATTCCTGCTTTTAAAAAAAAAGTGGAACATGTTGAAAAAAAAACACTTTATATACTATAAGAATTTATGCTTACCAACAAATTCTAAATCAACCTTTCTCATTATAAGATGGGCTCATTTTATCCATGACTCCCAAAGCCTGTGAAACTGCCCTGCACTTTGGCAGGCAGTGCTGCTTATACATGGACCTGAAGAGTGTATTGGCCTCTTCTACTTTGCTGAGCTTGCACAAGCACTTCATAAGTTCGAACAAGGTAAAAATACCAATGGCGAACCTATTGTCCACAACAATGTTACAAACCTTCAAGGCATCCTCTACCATACCCTGCTTACACAATGCCCTTAGAAGAAAATCATAGGTGATAGCATTGACCTCAAGGCCATGTTCCAACATTTCCTCCAAGCACTTCATCGCATCAGCTACTCTATTTAATTTCAGCAACATCCCTACAATTGGGGTGTAACAGAAAACACTAGGCTTGCAGCCCCGGCCTTTCAGTTCAGTAAGAAGCTCTATTGCTTCATTGAGCTTCTCCAGTCTGCAATACCAACTGATCATTATTGCATAAGAGGGTATACTAGGGCCTGTCAATGCAGTTACCATCCCCCTGAAAACTTTCTCTGCTTCATCCAGTTTCCCCGAGTGGGCAAGGTTGTGAATAAGGGCATTACACACCTCTGTGTTAGTAAAGCCATGATTGGCAAACAAACTTTTCAATAGATCAAGCATTTCTTGCGTCTGTTTTGCTTGCCTTAGCCCATTTGATAGATAGATGTAGCTCCTGGCATCTACCCAGCCTTCCTTTTTCATCAATTTGAAGAAATCAATAGCCTTTGAAATATCTTCACTTAAGAGAAGCCCTTGGAGAAGAATGTTGAATGTGGACTGGTTAGGACGACAAACTGTTCTCATGCTGGCAAACATGTTAATGGCATCCTCAACCTTGCCCGCCCTGCAAAATGCTCTGACAATGATGTTGAAAGTAGACACAGTCGGTTTCAAACCCCTCTTCTGAAGGGCAGAAAAGGTTGACATGGCGTTCTTCATCGCATTGACACAGCAAAATCCTTCAATAAGGCCATTGTAAGTGGAAACGTCAGGTTCACAGCCTTCCTTAAGCATTATGTCAAAGCAACTTTGCGCATCTCTGATGTGCCAAGACACCCCAAATCCACGGATAAGAGTAGAAAATGCACCAGTATCGAGGTTCATACCATCCTCTAGCATTCTGCTGTAGCATAACCTGGCTTCTCCTACTAGATCTGACAGAAAAAACACACTGAGGAGTGTCGTGTAGAGATGGATATCAACCGCAACATTGTACTCACGTATTCTTCTGAAGACATCTACTGCCATGCCTGGCATACGCGCCATCCCATACGCTTTGATCATGATGCAAAAGGTTGTTATGGTAACCTGGCAACCATTGGCTCTCATCTCATTCAAAAGCTCCCACATTTCATCGAAATGTTTGATCTCGCCTAGTTTCAAAAGGTAAGCATGGTAAGAGTAAACATTATGCCCTATCTGTTTGCATGTCCATTGAAAGAATGGCGTAACCAAGGCCACCCTTCTCTGTTTAAGAATGACTCTGGAAACGATGAAGTGAGAGAGGTGCATGGTGTAACGCTCCTCTAGAAAGGCTTCTGTGCAGGCCTCCCAACCTCCACTGTCCAGAAGATTGCAAATGTCCTGTACGATCTTTGTATCTTGAGGGGCAAGAACACGCATAGAAGCATTGTCAACACCCTCCATGTTGAGCCCTGGCTCTGTGTAATCTTCACCTTCACTGCTCCCCATCCTCGACTCGGCTTCCTGCTCAAAAAAGGAGGGTTCTTCCATAAGATCGTTACCTCCGCTTGCCATGGTAGCATTCTGCCGTGGATGTAGGGTTTCATAGACATCTTTCACTAGGGTTTCCCCAATATTTTTGTTTTCCATGCTTGCCACAGCAGAATTCTGTTGCAGGATTGGGATTTCACTAATATTCTTTTGTGGAATGCGGGTTTCCCCAATGCCATCTGCTATGGCAGCAATCGGCTCCAAAATGAAGGTCTCGGTCATGGTATTTCTTTCCATGCTTGCAATGGCATCATTATTCTGAGAAATGCTGCTGCCTTCCCTGCTTGCCATGCCGCCGTTTCGCTGCAGAGCTAGGGTATCTCCTGCACTGTGGCTCTCCAAGCTCGCCATGGCAGCATCGCCATGACTCAGCCACGCTCTAGAACTGCAGAACCATCGAGCGGCTGCTGCTGACGAAAACTCTGCGTCTCGCGGCTTGCCACGATCAAGCCCTATTTTTTTCGTTGCAGCAAAACCCTCCCTGCGCAGTGTTCTTGACTTTAGCAGTTCACAGCTCTCTTCATGTGCAGGACGAGAGATTGATCTTGCAAACAGTTGCTGAGATCGTTTCTTGCTCAGACAGCGCAGACATCGGCGCGAAACTAACATGTTCCTGCAATTAGACACACCTACAAAGGATCCATAGCTCAGAGATATGGAAGTAAGCTCTGAAACTCTGAGCTTGATGAGACCCTAAAACCTTAGGGAACCAGAAATAAACCCTACCAAGGCTCATCTTTGCATGAATGAGCCCTCATTTTTCCCCTCTAATGTAAATGACACTTTCTTTCTTTCATTCTTTTTTGGGAAATGACACTTCCCACTTAGGATGACTTCTTTTTCTGTTTTAATGTGTGTGGGTATTGTATTTAGGGGCTTTACACAATTGCAGTTAATCGATCCGTCCATGAGAGATGGAGGGGAGAGATTCTCCCCCATTTTTGGAGAGGCGAAGTTCTCAAGTGTTCCATTGTGGCTAGGGGTGGACAGACAATGGGAGACAGAGATGAGCAGGAAAGACTTTCCCCCATTTTTGGGTTTTCAATTGGAACAAGCTGTATTTCCAACAGGCGGAGAAAATGTGTAAGCACCCTTTGATGCCACAAGGGTAGATTCAAAACCAGGTACCTCAAGAACGACTCATTTGTATTCTCCTTAATGTTGTGTACACCTATATGGTGATGTCGACTTAGCACCGCTAGTTAATATTAAAGGCTATTTTTTAGCCATGATAATCAGCCTTTTTTTCTAACTTTAACACCTCAAAGTTTAGTCTAAAGGCATGTAGCCATTTATACGATAGTGATGTGCAGACGTAGGCTAATAATGGGCCGGGACACTTGTTCCCTCCTCTGGAGGTTTTTTCCTCCGAGCGTGTGTAGACACTCTTATGCGTGTGTAAGTGACCTTGTCAAGTCATTTCGCTTGTACACACTCTTACGAGTGTGTGTAAGTGACCTTATCATGTCACTTCACTCATTCTTATCAATCTATTGTGAGTGTTATGCTTCTCTCTATCTCTCCTTGCTTGCTACATCTATGTGTGTGTTGTCATCTTCTCCTCGAGCTACTCTTGTTCACTCATGTAGTAAAACTCCCAAGCATGCTTGGGATGTGGTTGTTGCACTTTACTTGCGTAAGCCGTTAGTGTCCAAACATATTCGCTGATGTAAAACTGCCAAGCATGCTTGGGATGTGCTTGTTGCGTTTTACTAGGTGTGTAGTGAGGCACGAGCCTACTTGCGTAAGCAGTGAGTGTCCAAGCATATGAATGAGGGAGATTTAATGGATGAGTACCCCATATAAGGATCAAAGATCTTAGGGAGTAGCTTGCATTTGATGAGGCCTATCTGGATAGTTCAATGGTATCTACTATTCTTATAGCTGATTCATACCGAGGCTTTTTTGCATCCACACTTTGTCTCATGATGCAGGGTAACCTGAATGCCCTTACGTTTGATGAGTTGGATGCAATGCTCTTGCAAAAAGAGCAATCTTTACAAAACTGAACTAGTATGTGTGTGGGAGATCATGCATTTACTGATACCAGAAAGCTATTTGCGAAAAAGAAAGGTTAACTTGGGCTTATACAAAGCGCTAATCTTAATAGTTGTATTAATAGAGGACGTAAAAGAAAAGCTAGTCAAGAGTATGGCGAGAGAAATAAACACAATGATCTCAATAATCATATATTATGATGGGTAGGAAAAACCTTGGACTGAGAGTGAAAAAACATGGGACTCAATGTACAAGAGAGTGAAGAGAGATGATGGCTAAGGAAGGCTCACAAGCTAGAGAAGGCACCCTAAGGCATCCTTCTCCCTTTGTGAGGGCGCTCATTTATACCCAAGCATGCCTTGATGCCCAAGCTGGATGCCTTGAGGCACAAGCCGGATGCCTTGACGTTCAAGCTGGGTACAAGCTGTGTAAAGGGAATCTTTACAGGCGCACTACCTTCATGTGCACATGGGTATGGTCCGAAAAGTGTACCTTTTGGAGTGAAGCATACACTACCAACATGCATGATAGATAGCACTATTGTAGCTTAAAGCACACGCTATCGAGACGACAAGCCCAATAGATAGCATTTTTATATCTTGTGGTTGACAAAAAGGTGCAACCACTCACCCAAATCACATGGGTCACGTTGCATCAATTTTGGCACAATGTGTGTACAATGATTCTACTGACCCTTCGCAAGTCAAAATGTCAGCAACACAATTATTTGTGCTTTGACATGTTTACATTTGACATGTTAGCAACACAATTATTTGTGTCTTCGACATGTTCACATTTGAACTTCTAGTAGGCAAACCATCTCCCATTGCCAATTTTTGTGCACATTTTTCGAAGAGTGAAAACCCTAAAATAATTGAGATCCGTCTTTAGTGTGAATTCCACAGGAAGGACAAACAATCGAAAATTATCAAAACAATTTTTGGCGGATAGAATTTCTTTGTGGATGGAAGGGTAGTTTAGTTCTGTGTCATGAAATCTTCCTGCAGCATATTTGCAAATTTCCTCCTTCCCATCCTTTAATTCTGTGAGAATGCCGCAGATGCTGGTTTAGTTTTTTGTAGTGAATCACAATTCTCTTTTTTCCTCTCTTGATCTCATTATGATTGTTGACAAATACGGCAAGAGCGGACTAGTCTGAATCAAGATGAGAGGATTTAGTTGGTGTGGATCCTTTTTTGAGTGTTAGCTCGACTTCAAATTTTGAATTTTCCCATCTAAATCAGGATGAGAGGCTTTAGTCGAAGCGGCCCCTTCTTTGAGTGGTAGCTCGACTTCAAATTTTGATTTTTCCCATCTAGTAAGGGGGTCTTTGGAGAAAAGAGTTAGATACTTTTTATGCATAGCATCGATTTCTGCAGCATACCTTTATGTTTCAATGTTGAAGAAAGCCTCTCTAGAATCCTCTTTGTTGGGTAGTCGACCACCTTTTTAGTAGGGCTACTGGTGAGGGTGGCTACTCTTTTTATTTCAAATCTTTGTAATGACCCTTTTTAATCTTGATTATGAAGATGTTCCTTTCAGGATAGACTGCATACATTTCAAAGGTATGTAGAAAGTCGGTGCGGGCGATTAAGACATCACAGTCATGCTTCTCATGGACATACAATCTAATAGGAACAACTAGATTGTTGATCAGGATATCCGTGACAAACGTTTCTATAATTATCCCTTTAGTGCCATTTGCATAGGTGACATCTATTCTACATTTGTTCATCCTTTTGGGTTGAATGAGCCCTAGCTTGATTAGGCTTATTGTGGCACCAGTGTCGATGAACATGTCAAGGGGGAGAAAGGCAGACTTGTTATCATATACATAGGCAGTGATGTGTGTGAACACACTTAGGACTGTCGGGGCACTTTTTTCCTCTTTAGGAGGTTTTTTCCCCCGGCTTGTATATACGCCCATTATTCTAGGGCTAACTAATCTTTTGTAGATTGACACAATCTAATACACTTTGTGTTGTGTGCATTCTTGCTTCTTCTTCCCCAAGCTTTGTGTGCTTTCCTGCAACCCTAATTCCAACAATTGGTATCAGAGCAGGCATCGGCTCCCAGGGCTATGCCGCCAGCACCCTCCGACTCACGTTCTCCGATTGAGGTGAGTTTTCACGAGCGCTTGCAGGTCCCTATACTCTGCAAATAAACCCGCAGGGCTATGCGTTCTCAGAATTTGCATCTGAGGTCGTTTCGGGCTCCGTTTTTGCATTTCAAGTTCTGCACAGGTGTTTTCGTCATTTTCTGCAGAAATTTCGACAGTGCAGTTTTCTGCAAAACAGGCATACGTGTTCTATTGTGGACCGTGCTACATAGCACAAGTTGTCTTTTGTTCAGTCTTTGCTTCATTACAGGTAGCTTTTGTATCAATTTCAGTCAGTGGCCATGGCTGATAACAGCAATGGGCATACATGATGCAGCATGTTTTGGTTGCAAAAGGAGTGTGGAACATTGTGCAGGGTACGGATGTACGTCCAGGTTCTGTGGATGTAGGATCTGTTGAGGATGTTGCAGGTTCTAGCAGCTCTACTGTTGCTGCTGTTTTACCCACTACTGAACAAGCTCGTTGGGATGGTAAAGATGCGCAGGCTCATGCCTTGATTGCACTTTCTGTCAAACGTAACATCACCCCACATATTCGTTCAGCTAAAACAGCAAAACATGCTTGGGATATTCTAGCTGGTTTGTATGCAGGTCGTAACGAGGCAAAAATCGCTTACCTGCGTAAAGAGCTAGAATTGAAGATTATGCAGGAAGATGATGACATGAATGTTTTTCTTGCTGAGATTAAAGATCTCAAAGAACAATTGATTTCTGCAGGTGAGATTATTCCTGATCATTCTCTTGTGCAGACTGTTCTTGATGCTTTACCTGAGACATATCAGACTTTTGCTTCCACGTGGAGACTTCTTAATGAGGACAGACCTGATGCTGTCAAGTATGATACTTTAGTCAACAAGCTCTTGCAAGAAGCGCAGTCCAGGCAAAACAGGGCCAGGCAGCATGCAGTTGATCAAGCATTTATTGCTGCCCAGCAGCAGAGAAGAAGTGGTAAGGCAGCCCCTTCCACTGTTTCTTCTCCTATTAGTAGGTCTGCAACTTCTTCTCCTTCCACAGGTAGCAACAATAAGTCTGAGAAGGCTCTTGATAAATGCAAGAAAAAGACCAGGTGCAACTATTGTAAGACAAATGATCATGTCATTAAGAATTGCCCTAAGCTAAAGGCTAAAGAGGCAAAGAAGAAAGAGTCAAATGCAGCCACAATAGCGGATGCTTCTACAAATGCAGATTTTGCAAATGTTGTGCAGGATACAGAATGGGCGTTTAGCGTGTATTGCCAGTATGACCCATCTGTACATGATGCATGTTTGGCAGTTTCTGTTGACTCTCATGTATGGTATTTTGACAGTGGTGCTACAAAGCACATTACCTCGCATCGTGATATGTTCACTTCTCTTGAGGCTGTCCCTAATGGGAATACTGTCACATGTGCCAATAATGCTTCTTACCCAGTGAAGGGCATTGGTAAAATTATGCTTACTACTGCAAATGGCAGCGCTTTCACACTTTCAGATGCTTTGTATGTGCCAGGGATAAAGAAGAATCTATTGTCTGTCTCTGCGCTTGCTAGACTTGGACTTGTAGTCAAATTTGTGGATGACAGATGTACTGTTCATGATTTGACTTCTGGTGATACGATTATAGTATCTGGCACCTTGTTTCGTGGGCTGTATAGGCTCAATTCTTATGACAAGTGTGTGGAAGATTCAGCAAATGCAGTTTCTGATGAAAAGGCAGTTTCAGATGCAAAACTATGGCATGCTCATTTTGGTCATCTGAACTTTGCTAGTTTGCTGCGTTTGCAGAAATTTGATATGGTTGCTTCATTGCCCCCTCTTGAGGCACCATTGAAACATGTTTGTGAAGGCTATATTTTGGGCAAAATGCAGCGTTCTGCGTTTCCAAAAGATGGTTTTGTGTGGGCCACTCGCAAATTGCAGCTTGTACATAGTGATGTATGTGGGCCTATGCAAACTCCGTCATTTGGTAAACACTTGTACTTCGTGACTTTCATTGATGATTACTCAAGGCATGCATGGGTATATCCATTGAAGGCAAAGTCCGAAGTGTTTTTGTGCTTCAAACAATTTTTTCTTATGGTTGAAAATGTATCCAATTGTACTATGGGCACCCTCCGTTCTGATCGAGGGGGGGAGTACTTGTCTAAAGAGTTTGATGCATTTCTGGCTAGTCGTGGGATAAAACACCAATGTACAGTGCCGTATACCCCTCAGCAAAATGGTGTTGCTGAGAGGAAGAACAGGTCACTTATGGAGATGGCACGATGTATGGTTAAGAGCCAAGCTTTGCCACATGCGTTTTGGCTTGAGGCTGTCATGTGTGCTGCATATGTACTCAACAGGTGTCCCACTAAGGCCTTGCAGTCTGGCAGGAAGCCTTCTATTGGTCACTTGCGTGTCTTTGGTTGCTTGGCCTATGCTTTAGTGCCTGTGCAACAACGTAGAAAATTGGATGATAAGACTGTCAAATGCATTTTTGTTGGTTACTAGTGCTTCCCTATTGATGCTCCTTTTGCTTCCAGTGTCCACCACCACTGCTTCCTTATTGATGCTCTATTTGCTTCCATTTTTGTTTTTCAAAACTAGAAAACTGAGGTTTAGTTCTGAAGGCATTAATTTTGACAGATTTTACCAATTCTTCTCCAAAGTCAGAGGAAGATTCTTCTTCTGTTGACGGTGGAAGACTTGGTTCTTCTTCTGACTCTGAGAATTTTGTAAGGATGTCTGTGGAGACTCCATCGAGTTTTGAATTTGTTTAAACTAATTCATACTCTACGTTTTCTGCAAGGAGAACATTTATCTTATTTTTACATACCTTAGGGAAATCTTTTGCATAGTGGCCTTTTTTGCCACAGAGAAAGGAGAGAGAAAGCATGCATCCCCTGTATTGACTGCTTTCTTTCTGAAGTCTCTTTTGAATGGGTTTCTTTTAAAACACCTTTCATGTCCTTTGGAGGTTTTATGTTTTGCCTTTTCTGTCTTCTTGTAAGAGCAACTTTCTGTTCCAAATTTGCATCCATAATTTCTAGATTCATTGCAGGTATCACAAAGCTTACCTGGAAGGTTTTTTCTTTCATTATCTTTGATGTCCTTTTATCCCCGCACATTTGTCCGAGAGTGAGGAGGATGTGCCTATGCACTTCTCTAAATGTCATGTACTGGAGCTTCTCAAGGCCTTTGTTACCTGTTTCTTCTTCTGTACTTTGAAGGTCTTTAATGACCTTTTCTGATAACTCCTTTGGATAAGAGTTTATGTAAAAGTTCTTGGCAAAGGAATCATTCCATAGCTGCCTTAGTAGATCAAGTGTTGAATATTATCCCAATATTCATTGATTCTTGTTAGATCACAACATTTCTTTCTTGTTAGATCACTGATTTCTATAGTGTTCCTTCTCATCAATTGATTCTCCAAAAAATAACCTGAACAGAAGCTTCTCAAGAGAGGCTATCCCTTTGCCCATCTCTATGGTTTGCATTTCTATAGGAAGTATGTACCACCATGTTCTTAGATTTCCTTCAAAGAGGGTGAGCATAACCCGATTGGGATCTTTCTAATCAACAAAAGTTTTTCTGAAGAAATATGAAATCATTCTATCAAGAACTACTCTGGCTTGTTGCTTTGTAAGGCCATCTAGGTTGATCAATTATAGTTCTCCTTTGTTTAGTAACTGCTGATGGCTCTGCTTTCTCAAAGGGGACCACTTCCATGTTGACCTTACCATTGTTGCTTCTGATGACTTCGGCTTCTGCAAGCCATCTATTGTAGTCAAAGATCCTTTCAGAGTCGTGGAATTTCTCTTCCCAACTAAATGTGAAGGATTTTCCTTCTCCCATATCTTCATCATCCCAGTACCCACCATGTAACTAGGAAAATAGGTTAGCCAGCTGAGATGTAGAGAGCTCTTCTTGTGATATTATTTATATCTTCTTCAAGGAACTTTCTACCATTTGTGCCTTCATGAGAGATGCATTCTCTCCATCCAATATCAACTTCTGAGAAATTGATTGGCAGAAGGGGCTTCTTGTTTCAACATGAATGTCGTGGGTTTTATGTCTGCTTCCACACATTATGGGGCTTCTTCTTCCTCCAAATTTGCAAACAATTCTTCAACTATTTCAAAATCTTCCACACATTTTGAGGCTTCTTCTTCCTTCGAATGTGCAGAAAATTATTTAACTATTTCCAATCAAGCCTTGGGTTCAAACCTTATATTATGGTGTCATTGGCTTTTTGGGCCTTATTGGATTTTGGCAGAAAATTATTCAACTATTTCCAATCAAGCCTTGGGTTCAAACCTTATATTATGGTGTCATTGGCTTCATTGGTCTTTTGGCAAGCTTCGTCTTTCGAAACATTTCCATAACATCCTCCCATTTTTCTTATACAGCTTTGATGCTAGCCTTTTATTTGCCAAATATCATCTTCCCTGTAAGGTTGTATTGTCGCCACCATTTCTACAATGAGAGAGGGTTTGTGGGTTGGCGAAGATGACTCGTATGTTTGCTGAGGATATTTTTCTTTAAGAGTCCTGTTTATCCTTGCCAAGTTTTTTGCAATTAAATTATTCACTTCGATATGATTAAGAAGCATCCTTGATTCAATTTGGTTGAGTCTATCATTCTCTTGCATGAAAGCCTGCCTATTCGGTATTTCTCTTCCATTAATTGCAGGGAAAGAGCCTTGGAGTGCCAATTTGAAATAGAGAGACCAATCTTTATTGTGTGGTCGGCTGGTTGGTCTCCACATGGTGCATATACCCGTAGATATCCTTACTTTTATGCCTTCCTAGTCGATGACCATGGTGACATCTGGGCTAGGGAATAGATTTTCGGTGTCACCTTGTTGTCTACCAGCAGGTGTACCCATCATCGATACTCCGCTTTTTTCTCTATGCACCATGCATCCAAAAGATGTGCAAAGCTTTGTATCTCCATTGGTGATGGTTTGGGAGTGATCACAAAGATCAAGCCTCATTGTCAAAAAATTTGGTACTACAGATCTTCAAGCTGTCTCAGATTGTCTTCTTTTTACCTTGGTCTACTGACATTTGTAGATACACAAAGAGACTTGCTAGTTGAAGCCTCAGGGGCTTCTTTTCTAATCTGCAACTTCACTAGAGAAGGGAGTTCTTTGGGTAGTTGCTCCATGTCAAAGGTCCATTCTTTTGGAATCTTCAGATCTGACCACCTTGTGACAATGGGCATAATACTACTAGATCTTTCATCTAGCTTCATGAACACTGTTATGCTTTGATCTACTTCTTGACGATTGTTCATGTATTCAATATTCTTCTTCTCCTTCTCTACTATATGCTTTAGCACAGGCATATTGATATTTATATACCTATTACACATTCTCCATTGTAGAGACACAATTTCTATGAAATTCATGAAGTCTTCTGTGTTGAGGGTTGCCATAATTACAAGGGCTTTAAGATAGCAAGGATCTTTGAGATATAGAAGATAATCTGGATAGACTATAGAAAAAGAGGGTCCATCACAGAGGGGAGTGTCCCAAGTAGAAATTATAGACTTTTGCATGTCTTTGACTCTTGTGTCCATAAGGGAAAGCAGAAGTCTAATAGGTATACCCTTTATATATAGTGGAATGGTGCCTATACTATAGATGACACCTAGATGCACATAGTTGTATCCTAGTTCTAGGGCATTCGTGAGATCATATTCTCTATCTAATGGGTAGAAGTAATGAGTTTTGTTAGAACCAAACCCTATGTCAGTAGTTGACTCGAAAACAGAGAATTGAGTAAAAGACTTGAGTTTGAATTTTCTATCCAGATCATATAAGGCTTTTGGGCGAATCTCGGGGATGCTCCACTTAGGATGTGTAGCATTATCTAAGACAGAAAGTGAAGAAGAGGTTACCATATTGCTTGATTCGATTCTAAACCTTATAGACTTGGTGAGAGATAACATTGCCATTGATCAAGGTAAGAGAGGAGTTTGTTGTGCTTGATCATTGCGTGCAAACTGCTTGCAGTGCCTCAAGGTCCAAATGCCTTAACGTCTGATATGACACCCCCTAGCTATGCTTAGCAACTTAACGGTGGTGATGGAATAAGCTTCAAGCAAAGTAGCACCTTAGACTGCGAGAGAGACTAATCGAATACAGATGGGTGATGAATGATGATCAATACCAGATACTATATTAAGAACATTTAAAGAGAGCTTAGCAAGCTCTGATAATCAAGGAAATTAATAAGGATTGAATAAAAAAGTATGGAAGGCCAGAGCTCAGAAAGTTAAAGACAAATCCTTTTCTTAGGGAAGCTATAAGCCAAAGGCAAAATCAGCCTCCTAGTCTTCTGGCAAGGATGTTGAAAAGGGGGCTGATAAGCCTAAGAAGAAAGGCAAATGCAACTATTTTCGGGAAGGCCAAGCCTTTATATCATTGAATACAAAAAAAGGCTAGAGAAGGAGAAGAAGCAATAGTCACGCATGGATGTGACCGATGCATTGGTAAGGAGTTAGTGAACTATGTATAAGATGATTGGGCATTCATTGTGCACAATAGTTATGACCCTTATGTCCATGATGTATGCATGTCAGTGATAGATTAACATGTCTAGTATTTTGGTAGTGGTGCTAGCAAGCACATTACTCCTCAGCATGATTTATTTTTCTCCCTTGAGACTGCTTTTTAAGGAGCACTATTACATGTGTAAAAAAATCCTCATATCCAGTGAAAGGAGTTGTTTTTGGTAAGGATGTTCTCATTGTTGCAAAATGGTGGGACAATCACTCTCTTAGAAGTCTTTTTTGTGCCAAGAATTAAAAATAATTTGATGTCAATTTTTACCATTTTTCTAGAGTAGGCCTAGTGGTCAAATTTGTTAATGTGATAGGTGTATAGTTCATGATCGGAGTGATGGAGACATCACTGTTGTATTCGCTACTCTAAGCCACATGCTTTATAGTTTGGACATGTATGAGATATTGGCATGTAATGCTTGTTTAGTTACAACAATGATGGAGACATCCTTGTGGTATTCCTTACTCTAAGCCATGTGCTTTACACGTTGGACATGTATGAGACACTGGCATATAATGCTTGTTCAGTTATCACACATGCTATGAGTGACGTGGAGAGTTATCGCATGCCCACTTTGGTCACTTGAATTTTAGCTATTTGTTGCACCTTAAAAGACAAGATATGGTGTCAGAGCTACCAAATCTTGAGGCCCTTGTTAAACATGTATGTGAGGGGTTCATTTTGGGCAATGGGCATCATTCCTAAAAGATGGATCAATTATGGTTGTCCAAAATTTTTATAATATACATAAGAGTATATGTAGTCCTTTGAGGACATCATCGATTGGTGATATCTCTACTTTGTGACTTTTAATGTGACTACTCTAGGCACACCTTTGGGTGTATCCAGAAAGGCTTTTACATGCTTTAGACACTTTGTTTCTACTATGGCTGAAAAATGTGTCTATATGTAAAGTTGGCATCCTTCGTATAGACCTCGTGGGGATATTTCAAAGGAGTTTCGTGCATATATGGCTAAAAGAGGCATAAAACATTAAATACATAATGTCTTACACACCTCAACAAAATAGTGTGGTTGAGAGGGAGAACAGATCCCTCATGGAGATGGCATGTTGCATGGTTAAAGTCCAGGATTTACCTCATGTTTTTTTTATTGGAGGTAGTTATGTGCTTATATGCTAAATAGATGCCCCACTAAGGCCTTGCATACAATTATCCCTTATGAAGCTTAAAGTGGTTGGTAGAAAACCCTCTATGACTTATTTGCATGTTTTTGGTTGTTGTCTTGCTTATGCTCTTATGCCTAAGTAATAAGGTTGATGATAAGGTGATAATACATATTTTTATGGGATACAACTCAAAAAGAAAAGGGTATAGACTCTACCATTCGGCTACAAGGGTATAGACTCTACCATCTAGCTATAACTTAGAAAGCAAAGAAGTAAAGGCTCTACCATCTAGCTACAAGGAAAATTTTAATGAGTAGAGATGTCTTTGTTGAGAAGTGAGTTAAGTCCATCCTTTTATATAAAACCAAAACAATTTTTGCTCACATGACATCTTTAATACACTCCTACCTTTGTACAATGCTAGTCAGCCATTTGTGGAGCAAATGAATTCTCAATACGGTGCTACAAATCAGCCCATACCAACTAAAACTCAACTCAAATTTTAATCCATAAATTAGCCTATTGATGAGGCAATTGTTGATGATGGAGTGGATGCGAAAAGGGCAACCATACATGCATCCAATAGTATAGGTATAAAAATTACAAGATAGCAAATTTGCTACTCCTTTGCCTAGTAGGACACGTGTAGGTCTGCATCATGCAGCTTATTATTTTGTGGATCATGCTCTCATTACCAGTATATGTAATGACAAGTAACTTGCTTACTTTAAGGAAGAATAGGAAAATGATCATTGGATGCATGCCATGTAGGATGAGTACAACTCAATCATAAAAAATAACATGGTATATAGCATATTTACCTATGGTAAAGAAAGGGCCATTAGTATGAAGTGGGTTTATGAGCTTAAGCATAAAGCTAATGGTGAGTGCTTCAAGGCAAGGCTTATTACAAAGGGTTATGCTTAGGATAAGGGAATAGATTATGAGGAGAAATTTACACCCACATCTCGTAGAACTATAATTAGGTCTATTATTATATTGACAGTGCATGTACGTCAACTAGATATCAAGACTGCCTTCTTGAATGGTGATTTTCATGAGGAGGTTTATGTTGAGAAAAATGGTACCATGGATCACAAGAAAAGTATGGAGTGAGTGAGAGAAGACACATCATCAAGTGAGAATTATCCCACATGCAAGAGAAAAGCTAAGTTGTACTCTCCTCATATAAAAGAAGGACATTTAAAGCAATGGAATATAAGCAAAACATCTCAAGTCCTTTTATGAGGACAAGTTTCCATCTTGTAACCTAACTGAACTTGAGTCTAAACTTAATTAGCACACACTCATCTTCACAATGAGTCTTCTTCATTTTTATCCACCTTAGATTGGTGTTGTCATTAGTGTAAGATTAGTTTATGATTAGGTAACTATCTTGTTATTAGGAAGTTGTTTAGGAGAGCTCGATCCATGATTCTCAACATGGTATCAGAGCTTAGGTCTAGCTCTCTATTAGCTTAGTTTTTTCATTTCATTAGTAAATAATTATTGAATGTGATTAGAACATAATTAGGTTTTTTTGCTTCTTCTATTACGGCTTCCTCTGCAAGTAGATTAGGGTTGTCCAGACAGCTAAGGCACATCAAACAACTACCTCTATAGTGTGTAAAGTGCAACAGAAGCATGGAAGGCAAAGATAGTTCCTATGCATATTGAAGGTGACCCACGAGAGCAGCAAACAAGGCAATAAATCACCGTAGAGTGAGCAGCATTGCCAGTTGGTTTCCTGCCCCATCAGTATACCCAACTCCAAACTGCTCCAAAAACAGCTGACTCTAAAGCTCAACCCACCAACCAGTCAGTCCAAAAGCAGCATTTAAGCAAATCCTATTAGTCCCTTTAGCATCTCAAGTATTGAGAGCTTTAGAGAAGCACATCAGCGCGAGAAGCTCAATAGCATTATCAAATAGAAGGTAGACAACACAACAACCTGTCAAAGTGACACACGTAGCACCATGCGCATGCAACATAAATCAGCAAACAACAGGGGGCTGTGAGTGTGCAGATTGAAGAAAAGCCAGAGCAGCCTAGGTCATCCACATGGAAGAGATAAGGTTGAAAAACCTTAAAAAAAACCATCTAAGGTTTAATAAACCTTATCCACTACTGTTAAGGGGTGGTTCACATGCAAATATGTGGGGCTCAAAAAGGGCTCATCGTCTTGGTTCTTGTCACCAACATGTGTAGTTTGGGCATCATCACATGTCAAAATCTTCATATTGTAAAACTTATAGCATGCTTGCATCAAATACATCTTCATCAAAGTGTGCATTGACACATAAGTCCTTAACTGGATCATTATCAAAGGACTTATCATTGAAAAAATTTATCACCAAATATTGTGACCAACAAGAAGGAGCATTACTCCAAAAATGCATGAGTAAAAACCTTTGTAAAAGCGGTTAAATGAGCACGTGATCAAAAATCCTCTCACTACCAAAAAAATTCTAAATCCTACTTTCTACAAAAAGTGCTTGTAACCAGCCTCTGGGACCGATGACGTACCCAAGCTCGAAATTCATCCCTCACCTAGAGCCAAAGTATCATCAAAGGACTTATCATTGAAAAATTTTATCACCAAATATTGTGACCAAGAAGGAGCATTACTCCAAAAATGTCTGAGTAAAAACCTTTGTAAAAGTAGGCAAATGAGCACGTGATCAAAAATCATCTCACTACCAAAAAATTCTAAATCCTACTTCTTACAAAAAGTGCTTGTAACCAGCCTCTAGGACCGATGACATACCCAAGCTGGAAATTCGTTCCTCACCTAGAGCCAAAGTAGCATTAAGGGGGGGAAGTGCCAAAGTAGTACATGAGCCAAAGTGGCTCACAACACATAGGGGAATGTAGAATGTAAAAATTCAAACAACATTTTGTAACCGAGATCCAACCACCTTGACTAGCCCAAATTAGACGTCTTTTGGCAGACCTTGGTGTTGGACAATTATTCTACCTCCATCCTCACTAAGAACTAGAGTCTATTAGCAACCCAATGTTTTATGGTCGCACAAAGCATATTGAGGTGCATTATCATTATGTGCACAAGAAATTAGCTTGACTTATATCTTTACACATGAAAATGTGGAAGATATGTTTATGAAGGCTCTCTCACAAGGGGAGATTTATAGTCATTTATATGGTAGTTTCACCCACAATATATAAAATTTGGCGATCGTGGTGGGACTCTCAATGGTTTCACAGTAAAGGTAAAGTGGAAGATTTGGGAGTGGTGGATGTGTACCCAGTACCTCCCCACCCGTCCAACCTCTCACACATAGTAGGAGGAGTTAGGAGAAAATAGCTAAGGCCAAGGTGATCTACCTCCAACTTTCCAACCTCAAGTCCAAGCCTAGCCTCGGCCCAACAAAATACGGCTGTGGAAAATTTGGTACAGCCATGGTGGGCAACGCTGAAGTTTTGAATGGTCCAGCCCCGTGGTGGCAAAGGTGGAGGGAAAGGGTACAACCATGGAAAATGTGGTACGGCCATGGTAAATAGATATTATTTTAAGTTTTTTTTGAGGGCACCCTTAAAATAGGTTTTGTACCCTTGGGCTATGCTGCCAGCCCCCCATTCAGGTTTTTTACTAGCTGCATGCCCAATTTGCCAAATTGAGGAGTCAGTTCTAATTAGTTGATGGCCATGCGGAAGGTTCCAATTCCTTGGGGAGTTGAGAGGGAGTACCGAAATCTGGAGAGGTTGATGGTTGCTTGGGAGTATTCTAGGGTATCTTGACGTGCGGTTAGGAGCCTTTTAGGTACCCAATGTTGAGAAGGCATGCCGTGTGTGCATTTGTTAGTGATGTTAGAATTGTTAGTGTGGTTAGTTTTGTATGGTGGGTCAGCAGCTTGGGTGGCTTTGGAGATGTGGGAGTGGGCTAGTGGGGAGGGTGTGCGAGGCAGTGGGGTGTTCAAAGTGATGAACAGCCTCTTTTCGAGTGGGATGGATTTGTGGGGATTTGAGGATGGAATGATGGTGGGGAGTGGAGGAGTGACTTCTTGGCATGGGGGTGCAGCCAGGTACGAGCGCTTCATCCATCATGAGGATAGTAACTTGGTCGGAGGCCAGCTATAGGGTAGCCATTCTTGCATCCCAATCGATGTTGCACATGTTGTGTTGCATCCAACCCCTATCGCGAGGAGTATCTCTTTACACATTGTTCCTGCAAGCATCACATAGAATTACCTTCCAAGGGGTTATTTCCAATGTAGAATAAAAGTGTGACATTGCCTAAGCAGTGAACTTCTTGAGATTCCACTATTGGGACTATGAGTATCTTTCAGTGAAGGTTCCCCTAGGGAACGCCATGTTTTGTGAGACATCAAATTGTAATTAGCCCCTGTATCTATGAGAGCTAATCTTTGAGCACAGCTCGTCGGGGTGGTCATTCCTAACCACAACCGAGCAGGCTTCACCTCCCATTCTTCCTCTTTGAGGTCTACCGCTTGGGCCATATTGACCGCTATAAATTTTTGTTTAAGTTTGGATTGCCTTGCTTTAGCCTCTTGTTGGGCGGCCAGTTTTATTTCTTCATGGTCCTTTTTTCTTTGTTCTAATCTTTGAGCACAGCTCGTCGGGGTGGTCATTCCTAACCACAACCGAGCAGGCTTCATCTCCCATTCTTCCTCTTTGAGGTCTACCGCTTGGGCCATATTGACCGCTATAAATTTTTGTTTAAGTTTGGATTGCCTTGCTTTAGCCTCTTGTTGGGCGGACAGTTTTAATTCTTCATGGTCCTTTTTTCTTTGTTTTTTGTTGTGAATGGCCCTTACAATAGTTTCGATTAGTGGGCCATAGTAGTGTTTTAACTTGCTATCGGTTGAAATATCGTGCCATTTGAACATCGTTAAGTGTCTCTATGCGCACAGCACCTTGCAGGGTTGCCTTAGTGAGACTAGGAAGGGTCCTAAGCCTCTGAGATTGAGTTTCTTTTTGTGTGTTTGTGTGCTGAATAGGAGGACCATGCCACCCTCGATCATTTTCTTGTCTTTTAGCTGGTCGTGAACCATTGTTTACACTTATCAACAATCATGCTATATACCGCTAGAAGGCGTGTTTCGTCAAGATTTTCAAGCTCGAAAAGGCAACAGCCTAAGACATTCCCAATGAGTTTCTTTTTTAGAACAATGCGTAAGCTAGGGACCAAGAACTCCATTGGAATAACCGCTTCATTACCATAGGTCAAACTGAAGGGAGTGGCATTGGTAGCTGCCTTGTAGGAAGTTCTATAGCCCGGAGTGCTACCAACAACTTTTTTTCCCGATCGTTGTGGGTTGGACACAACAATTTTGGTGAGAATGGCACACAAAACCTTGTTAGTGCTTTTAGCTTGGCCAGTAGCTAATGGCACAACGATTGTATATCTGGCTTGAGTGTATTTGGCTGTTGGACTAATGGGCCCAATGAAATCAATGCCCCACTTTTAAAATGGTTGCAAGGACACAACTGGGTTCAGGGGCATGATGTCCTTAAAGTGGGGGATTGCCGCACGTTGGCATTCATCGCATCACTTAATGTATTTTGCTACATCAACCATTAAGGTGGGCCACCATAATCCCATTGTGAGGACTTTGTGTGTAATGATATCTACTACAAAGTGCCCCCGAGCACAGGCACAGTGAGCCTGTTCTAAAAGGAAGACATATTCATCTTCACGGACACAGGGTCAGAATCGTGTCTTTCCCCTACCTATAGAGTTGGCCTGCAATGAGTTGGTAGGGGGCTTCCTGTTTAATTAGGTGACGGGCATGGTCCTTGTTTAGGAGGGGGTCCACTGGTAAGCCATTGGCTAGAAAGTGTGCTACCTCCATGCCCCACTCAGGAATTAAGAATAATTGGAATAGGGTGGCATCTGGTAAATCATCATCAAATCCCACGGGTGTCTCACCGTTCAGGATCCTTGACATGTGGTCTACCAAGACATGTTGTGAGCCCTTTCTCACTCTGCGACAATGAAGTAGAACTAAAGCAGGATCAACAGCCACGTGGTGATTCTTCCTGTTGTACAAGGCTTTTTTATTAGGTATAGAAGAACTTGATGGTCTACAAAGAAGAAAAAATTGGTAGCCAGAAGATAATGGCAAAACTTCTTAATAGTGTAGACCATGGCCAACCCTTCTCTTTCAGTCGTGGTATAATTTCTCTTGGCTTCATTTAGTTGGCGGCTGGAATATCTGATGGGAAAATCCATCTTGTGTTCACTAGGCTGGGCCAGAACACATCCAACAACAAATGAGGAGGCATTGATGTGGACATGGAAGATAATGTCCCAGTTGGGGGACCTGAGAATAGGAGCACTTTCTAAGGCTTTCTTGAGAGTGGTATAAGCCTGTTGGCATTCCTTCGTCCACTTGAAATGGATCAAGAGTCCATAAAGAGGTTGAGCTATATCAACAAATACATAAAAACAAATCGTCGATAATAGCCAACATGTCCCATGAAACGCTAGACTCCTTTGGAATTGGTGGGTAAGAGCAGCCCCCAAGGATGAGCCGCACCTTGCTATCATCCACATAGATTCCCTGTCAAGAGATAATTACTCCATGCCTAACCCAAAATTGACATTTGAGTGGGTTCATTGAAATGTAATACAGCCTGCATCTTTCTAACACCTTATGTAAACAGTCAAGGTGTGCCTTCCATGAGGATTTGACAGAAAGGTCATCCATAAAGACCTTAAGGAATTGTAAGATTCCTCCCCAGCCTCTCAAAATGTCCAGCATATTTCCCTGTAATCAATTTCCTTTTCTGAAATATAAGAGATCTTGTCTCTGCCTGTTTTGGCATAGAGAGAGAAAATATTCTAGAGAGAGAATATTCAGATTATGAATATTTTTGGATAGAAAAATAACTCATCTTATTAAAATAAGTTCCCTTGAAACAGAAATTCAAAAAGAACTTTCCAATGTGCAATTAGAATTAATTGAAAATGGATATGAAGGACCTTAGCCTAAGGGTCTAGATTTTCAAAAAAAATTGGATTATGGTCCAATTAAGGTTCCTATGGGCCAATAGCATCAATCCATGTGTAGGGAGGAGATAAATCCTATTTGTAAAAGAAGATACCCAAAAATGAGTAAATGCTCACATAAGATGAAGAGTTGAATATGTACAAGGTTTATTAGTAAAAAACTATAAGTAATATCAAAAAAATGAGATTAATTGAGTATCCAAAAAATGAGAAAATGCTCACATAAGATAAAGAGTTGAAAATGTACAAGGTTTATTAGTAAAAAACTATGAGCAATATTAAAAACATGAGATATTTTGGGTATAATCATTCCATTTTGGCACATATGTAAGGAAGGGGAGTCCATTAAAGGAGGTGCATATTTCACATGCTTGAATGAGTTTTAAACTCAAAAATAATGTGATATTTTATCTCACCTCTCTCTTGAACCAAACCAAATCAAAAGAGAACCAAACTAGGTCCAAATCTAGTCCAAATTCAACCAAACTGAAATTGGAAAATTCTAGAAATCAGTTAGCTTTGGTTAGAGCCTCCCTCTCCTATAAATAGAACATGAATCCTTTGAAAAAAAGGAGGAGAATTTTACTATTCTAGAACTATGCTGAAATAATGCTAATATTTACTATTCTCTAAAATTCTCTCCAATTTGTAAGAAATTGGAGCTTCCCTCTTTCTTCAATCTCCATTGGTGGCTCCTTCAACATACTAAACCAATTGATTGGTTGGGGGCCTCTACAGTGAACAAAGAATCAAGCAATTTGTAAGGTAAGTGGTGAATTTTAATCTTTTCTATAATTTCTCAATGTTTCTCTCTTCTCAACCCCTCTCAAGCTTGAGAAGCTTAATTGGAATGGTTTTTGAATGCTATTGAAGTTAATTGATGAATGGTAGTGAAGAGTTACATAATTTGATGAATGCTATTGAAGTTAATTGATTAATGATAGTTAAGAGTTACATAAATTTCCATTTATGTTTAATTCAAATGGTTTTTATGTAATTTCTCTCTCTCACTCAAGAAATGGTCATACTCATGACCCATTCTCAATCCAAATGAAGCTTTTCATAAAGTTTTTCCTTAATCCAAGATTAATCTATACTTGAGGTCAAATTAATGGCTTTTTTCTATGCTTTTAGTTTATGTATTTCATGAATATTGATGATTCAATCCATTATGGATTAATGATCCAATTAGGAATCATTCTAATTATTTCCTTAATGATAAGCTTTATCCCTTAGAAAAATTGAGATTTATCAGTCATAGCAGCGGAGCTATGGCAAAATTTTTATAAAAATCACGCATAAAATAATTTCATTCAAATCATGAAAAGAGGACTTCCTACCATATTCTAGGAATTATCATCCTAGATTAATTGAAAGATATTCATTGTAAGCCTAGAGAAATTGATTTTTATATTATGCATAATTGATTTTCAATGCATAGAGGTATGCATAAAAGATTATTATTTTAACATAAACGTGTTACTTTTATCATAATTAGATTTCATGCATAGAGGTATGCATAAAAGATTATTATTTTAATATAAAAGTGTTACTTTTATCATATTTGAAATTCATGCATAGAGGTATGCATAAAAGATGATTATTTTATTATAAAAGTGTTACTTTTATCATATTTGAATTTCATGCATAGAGGTATGCATAAAAGATGATTATTTTATTATAAAAGTGTGACTTTTATCATAATTGAATTTCATGCATAGAGGTACGCATAAGAGATGAATATTTTATTATAAAAGAGTTACTTTTAGCATATTTGAATTTCATGCATAGAGGTATGTATAAGAGATGAATATTTTATTATAAAAGAGTTACTTTTAGCATAATTGAATTTCATGCATAGAGGTATGCATAAGAGATGAATATTTTATTATAAAAGAGTTACTTTTAGCATAATTGAATTTCATGCATAGAGGTATGCATAAGAGATGAATATTTTATTATAAAAGAGTTACTTTTAGCATATTTGAATTTCATGCATAGAGGTATGCATAAGAGATGAATATTTTATTATAAAAGTGTTACTTTTAGCATAATTGAATTTCATGCATAGAGGTATGCATAAAAGATATGGGAAGTGATAAGATGTGATAAGATGCATATGAGATGAGTTAGGATGTGATAAGATGAGTTAAGAAGTGATAGGATGTGTATGGGATGAGGTAATAAATGTATGTGATGGGATAAGATGTATATGGGTTGTGATAGGGTGAGATTATGGATGTGAATGTGGAGGTGGATGTATGCATGTAGATGTGAATGTGAATGTGGATGTATGGATGTGAATGAGGATGTGGATGTGGATGTGGATGTGGATGTAGTTGCATGGATGTAGATGTGGATGTATGCATGTAGATGTAGATGTATGAATGTGAATGTGAATGTGGATGTGGATGTATGCATGGAGATGTGGATGTATGCATACAGATGTAGATGTATAGATGTGGATGTGAATGTGGAGGTGGATGTATGTATGTAGATATAGATGTATAGATGTGGATGTGAATGTGGAGGTGGATGTATACATGTAGATGTAGATGTATGGATGTGAATGTGAATGTGGATGTGGATGTATACATGGAGATGTGAATGTATGCATGTAGATGTAGATGTATGAATGTGGATGTGGATGTATGCATGTAGATGTGAATGTACACATATAGATGTGGATGTATGGATGTGAATGTGCATGTAGATGTGGATGTGAAAATAGATGCATGGATGTATGGATGTAGATGTGGATGTATGGATGTATGAATGTGGATGTGGATGTGGATATATGTATGGATGTGAATATATGATATGTGATGTGAAGGAATCTGAAGCGATGAGATGGAAAATGATGTGATGGGATGAGTACACATATAAATGGAATGTGGAATAAGTAATGTGGATTGATGAGGGATAATGTGGAAAAATGAGAGTTTATATAGAAACTGTATTTGTAAACTGTTTGTAAATACTATTTGTAAATGGCTGTTTTATGTCAAGAATGTTGGGGAAGCCTTTTGACCGTCTTGTGATTAAGGTCGTGGAGACCTAACTGATCAAGTTGCTGACGGAGAGTCAATGGTGGACGTCTCGCGTAGCAAGGTCAACCGAGGTCTTGACCAGCCTCAGTTCGATTAAAATGGTGAGCTTCCGGTACGGTGGATGAGGGACCAAGGAAGGGGCCTATGAGTGAAACGCTAGGTCACCTGCAAAGGAGCCTAGAGGGTGCTGACCATACGGTGCTCGGGCTCTGGGTTACCTAGGATACCCACGCGTGCATCGAGGAAGATATTGGAACAAGGAGTAAGAGTTGTTTTGTGAAACCGGGCATGGATCTGGTTGATTGAACTTGCTGGTCTTTCAATGGATGAGTCCATGGCTCTTTATATGGATCTGTTGGTTGATCTTGCTGATCTTCAACGAGAGTCCATCTGGATTTTTATAAGTGATTATATTGCCGAGTATTATGGGCTAGGAACTATTGAAAAGGCCCCTGATTGAGTGGACAGGTGGTGAGCGTTCTAGTTGTTGCCAATGATGCCATAGATACTCTGATGAAGGAATGATGGAAAATTAAGAATCAACCGGATAATTTGGAAGATTGTGATCAGTGATACTATGGTTTCATTAAAGGATTGTTTTAAAACTGATTGAATCTGTGAAAAAGGCAATTTCATATTGGGTGTGTAAGTGGTGTGACTAGTTTTATTTTTGCATGAATATCCGGCTAGGGGGCTTGGGAACTCTTTTCCTTGGTACCCGGGACAAAACCTAACCAAATTCCTAATTGGATCCCATCACTACAGTGGTTGGGCGGTTGGCTAACCCATGGGACTGGATGGGGTTAGGCTGGACTGATGGATCCGTAAATCGAGACTCAATTTCTGTTATTACGATAGATAAAGTAAATCCCGGATAGTAATTGTTCTATGGATAGGAATCAAAGGCTGTGCCTCTTTGATGGGGAAAAAAGCGTTGATCCCAATGATCCAAGTGCAAGTTTCTTCCTTGATCTGACCGAGTATCTTTATAGGTACAATCGGATCAGCTTGATCAGTAATGGTCTTGACTACGTTAGAGTAAAAAGTTATCCTGGTGGAATCGCCCGTGCTTTCCGGGTAAGAGAAGTTTTTCCGAGTCCGATTTTTGGAAAAATCGACGGATTAGTCTCTTGTCCGGATATCCGTGGACGAGGCCCCGAATGTGGGACCCCTGTCCCGTGCGAGAAGTGCTACTTCCGCTGCGAGTACCCCGAATCTATTGCTCAGTGGGAACAGGGATCTCACAGGAATTTTCGAAGATATTCCTTATAAGCCGTACACGTTAGTCACTTCTGGAGGTACTAGGGGCATTGGTCAGCCCAAATGGCATGATGTGGTATGTGTTAATTCCCCATGCTATGGCAAAGGCTATTTTGTGCTGATCCTTGGGGTCGATCTCAACACTTGGTTGTAGCTAGAGAATCCATCAAGGAAGCTATAGGCTTCCTTTCTTGTGACTCATTCTAGCACATGTTTAGTGAAGGGTAAGGGATAATGATCCCTTATGGTGGCGGCATTGACCTTTTTGAGGTCCACACACACTCTTACCTTCCCATGCTTTTTGGGCACTATCACAATGGGTGATGCCCACTTTATGTGCTCTATTTTGTAGATGAATCCGGTGTCAATAAGTTTATCGATTTCTTCTCGAACCATCTTGGAATACTTTGGGTTCATAGGATAAGCCTTTTGTTTGACCGGCCTTGCTCCATCAACCATCAGAATGGTGTGCTTGACTACTTTAGGAGGTACACCTTTCATATCTGTGTACTTCTCGGAAAAGAAATCCTAGAATTATGCGAGTAGAGCAATGAGCTCGGTCTCTTCCTCTGTAGAGAGGTCTTCTCGGCCTCAGGTTTTCGCTTGAGCCTACCACCATCTAGAAGGTCTTGAAGTGTTTGGGCACTTGTCTGGTCTCTTCTTCCCTAGCGCTTTCTTCACCTATTAGTCTTTTGTATTCTTTTTACGCTAGCACTAACTTCTTATTGTTGCGTACTCTACGCACAAAGCAACAAAGTTGTTCGGATTTGGGTTTGGTATCAACAAGCTTCACTGGCTTTGGGGTGGTTGTGTGTACCACAAGGGAGCTATTTGTGAACTCCTTTTGCCATATTTGGTTGAAGTGGTCATGTGCTTCAACCATCCTAACTTATTTTAGCCAATGGGTGTGTGAATCCTCAAGGAAGACATAGCATTCTAGCCCACGGAATCCATCAGGATTGCGATTTCTATGTGAGCGTGTTTCCCTTGATGGTTCCTCTTTATTATCCTGTTTAAGTTCTTGAGTGGTGACATTAGGCAGGTATGCTATGCTAAGCATGTATAGAGATGTGATCTCTTGCCCGTCTGCTATAGGCAAACCTTGTTCATGTGAGGTCCCTATCCCCACCACGTAACGAATTCAAGGGTGCTAGGAGTGGAAGTAGCACTTCTTGCACGGGGCAGGGTCCCACACTCGAGGCCTCGCCCACGGATATCTGGACAAGAGACTAATCCATCGATTCTTCCAAAACCGAACCCGAAAAAACTTCCCTTGCCCGAAAAGCACAGGCAATTCCTCCAGGATAACTTTTCTCTAACGTAGTCAAAAGCCTTAACTAACTGAACTGATCTGACCGAACCCGTAAGTCCCATAGTCAGATCAGGGAAAAGATTGTACTTGGATCATAGAGACCAAGGCTTTTTTCCTCATTGAGAGGCACAGCCGTTGATTCTTTTCCATAGAACAATTCTTGTTCGGGATTTACTTCATCTATCGAACCAGAATAGAATTGAGTCTCAATTTAGGGATCCATCAGTCCAGCCTAACCCCATCCACTCCCATGGGTTAGCCAACCGCCCAACCACTGTAGTGATGGAATCCAATTAAGAATTTGGTTAGGTTGTCCTGGGTACCAGGGAAAAGAGTTCCCAGGCCCTCTAGCTGAATATTTATGCAAACTTAAAACCAGTCACACCACTTACACACCCAATATAAAATTGCCTTTTCACAGATTCAACAGTCTTGAAAACAATAATTTATTGAAATTATAGTGTCACCGATCATAATCCTCTAATTATCCAGTTGAATCCTTATTTCCAAACATTCCTTCATCGGTGTACCTATGGCATCATTGGCAACCAAAACGCTCACCCCCTGTCCACTCAGGGGCCTTTTCGATAGTTCCTAGCTCATAGTAACCAGCAAGTGTTCACTTTAATAAAAATGGAGTCTCCGTTGAAGATTAGCAAGATCAACCAACAGATCCATATAAAAGAGCCATGGACTCATCCATTGAAGATCAGCAAGATCAACCAACATATCCATATAAAAGAGCCATGGACTCATCCGTTGAAGATCAACAAGATCAACCAACAGATCCATATAAAAGAGCCATGGACTCATCCGTTGAGGACCAGCAAGGTCAATCAACCAGATCCATGCCCGAATTCAGAAAACAACTCTTACTCCTTGTTCCAATATCTTCCCCGATGTACGTGTGGGTATCTTCGGTGACCCAGAGCCCGAGCACCGTATGGTCAGCACCCTCTAGGATCCTTCGCAGGTCACCTAGCGCTTCACTCATAGGCCGCTTCCTTGGTCCCTCATTCTCATGTACCGGAAGCTCACCATTTAAATCAAACCGAGGCTGGTCAAGACCTCGGCCGACCTTGCTACGCGAGACGTCCTCCATTGACTCTCCGTCTCAGTAGTTGCAACTTTAACAGATAGGTCTCCCACGATCTCATTCACAAGACGGTCAAAATGCTTCCCTAGCATTCTTGACGTAAAACAGTCATTTAAAAACAGATTTTACATACAAATACAGTTCCAACAATATTTCCATCTTTTCTCATCACTCCACATCCTTTCACATTAGTCCCCATCTTTTCTCATCATCCCACAATTTTTTTTCTTCATCGATCCCTATCACATCACATCATTCCCACATCAAATCACATACAATCGCATCATCCACACATTAATCCACATCATCCATACATCCATCCACATCATCCACATCAATCCACATCATCCATACATCCATCCACATCAATCCACATTATCCACACATCCATCCACATCTTCCATACATCCATCCACATCAATCCACACGTCAATCCACATCATCCATCCACATCAATCCACATTATCCGCACATCAATCCACATCATTCATACATCCATTCATGTCAATCCACTTTATCCACACATCAACCCACATCATCCATCCACATCATACACATCAATCCACATCATCCATACATCCATCCACATCAATCCACATTATCCACACATCCATCCGCATCTTCCATACATCCATCCACATCAATCCACATGTCAATCCACATGTCAATCCATATCATCCATACATCAATCCACATCATACATACATCCATCTACGTCAATCCACATCAATACATCCTTCCACATCAATCCACATTATCCACACATCAATCCACATCATCCATACATCCATTCACGTCAATCCACATTACCCACCACCACACATCACCACCACACATCAATCCACATCATCCATACATCCATCCACATTATCCATACATCCATCCACATTATCTACCACCACACATCAATCCACATCATCCATACATCCATCCACATTATCTACCACCACACATCAATCCACATCATCCATACATCCATCCACATCAATCCACATTATCCACACATCAACCCACATCAATCCACATTCATTTCATAAAGTATTCCCATTCTCATCTAATCACATCTTTTTCTATCTCATCACTTATTTCCTCATTTATCCACATCAAATCTCATCCACTTGCATCTACCCATACATCTCATCACTTCACATACATTAACATCTATCCAGTTTACATCGCATCTTATCACATCACATCTAATTCATTCACATCTTGATTCACATGCTAACACATTGATTCACGTCCCTTATCGTTCATTCACATCCCGATTCACATCACATCACATCCATTCACATCCCAATTCACATGCTATCACATTTATTCACATCCTATATCATTCATTTACATCCTCATTCACATGACATCACATCCATTCACATCCCTTATCAATCATTCACATCCGGATTCACATGCTACCACGTTCATTCACATCCTATATCATTCATTCACATCCGGATTCACATGCTAACACATTCATTCACATCCTATATCATTCATTTACATCCTGATTCACATGACATCACATCTGATCGATTCATTCACATTTATCTGATTCACACCACATCACATCCATTCACATCCCTTATCATTCATTCACATCTTGATTCACATGCTATCACATTCATTCACATCCTGATTCACATGCTAACACATTCATTCACATCCTATATCATTCATTTACATCCTGATTCACATGACATCACATCCATTCACATCCCTTATCATTCATTCACATCCCATTCACATGCTAACACATTCATTCACATCCTATATCATTCATTCACTCGATTCACATGCTAACACATTCATTCACATCCTATATCACTCATTTATATCCTGATTCACATGACATCACATCCATTCACATCCCTTATCATTCATTCACATCCCGATTCACATGCTATCACATTCATTCACATCGTATATCATTCATTCACATCCCGATTCACATGCTAACACATTCATTCACATCCTATATCATTCATTTACATCCTGATTCACATGTTATCACATCTCATCTATTCATTCACATTTATCTGATTCACATCACATCACATCCATTCACATCCCCCCGTTATCATTCATTCACATCCCGATTCACATGCTATCACATTCATTCACATCCTATATCATTCATCCACATCCCGATTCACATGCTAACACATTCATTCACATCCCGATTCACATGCTAACACATTTATTCACATCCTATATCATTCATTTACATCCTGATTCACATGACATCACATCTCATCTATTCATTCACATTTAGCTGATTCACATCACATCTATTTACCTCTCATTCTCATCACTTCTATTCTCATCACATCCATTCTCTATTCATTCTCATCTATCTGATTCATATCACATCTTATCACATCTATTGATAGAATGTAAGAGAACTCTTATTTTGATATAAAGATTCTTTACGCATCTATTTACATAAGAACAACTTCAGTAGGAAATAACACTTTTATAAAAATCCGTTTATGTATCTATTAATGCATAAATTCAATTTTAAGGAGAATAATACTTTCGAAATAAAAATAAATCTTTTATGCATCTTTCTATGCATAAATTCCTTAAAAAATGCGAGATGTCCTCATCTCGCAAAATTAGAGGAGAACTCCTTTCCTTAAGATCCAACTGATTCTGGGGTTCCTTATAGTCTAGTGAACCCAACAGAATCCTGGGATAAAGATCCCTTATATAAAACTTATTATCAAATAATAATTCACTCAGATCATAACATTCAATCCTTATCACAATAATGGTCCATTAAACCAAAATTTCTATCTGAACAGTCCTTCATGGAAATTTTCAATTATACAGATTTTTCATTTGACATCCCTTAGCTTGATACACTGGGTCAAGTGTTAACAGTAGCAATCTGCCAGCACAATCCACTAATCTCATAGTGATTTACTAAAGTCATTAACATCATTCGAGCTACGAACATCATCACACGGACTCATCCCATTCATCCTCATTGTGGTTTTGCTTAGTTTATTACATTTCAACCAAAATTTAGGAATCTTCATTTTCAATCAGAATCCAAATCAACTCATCAATTCTCAACTAGAATTTAAAATCATATCAACCACATTCGAATTCATCGTCTGGATAGTATTAATGCTTATAATTTCAAGTCTTAGATTTACTCGTATATACTGCAGTTATACCCTCGGTATATACGGGTAGTCACAGTTCTTGGAACTATAAGGTAAATACCATCATGTCTAGGCCTCAAGCAAGTCAGGGATTCCATACAATTGCGATACTTCCATCTGAAGACCCAATTACCAATTTACAAAATTCAGTTTGAATATCAAATTGTATGAATTTTATCACACAATTACAAACTTTTACTGCTTCTTCATAAATTTTTGACATTTTTTGGCTTCTCGGTTGATCCTCATTAGCCAATTCGCTCTGGTACCAGCTGTGAGGTCCCTATCCCCACCGCGCAACGAATTCAGGGGTGCTAGTAGCGGAAGCAGCACTTCTTGCACGGGGCAGGGTCCCACACTCGGGGCCTCGCCCACGGATATCCGGACAGGAGACTAATCCATCGGTTCTTCCAAAACCAAACCCAAAAAAACTTCCCTTGCCCGAAAAGCACGGGCGATTCCTCCAGGATAACTTTTCTCTAACGTAGTCCAAAGCCTTAACTAACTGAACTAATCTGACCGAACCCATAAGTCCCATAGTCAGATCAGGGAAAAGATTGTACTTGGATCATAGAGACCAACGCTTTTTTCCTCATTGAGAGGCACAACTGTTGATTCTTTTCCATGGAACAATTTTTGTCCGGCATATACTTCATCTATCAAACCATAACAGAATTGAGTCTCAATTTAGGGATCCATCAATCCAGCCTAAGTCCATCCAGTCCCATGGGTTAGCCAACCGCCCAACCACTGTAGTGATGGAATCCATAACAGAATTGAGTCTCAATTTAGGGATCCATCAATCCAGCCTAAGCCCATCCAGTCCCATGGGTTAGCCAACCGCCTAGCCAACCGCCCAACCACTGTAGTGATGGAATCCAATTAAGAATTTGGTTAGGTTGTGCCAGGTACCAGGGAAAAGAAATTGCCTTTTTCACAGATTCAACAGTCTTTAAAATAATCATTTAATGAAACCATAGTGTCACTAATCATAATCCTCTAATTATCCAGTTGAATCCTTATTTCCAAACATTCCTTCATCGATGTACCTATGGCATCATTGGCAACCAAAACGCTCACCCCCTGTCCACTCATCAGGGGCCTTTTGGATAGTTCGTAGCTCATAGTAACCGGCAAGTATTCACTAACAGAAATGGAGTCTCCGTTGAAGATCAGCAAGATCAACCAACAGATCTATATAAAAGAGCCACGGACTCATCCGCTGAGGACCAGCAAGGTCAATCAACGAGATCCATGCCCGAACTCAGAAAACAACTCTTACTCCTTGTTCCAATATCTTCCCCGACGTACGTGTGGGTATCTTCGGTAACCCAGAGCCCAAGCACCATATGGTTAGCACCCTCTAGAATCCTCTGCAGGTCACCTAGCGTTTCACTCATAGACTTCTTCCTTGGTCCCTCATCCACTGTACCGGAAGCTCACCATTTAAATCAAACCGAGGCTGGTCATCAAGACCTTGGCCGACCTAGCTACGCGAGACATCCTCCCTTGACTCTCTGTCAGCACTTGCAACTTTAACAGATAGCTCTCTAGGACCTTATTCACAAGACAGTCAAAATGCTTCCACACCATTCTTGACATAAAATAGTCATTTAAAAACAGATTTCACATACAAATACAGTTCCAACAATATTTCCATCTTTTCTCATCACTCCACATCCTTTCACATTAGTCCCCATCTTTTCTCATCTTTCCACAAAATTCTTTTCATCATTGATCCCTATCACATCACATCATTCCCACATCAAATCGCATCATCCACACATCAATCCACATCATCCACATCAATCCACATCAATCCACATCATCCATACATCCATCCACATCCATCCACATCTTCCATACATCCAACCACATCAATCCACATGTCAATCCACATCATCCATACATCCATCCACATCAATCCACAATATCCACACATCAATCCACATCATCCATACATCCATTCACGTCAATCCATATTATCCACACATCAATCCACATCATCCATATATACATCCACATCATCCACATCAATCCACATCATCCATACATCCACATCAATCCACATTCATCCACATCTTCCATACATCCATCCACATCAATCCACACGTCAATCCACATCATCCATACATCCATCCACATCAATCCACATTACTCACACATCAATCCACATCATCCACATCAATCCACATCATCCATACATCCATTCACGTCAATCCACATTACCCACACATCAATCCACATCATCCATACATCCATCCACATCAATCCACATTATCCACACATCAATCCACATTCATTTCATAAGTATTTCCATTGTCATCTAATCACATCTTTTTCTATCTCATCACTTATTTCCTCATTTATCCTTATAATATCGCATCCACTTGCATCTACCCATACATCTCATCACTTCACATACATTAAAATCTATCCAGTTTACATCGCATCTTATCACATCCATTTGACATCACATCTCATTCATTCACATCCTGATTCACATGCTAACACATTCATTCACGTCCCTTATCGTTCATTCACATCCCGATTCACATCACATCACATCCATTCACATCCCTTATCTCCCGATTCACATGCTATCACATTCATTCACATCCTATATCATTCATTTACATCCTGATTCACATGATATCACATCCCTTATCATTCATTCACATCCCGATTCACATGCTATCACATTCATTCACATCCTATATCATTGATTCACATCCCGATTCACATGCTAACACATTCATTCACATCCTATATTATTCATTTACATCCTGATTCACATGACATCACATCTCATCTATTCATTCACATTTATCTGATTCACATCACATCACATCCATTCGCATCCCTTATCATTCATTCACATCGCGAGTCACATGCTATCACATTCATTCACATCCTATGTCATTCATTCAGATTTGGATTCACATGCTAACACATTCATTCACATCCTATATCATTCATTTACATCCTGATTCACATGACAGCACATCCATTCACATCCCTTATCATTCATTCACATCTCGATTCACATGCTACCACATTCATTCACATCCTATATCATTCATTCACATCCCGATTCACATGCTAACTTATTCATTCACATCCTATATCATTCATTCACATCCTGATTCACATGCTAACACATTCATTCACATCTCGATTCACATGCTAACACATTCATTCACATCCTATATCATTCATTTACATCCTGATTCACATGACATCACATCCATTCATGTCCCTTATCATTCACATCCTGTTTCACATGTTATCACATTCATTCACATCCTATATCATTCATTCACATCCCGATTCACATGCTAACACATTCATTCACATCCTATATCATTTATTTATATCCTGATTCACATGACATCATATCTTATCTATTCATTCACATCTATCTGATTCACATCACATCACATCCATTCACATCCCTTATCATTCATTCACATCCCGATTCACATGCTATCACATTCATTCACATCTTATATCATTCATTCACATCCCGATTCACATGCTAACACATTCATTCACATCCTATATAATTCATTTACATCCTGATTCACATGACATCACATCTCATCTATTCATTCACATTTATCTGATTCACATCACATCTATTTACCTCTCATTCTCATCACTTCTATTCTCATCACATCCATTCTCTATTCATTCTCATCTATCTGATTCATATCACATCTTATCTCATCTATCTGTCTCATATCACATCTATTTATAGAATGTAAGAGAATTCCTATTTTTGATATAAAGATTCTTTACAAGAGAATTTCTATTTTTTATATAAAGATTCTTTACGCATCTATTTATGCATAAGAACAACTTCAGTGAAAAATAACACTTTTATAAAAATCCATTTATGCCTCTATTTATGCATAAATTCAATTTTAACGAGAACAACACTTTCGAAATAAAAATAAATCTTTTATGCATCTTTCTATGCATAAACTCAATTTTAATGAGAATACCTCTTTTGAAATAAAAATAAATTTCTTTATGCATCTTTCTATGCATAAAATTAAAATTGATGAGAATAACTCTTTTGAAATAAAATTAATTTCTTTATGCATCTTTCTATGCATAAAATTAAAATTCATGAGATTAACTCTTTTGAAATAAAAATAAATTTCTTTATGCATCTTTCTATGCATAAAATCAAAATTGATAAGAATAACTCTTTTCAAAAATAAATAAATTTCTTTATGCATCTTTCTATGCATAAAATCAAAATTGATGAGAGTAACTCTTTTAAAATAAAAATAAATGTCTTTATGCATCTTTCTATGCATAAAATCAAAATTGATGAGAGTAACTCTTTTGAAATAAAAATAAATTTCTTTATGCATCTTTCTGTGCATAAAATCAAAATTGATGAGAGTAACTCTTTTGAAATAAAAATAAATTTCTTTATACATCTTTCTATGCATAAAATCAAAATTTGATGAAAGTAACGCTTTAATATTAATAATAATAATTCTTTTATGCATAAATTTAATTTTAATGAAAGGAACACTTTTATAATAAAAAATTTCTTTTATGTATAAAAATCGATTTTGATGAAAGTAACACTTTTATAATCAAAATATTCCCAATATGCATCTTTCTATGCATAGAAATTAATTCTAATGAAAATAACACTTTTATAATAAAAATATTTCTAATATGCATTTTTCTATGCATAGAATAAAAATAACACTTTTAGAAAACACAAGCGGTGGGGATTACTCTTTTTGAATAATAAGAAGATAAAATTTACTTCACCAAATTTAAGAAAATTTTGCCATAACCTCCTTTGTATGGCTAACCATTTTTTAAATTTTTTCACTCTAAAATTTACTAGAAATTATCCAAGATGATTTAAATCATTCTAATCTAATCAATTTCCACTTTATTAAGAGTAAACAATATGAAAAGTTTAATTCCATCAATTTGATTACATATCTAGGATAAAGAATGGCTGAATTCAATAATGAAGAGAAGGGAAAAAGCCTTTCCAGCAAGGCATAACATCCATTTTCATTTTAAAGAAAGCAAAAATCAGAAAACCATAAAATAGAATAAGAAAAAGTAGAATTTCTAACTTACTAGGAGTTTTGTGAGCTTTCCTTTGGCTTGATGGTTTAAGGGATCTACTCTTGTTTGCAACAAGAGTGGCCACCAATTCTTTTGAAGAGAAAATAGTCAAAAACAAATGAATTATCAAATGAATTCACTATTTTTGGCTCTGGGAACGAGTAGAGTAACAGTGCATAAAACACTATTAACCATTTACAAAGGGGGAGGCTTCATTTATAGGAAAAAGTGAGCCTCTAACAAAGTAAACTGATTCTATAATTTTTCAGATGAGTTTGGTCAATTTCTGACCATTTTTAGGTCAGTTTAGCTTACTTTTTGGATGTAGTTGAAGCACGAGAGAGGAGAGATGAAAATATCTCAGTATTTGTGAGTTTAAAACTAAACCACACATATGAAATAGGCGCCTCCTTCATGAGGGGAATTCCCCACACTGAGAGGAGAGATGAAAATATCTCAGTATTTGTGAGTTTAAAACTAAACCACACATATGAAATAGGCGCCTCCTTCATGAGGGGAATTCCCCACTGAGGTGTCAAAAATGCATCATTTCTTCTAAATATCTCTTCTGTTTTAACTAATAACCTTGTCCTTAGTCAGCTCCTCATCTTATGTGAGCATTTACTCATTTTTGGGGGTTTTTCTTTTATTCTTTCATTTATCTCCTCTCTACATTTGGATTAATCTAATTGGTCCATAGGAACCTTATTTCAAAAAATTTAGAAAATCTGGACCCTTAGGCTAAGGTCCTTTTTACCTGATTTCAATTTATTCCAATTGTACATTGGAAATTTCTTTTTGAATATCGGTTTCAGGGGAAACCATTTTAGACACTAGGAAGATTTTTATATCCAAAAATATCTCAATTTTGAATTACCTCCCTCTAGACATTTTCTCTCTCTAGGCCAAAACATGGTAAAACAGAATCTTTCTTTTATTTCAGAGAGGGGAATAATTATAAGATCAGAAGGGGAGGTTCTTACACCTACATACCTCAAAAGCCGGAGGGAGGAATCTTACATCCTACCCCACTTAAAAAAGGTGAGATGTCCTCATCTCACAAAATTAGAGGAGAACTCTTTTCCTTAAGATCCAACTGATTCTGGGGTTCCTTATAGTTTGGTGAACCCAACAGAATCCTGGGATAAAGATCCCTTATATAAAACTCATCATCAGATAATAATTCACTTAGATCGTAACATTCAATCCTTATCACAATAATGGTGCATTAGACCGAAATTTCTATCTGAACAGTCCTTCATGGAAATTTTCAATTATACAGATTTTTAATTTGACATCCCTTAACTTGATCCACTGGGTCAAGTGTTAACAGCAACAATCTGCCAGCAAAATCCACTAATCTCATAGTGATTTGTTGAAGTCATTAACGTCATTCCAGCTTCTACAAACATCATCACAGGGACTCGTCCCATTCATCCTCATTGTGGTTTTGCTTAGTTTATTACATTTCAACCAAAATTTAAGAATCTTCATTTTTCAACCAGAATCCAAATCAACTCAGCAGTTCTCAACTAGAATTTAAAATCATATCAACCACATTCGAATTCATCGTCTTGATAGTATTAATGTTTATAATTTCAAGTCTTAGATTTACTCGTATATACTGCCAGCAGTAAAGAGCTGCAGTTATACCCTCGGTATATACAAGTCACAGTCCTTAGAACTATAAGGTAAATACCATCATGTCTAGGCCTCAAGCAAGTCAGGGATTCCATACAATTGCGATACTTCCATCTAAAGACCCAATTACCAATTTACAAAATTCAGTTTGAATATCAAATTGTATGAATTTTATCACACAATTACAACCTTTTACTGCTTCTTCATAAATTTTTGACATTTTTGGCTTCTCGGTTGATCCTCATTAGCCAATTTGCTTTGATACCAGCTGTGAGGTCCCTATCCCCATCGCGCAACGAATTCAGGGGTGCTAGTAGCGGAAGTAGCACTTCTTGCGTGGGGCAGGGTCCCACACTTGGGACCTCGCCCACCACCACCACGGATATCTAGACAAGAGACTAATCCATCGGTTCTTCAAAAACCGAACCCGAAAAAACTTTCCTTGCCCGAAAAGCACGGGCGATTCCTCCAGGATAACTTTTCTCTAACGTAGTCAAAAGCCTTAACTAACTGAACTAATCTGACCGAACCCATAAGTCCCATAGTCAGATCAGGGAAAAGATTGTACTTGGATCATAGAGACCAACGCTTTTTTCCTCATTGAGAGGCACATCCATTGATTCTTTTCCATGGAATAATTTTTGTTCGGGATTTACTTCATCTATTGAACCAGAACACAAAATTGAGTCTCAATTTAGGGATCCATTAGTCCCAACCGCCCAACCACTGTAGTGATGGGATCCAATTAGAAATTTGGTTAGGTTGTCCCGGGTACCAGGGAAAAGAGTTCCCAGGCCCCCTAGCCGGATATTCATCATGCAAACTTAAAACTAGTGATACCACTTACACACCCAATATGAAATTGCAAACTTAAAACTAGTCATACCACTTACACACCCAATATGAAATTGCATTTTTCACAGATTCAATAGTCATACCACTTACACACCCAATATGAAATTGCAAACTTAAAACTAGTCATACCACTTACACACCCAATATGAAATTGCAAACTTAAAACTAGTCATACCACTTACACACCCAATATGAAATTGCATTTTTCACAGATTCAATAGTCTTTAAAGCAGTCATTTAATGAAACCATAGTGTCACTGATCATAATCCTCTAATTATCTAGTTGAATCCTTATTTCCAAACATTCCTTCGTCGGTGTACCTATGGCATCATTGGCAACCATAACGCTCACCCCCTGTCCACTTAGGGACCTTTTCGAAAGTTCCTAGCTCATAGTAACCGGCAAGTATTCAGTTTAACAAAAATTGAGTCTCCGTTGAAGATCAACAAGATAAACCAACAAATCCATATAAAAGAGCCATGGACTCATCCGTTGAGGACAGCAACCAGATCCATGCCCGAATAATTCAGAAAACAACTCTTACTCCTTGTTCCAATATCATCCCCGACGTACGTGTGGGTATCTTCGGTGACCCCGAGCACCGTATTGTCAGCACCCTCTAGGATCCTTCGTCGCAGGTCACCTAGCCCTTCACTCATAGGCCGCTTCCTTGGTTTCTCATCCACTATACCGGAAGCTCACCATTTAAATCAAACCGAGGCTGGTCAAGACCTCGGCCGACCTTGCTACGCGAGACGTCCTCTGTTGACTCTCCATCAGTAGTTGCAACCTTAACAAATAGGTCTCCACGACCTCATTCACAAGACGGTCAAAATGCTTCCCCAGCATTCTTGACATAAAACAGTCATTTAAAAACAGATTTCACATACAAATACAGTTCCAACAATATTTCCATCTTTTCTCATCACTCCATATCCTTTCACATTAGTCCCCATCTTTTCTCATCTTCTCACAAATTTTTTTCTTTATCGATCCCTATCACATCACATCATTTCCACATCAAATCCCATCATCCACACATCAATCCACTTTATCCATACATCCATCCACATCAATCCACATTATCCACACATCTTCCATACATCCGTCCACATCAATCCACATTATCCACACATCCATCCACATCAATCCACACGTCAATCCACATCATCCATCCACATCAATCCACATTATCCACACATCAATCCACATCATCCATACATCCATTCACGTCAATCCACATTATCCACACATCAAAACCCACATCATCCATACATCCATCCACATCATCCACATCAATCCACATCATCCATACATCCATCCACATCAATCCACATTATCCACACATCCATCCACATCTTCCATACATCCATCCACATCAATCTACACGTCAATCCACATCATCCATACATCTATCCACACATCAATTCACATCATCCATACATCCATTCACGTCAATCCACATTACCCACACATCAATCCACATCATACATTCACATCAATCCACATTATCCACACATCAACCCACATCAATCCTCATTCATTTCATAAGTATTTCCATTCTCATCTAATCACATCTTTTTCTATCTCATTACTTATTTTCTCATATATTCTCATCAGATCTCATCCACTTGCATCTACCCATACATCTCATCACTTCACATATATTAACATCTATCCAATTTACATCGCATCTTATCACATCCATTTCACATCACATCTCATTCATTCACATCCCAATTCGCATGCTAACACATTCATTCACGTCCCTTATCGTTCATTCACATCCCTATTCACATCACATCCCTATTCACATCACATCTCATTCATTCACATCCCAATTCACATGCTAACACATTCATTCACGTCCCTTATCGTTCATTCACGTCCCTTATCGTTCATTCACATCCCTATTCACATCACATCACATCCATTCACATCCCTTATCATTCATTCACATCCCGATTCACATGCTATCACATTAATTCACATCCTCTATCATTCATTTACATCCTGATTCACATGACATCACATCCATTCACATCCCTTATCATTCATTCACATCCCGATTCACATGCTACCACATTTATTCACATCCTATATCATTCATTCACATCCAGATTCACATGTTGACACATACATTCACATCCAATATCATTCATTTACATCCTGATTCACATGACATCACATCTCATCTATTCATTCACATTTATCTGATTCACATCATATCACATCCATTCACATCCCTTATCATTCATTCACATCCGGATTTACATGCTATCACATTTATTCACATCCTATATCATTCATTCACATCCCGATTCACATGCTAACACATTCATTCACATGACATCACATCCATTCACATCTCTTATCATTCATTCACATCTTGATTCACATGCTACCACATTCATTCACATCCTATATCATTCATTCACATCTCGATTCACATGCTAACACATTCATTCACATCCTATATCATTCATTCACATCCCGATTCACATGCTAACACATTCATTCACATCCTATATCATTCATTCACATCTCGATTCACATGCTAACACATTCATTCACATCCTATATCATTCATTTACATCCTGATTCATATGACATCACATCCATTCACATCCCTTATCATTCATTCACATCCCGATTCACATGCTATCACATTCATTCACATCCTATATCATTCATTCACATCCCGATTCACATGCTAACACATTCATTCACATCCTCATTTATATCCGAATTCACATGACATCACATCTCATCTATTCATTCACATTTATCTGATTCACATCACATCACATCCATTCACATCCCTTATCATTCATTCACATCCCGATTCACATGCTATCACATTCATTCACATCCTATATCATTCATTCACATCCCGATTCACATGCTAACACATTCAATCACATCCTATATCATTCATTCACATCCCAATTCACATGCTAACACATTCAATCACATCCTATATCATTCATTCACATCCTGATTCACATGCTAACACATTCATTCACAACCTATATCATTCATTTACATCCTGATTCACATGACATGACATCTCATGTATTCAGTCACATTTATCTGATTCACATCACATCTCATCACATCTATTTACCTGTCATTCTCATCACTTCTATTCTTATCACATCCATTCTCTATTCATTCTCATCTATTTGATTCATATCACATCTATTTATAGAATGTAAGAGAATTCTTATTTTTGATATAAAGATTCTTTACGCATCTCTTTATGCATCTTTCCATGCATAAAATCAAAATTGATGAGAGTAACTCTTTTGAAATAAAAATAAATTTCTTTATGCATCTTTCCATGCATAAAGTCAATATTGATGAGAGTAACTCTTTTGAAGAAAAAAATCCTTATGCATCTTTCTATGCATAAAATCAAAATCGATGAGAATAACTCTTTTGAAATAAAAGTAAATTTCTTTATGCATCTTTCTATGCATAAAATCAAAATTTGATGAAAGTAACGCTTTTATAATAAAAAAATTCTTTTATGCATCTATTTATGCATAAATTTAATTTTAATGAAAGTAACACTCTTATAATAAAAAAATTCTTGTATGCATCTATTTATGCATTAAAATCAATTTTGATGAAAGTAACACTTTTATAATCAAAATATTTCCTATATGCATCTTTCTATGCATAGAAATTAATTCTAATGAAAATAACACTTTTATAATAAAAATATTTCTAATATGCATTTTTCTATGCATAGAATAAAAATAACACTTTTAGAATACACAAGCGGTGGGGATTACTCTTTTTGAATAATAAGAACATAAAATTTACTTCACCAAATTTAACAAATTTTGCCATAACCTCCTTTGTATGGCTGACCATTTTTTAATTTTTTTCACTCTAAAATTTACTAGAAATTATCCAAGATGATTTAAATCATTCTAATCTAATCAATTTCCACTTTATTAAGAGTAAACAATATGAAAAGTTTAATTCCATCAATTTGATTACACATCTAGGATAAAGAAAGGCTGAATTCAATAATGAAGAGAAGGGGGAAAGCCTTTCTAGCAAGGCATAACATCCATTTTTATTTTAGAGAAAGCAAAAATCAGAAAACCATAAAATAGAATAAGAAAAAGTAGAATTTCTAACTTACTAGGAGTTTTGTGAGCTTTCCTTTGGCTTGATGGTTTGAGGGATCTACTCTTCTTTGCAACAAGAGTGGCCACCAATTCTTTTGAAGAGGAAATGGTCAAAAACAAATAAATTATCAATGAATTTCTTGTTTTTGGCTCTGGGGAGGGAGGAGTAGAGTAACTGTGCATAAAAAACTATTAACCATTTACAAAGGGGGAGGCTTCATTTATAGGAAAAAGTGAGCCTCTAACCAAGCAAACTGATTCTAAAATTTTCCAGATCAGTTTGGTCAAATTTTGACCATTTTTAGGTGAGTTTAGCTTACTTTTTGGATCTAGTTAAAGCACGAGAGAGGAGAGATGAAAATATCTCATTATTTATGAGTTTAAAACTCAACCACACATGTGAAATAGGCGCCTCCTTCATGAGGGGTATTCCCCACACTGAGGTGTCAAAAATGCATCATTTCTTCTAAATATCTCTTCTTTTTTAACTAATAACCTTGTCCTTAGTCAACTTTTCATCTTATGTGAGCATTTACTCATTTTTGGGGGATTTTCTTTTATTCTTCCATTTATCTCCTCCCTACATTTGGATTAATCTAATTGGTCCATAGGAACCTTAATTTAAAAATTTAAAAAAATATGGACCCTCAAGCTAAGGTCCTTTTTACCTGATTTCAATTTATTCCAATTGCACATTGAAAATTTCTTTTTAAATATGTGTTTCAAGGGAAACCATATTAGACACTAGGATGATTTTTATATCCAAAAATATCTTAATTTTGAAATACCTCCCTCTAGACATTTTCTCTCTCTAGGCCAAAACAAGGTAAAACAGGATCTTTCTTTTATTTCAGAGAGTGGAATAATTATAAGATCAGAAGGGGAGGTTCTTACACTTGCACACCTCAAAAGCCAGAGGGAGAAATCTTACATCCTATCCCACTTAAAAATGCGAGATGTCCTCATCTCGCAAAATTAGAGGAGAACTCTTTTCCTTAAGATCCAACTGATTCTGGGGTTCCTTATAGTTTGGTGAACCCAACAGAATCATGGGATAAAGATCCCTTATATAAAACTCATCATCAGATAATAATTCACTTAGATCATAACATTCAATCCTTATCATAATAATGGTCCATTAGACCGAAATTCTATCTATAGTCGTTCATGGAAATTTTCAATTATACATATTTTTGATTTGACATCCCTTAACTTGATCCACTGGGTCAAGTGTTAACAGTAGCAATGTGCCAGCACAATCCACTAATCTCATAGTGATTTGCTGAAGTCATTAACGTCATTCGAGCTACGAACATCATCACAGGGACTCATTCCCATTCATCCTCATTGTGGTTTGCTTAGTTTATTACATTTCAACAAAAATTTAGGAATCTTCATTTTTCAACCAGAATCCAAATCAACTCATCAGTTCTCAACTAGAATTTAAAATCATATTAACCACATTCAAATTCATCGTCTGGATAGCATTAATGCTTATAATTTCAAGTCTTAGATCTACTCGTATATACTGCTAGTAAAGAGCTGCAGTTATACCCTCGGTATTGTTGAAAATACAATTGAATAGGGTGTGTGCGGGAACAAGCCCTTGGTTAGAGGCTGTAAAAGAGAATGAGTAAATGTGAAAGAACCTGTGAAAAGGTGAGAATAATCTACTAGGAGAGAATAAAGGGTAGCATGAGAGAATTTAGGAAGTGTGGAGTTATTCTGGGAGATATTCAGGGAAAAGAGAAGAGCTGGAGAGAATCAGGCAAGAGGTGGAGATATTCGTGGAGTGAATCATGGAGAAATCAATGGGATTTGATGCTTGATGTAAACTCTATAAATTGAGGCATAGCCCTAATGAGAATTTGCTGGTTTTTGAGTATCCATGCCTACATTAATCTATTTGCTAATTATCCACTAATTACATCTTAATCATTTACTAATCACTTTGTTAATGATGTTGATTCTAGTGTATGATCCACCATAGCTCATCACAATGCTCAAATTTCAACATGGTATCAGAGCCATGCCTAGAATCCATCAGGTTTATGAGCCCATTAGTTAATTAATCAAGATTAGTAGATAATTAGGAAATAATTAAAATTTTAGTTATTTTTCACTTCACCCCTTCACCCCCAGCCAGTGGAGGACTCCATTCAGCTTGCACACTCACAATTAGGGCAAGCCCTTCTAACACAAGCTAGCCACTCCCTTGGCTTCAAGCCCATCAAGACAGCGCAGCAAACCGCCAACGAAGGAAGCAGAAATCGACGATTTGGCCGGTGCGTTTTTTCTGAGTAATTTACAGATTTCTCCTTCATCAAATCAAATGCTTCTAATTCCTCCTAGCCCAAGGTGTATTCAAGCATGCTCTACAAGCTGGTGAGGACAGAATTCAATTTCATCAAGTCTACATTGAGATCCAAGCTCTTCATCAAATCTGCATTGAGATCCAAGCTCTTCATCAAATCTGCAGGTGACTTTGGTAAAACAGAGATTAAGCTTTCAATATTTGGTCAAATATTGTGTTTCTTGGCTTAATCCTCTACTAGACTCATTGCTATTGATGCCTTTGAAAGCATTTGAGCTCATTTGAAGTGTAAGGCAGCAGATCTGGACTCCCCGCATACTCTGTTTTCTGCACACAAAACAGAGCATTAATTGCTAATCAGTGATTAATCAATACTAATCAAATCCTGATTCACATGACATCACATCTCATCTATTCATTCGCATTTATCTGATTCACATCACATCACATCCATTCACATTCCTTATCATTCATTCACATCCCGATTCACATGCTATCACATGCATTCACATCCTATATCATTCATTCACATCCCGATTCACATGCTAACACATTCATTCACATCCTATATCATTCATTCACGTCCCGATTCACATGCTAACACATTCATTCACATCCTATATCATTCATTTACATCCTGATTCACATGACATCACATCTCATCTATTCATTCACATTTATCTGATTCACATCACATCTCATCACATCTATTTACCTCTCATTCTCATCACATCACATCTCATCACATTTATTCACCCCTCATTCTCATTCTCATCACTTCTATTCTCATCACATCCATTCTCTATTCATTCTCATCTATCTGATTCATATCACATCTTATCACATCTATTTATAGAATGTAAGAGAATTCTTATTTTTGATTTTAAGATTCTTTACGCATCTATTTATGCATAAGAACAAGTTCAATGGGAAATAACACTTTTATAAAAATATGTTCATGCATCTATTTATGCATAAATTCAATTTTAAGGAGAATAACACTTTCGAAATAAAAATAAATCTTTTATGCATCTATCTTTGCAAAGATTCAATTTTAATGAGAATAACTCTTTTGAAATAAAAAAAATTTTCTTTATGCATCTTATTATGCATAAAATCAAAACTGATGAGAGAAATAATAATAAATTTCTTTATGCATCTTTCTATGCATAAAATCAAAATTGATGAGATTAATTCTTTTGAAATAAAAATAAATTTCTTTATGCATATTTTTATGCATAAAATCAAAATTTGATGAAAGTAACGCTTTTCGAATAAAAATAAATTTCTTTATGCATATTTCTATGCATAAAATCAAAATTTGATGAAAGTAACGCTTTTATAATAAGAAAAGTTCTTTTATGCATAAATTAAATTTTAATGAAAGTAACACTTTTATAATAAAAAAATTCTTTTATGCATCTATTTATGCATTAAAATCAATTTTGATGAAAGTAACACTTTTATAAGCAAAATATTCCCAATATGCATCTTTCTATGCATAGAAATTAATTCTAATGAAAATAACACTTTTATAATAAAAATATTTCTAATATACATTTTTCTATGCATAGAATAAAAATAACACTTTTAGAATACACAAGCGGTGGGGATTACTCTTTTTGAATAATAAAAAGATAAAAATTACTTCACCAAATTTAAGAAAATTTTGCCATAACCTCCTTTGTATGGTTGACCATTTTTCAAAATTTTTCACTCTAAAGTTTACTAGCAATTATCCAAGATGATTTAAATCATTCTAATCTAATCAATTTCCACTTTATTAAGAGTAAACAATATGAAAAGTTTAATTCCATCAATTTGATTACACATCTAGGATAAAGAAAGGCTGAATTCAATAATGAAGAGGAGGAGGAAAGCCTTTCCAACAAGACATAACATCCATTTTTATTTTAAAGAAAGCAAAAATAAAAAAACCATAAAATAGAATAAGAAAAAGTAAAATTTCTAACTTACTAGGAGTTTTCTGAGCTTTCCTTTGGCTTGACGGTTTGAGGGATCTACTCTTGTTTGCAACAATTGTTTGCAACAAGAGTGGCCACCAATTCTTTTGAAGAGGAAATGGTAAAAAACAAATGAATTATCAATGAATTCACTGTTTTTGGGTCTGGGAGGAGTAGAGTAACAGTGCATAAAACACTATTAACCATTTACAAAGAGGGGGGCTTCATTTATAGGAAAAAGTGAGCCTCTAACCAAGCAAACTGATTCTAGAATTTTCCAAATCCGTTTGGTCAGTTTTTGACCATTTTTAGGTCAGTTTAGCTTACTTTTTGGATCTAGTTGAAGCGCGAGAGACGAGAGATGAAAATATCTCATTATTTATGAGTTTAAAACTCAACCACACATGTGAAATAGGCACCTCCTTCATGAGGGGAATTCCCCACACTGAGGTGTCAAAAATGCATCATTTCTTCTAAATATCTCTTCTTTTTTAACTAATAACCTTGTCCTTAGTCAACTCTTCATCTTATGTGAGCATTTACTCATTTTTGGGGGATTTTCTTTTATTCTTCCATTTATCTCCTCCCTACATTTGGATTAATCTGATTGGTCCATAGGAACCATAGAAAAAGTAGAATTTCTAACTTACTAGGAGTTTTGTGAGCTTTCCTTTGGCTTGATGGTTTGAGGGATCTACTCTTGTTTGCAAAAAGAGTGGCTACCAATTCTTTTGACGAGGAAATGGTCAAAAACAAATGAATTATAAATGAATTCACTATTTTTGGCTTTAGGGAGAGAGGAGTAGAGTAACTGTGCATAAAACACAAGGGGAGGCTTTATTTATAGGAAAAAGTGAGCCTCTAATCAAGCAAACTGATTCTAGAATTTTCCAGATCAGTTTGGTCAATTTTTGATCATTTTTAGGTCAGTTTAGCTTACTTTTTAGATCTAGTTGAAGCAGGAGAGATGAGAGATGAAAATATCTCATTATTTATGAGTTTAAAACTCAACCACACATGTGAAATAGGCGCTTCCTTCATGAGGGTAATTCCCCACACTGAGGTGTCAAAAATGCATCATTTCTTCTAAATATCTCTTCTTTTTTAACTAATAACCTTGTTCTTAGTCAACTCTTTATCTTATGTGAGCATTTACTCATTTTTGGGGGATTTTCTTTTATTCTTCCATTCATCTCCTCCCTACATTTGGATTATCTAATTGGTCCACAGGAACATTAATTCAAAAATTTCAGAAAATTTGGACCCTTAGGCTAAGGTCCTTTTTCTAAAGATCCAATTAATTCTGGGGTTCTTATAGTCTGGTGAACCCAACAGAATCCTGGGATAAAGATCCCTTATATAAAACTCATCATCAGATAATAATGCACTCAGATCATAACATTCAATCCTTATCACAATAATGGTCCATTAGACCGAAATTTCTATCTGAACAGTCCATGGAAATTTTCAATTATACAGATTTTCAATTTGATATCCCTTAACTTGATCCACTGGGTCGAGTGTTAACAGCAGCAATCTGCCAGCACAATCCACTAATCTCATAGTGATTTGCTGAAGTCATTAACGTCATTCCAGCTATGAACATCATCACAGGGACTCGTCCCATTTATCCTCATTGTGGTTTTGCTTAGTTTATTACATTTCAAGCAAAATTTAGGAATCTTCATTTTTCAATCAAAATCCAAATCAACTCATCAGTTCTCAACTAGAATTTAAAATCATATCAGCCACATTCGAATTCATCGTCTGGATAGTATTAATGCTTATAATTTCAAGTCTTAGATTTACTCGTATATATTGCCAGTAAAGAGCTACAGTTATACCCTCCATATATACGGGTAGTCACGGTCCTTGGAACTATAAGGTAAATACCATCATGTCTAGGCCTCAAGCAAGTCAGGGATTCCATACAATTGCGGTACTTCCATCTGAAGACCCAATTACCAATTTACGAAATTCAGTTTGAATATCAAATTGTATGAATTTTATCACACAATTACAATCTTTTAGTGCTTCTTCATAAATTTTTGACATTTTTGGCTTCTCGGTGATCCTCATTAGCCAATTCGCTCTGATACCAGCTGCTGCTGTGAGGTCCCTATCCCCACCGCGCAATGAATTCAGGGGTGCTAGCAGCGGAAGTAGCACTTCTTACGCGCGAGGTAGGGTCCCACACTCGGGGCCTCGCCCCCACGGATATCCAGACAAGAGACTAATCCATTGGTTCTTCCAAAACCGAACCTGGAAAAACTTCCCTTGCCCGGAAAGCACGGGCGATTCCTCCAGGATAACTTTTCTCTAACGTAGTCAAAAGCCTTAACTAACTGAACTGATCTGACCGAACTTGTAAGCCCCAGAGTGAGATCAGAGAAAAGATTGTAAATTCACATGACATCACGTCCATTCACATCCCTTATCATTCATTCACATCTCGACTCACATGCTATCACATTCATTCACATCCTTTATCATTCATTTACATCCTGATTCACATGACATCACATCCATTCATATCCCTTATCATTAATTCACATGCCGATTCACATGCTACCACATTCATTCACATCCTATATCATTCATTCACATCCTGATTCACATGACATCACATCCATTCACATCCCTTATCATTCATTCACATCCCAACTCACATGCTACCACATTCAATCACATCTTATATCGCTCATTCACATCCCGATTCACATGCTCACACATTCATTCACATCCTATATCATTCATTCACATCCCGATTCACATGCTAACATATTCATTCACATCCTATATCATTCATTTACATCCTGATTCACATGACATCACATCCATTCACATCCCTTATCATTCATTCACATCCCCGATTCACATGCTATCACATTCATTCACATCCTATATCATTCATTCACATCCCGATTCACATGCTAACACATTCATTCACGTCCCTTATTGTTCATTCACATCCCGATTCACATCACATCACGTCCATTCACATCCCTTATCATTCATTCACATCCTGATTCACCGTCGATTCACATGCTACCACATTCATTCACATCCTGTATCATTCATTCACATCCGGATTCACATGCTTACACATTCATTCACATTCTATATCATTCATTTACATCCTGATTCGCATGACATCACATTCATTCACATCCCTTATCATTCATTCACATCCCAAGTCACATGATACCACATTCATTCACATCCTATATCATTCATTCACATCTTGATTCACATGCTAACACATTCATTCACATCCTATATCATTCATTCACATCTCGATTCACATGCTATCACATTCATTCACATCCTATATCATTCATTCACATCCCGATTCACATGCTAACACATTCATTCACATCCTATATCATTCATTCACATCCCGATTCACATGCTAACACATTCATTCACCTCCTATATCATTCATTTACATCCTGATTCACATGACATCACATCCCATCTATTCATTCACATTTATTTGATTCACATCACATCTCATCACATCTTTTTACCTCTCATTCTCATCACATCACATCTCACCACATCTATTTACCTCTCATTCTCATTCTCATCACTTCTATTCTCATCACATCCATTCTCTATTTATTCTCATCTATCTGATTCATATCACATCTTATCTATCTTTTTATAGAATGTAAGAGAATTCTTATTTTTGATATAAAGATTCTTTACGCATCTATTTATGCATAAGAACAACTTCAGTGGGAAATAACACTTTTATAAAAATAAGTTTATGCATCTATTTATGTATAAATTCAATTTTAAGGAGAATAACACTTTCGAAATAAAAATAAATCTTTTATGCATCTATTTATGCAAAGATTTCAATTTTAATGAAAATAACTCTTTTGAAATAAAAATAAATTTCTTTATGCATCTTTCTATGCATAAAATCAAAATTGATGAGAATGACTCTTTTGAAATAAAAATAAATTTCTTTATGCATCTTTCTATGCATAAAATAAAAATTGATGAGATTAACTCTTTTAAAATAAAAATAAATTTCTTTATGCATCTTTCTATGCATAAAATCAAAATTTGATGAAAGTAACGCTTTTATAATAAAAAATTTCTTTTATGCATCTATTTATGCATAAATTTAATTTTAATGAAAGTAACACTTTTATAATAAAAAATATTTTTATGCATCTATTTATGCATAAAAATCAATTTTGATGAAAGTAACACTTTTATAATCAAAATATTCCCAATATGCATCTTTCTATACATAGAAATTAATTTTAATGAAAATAACACTTTTATAATAAAAATATTTCTAATATGCATTTTTCTATGCATAGAATAAAAATAACACTTTTAGAATACACAAGCGGTGGGGATTACTCTTTTTGAATAATAAAAAGATAAAACTTACTTCACCAAATTTAAGAAAATTTTGCCATAACCTCCTTTGTATGGCTGACCATTTTTCAAATTTTTTCACTCTAAAATTTACTAGCAATTATCCAAGATGATTTAAATCATTCTAATCTAATCAATTTCCACTTTATTAAGAGTAAACAATATGAAAAGTTTAATTCCATCAATTTGATTACACATCTAGGATAAAGAAAGGCTGAATTCAATAATGAAGAGAAGGGGGAAAGCCTTTCCAACAAGGCATAACATCCATTTTCATTTTAAAGAAAGCAAAAATAAAAAAACCATAAAATAGAATAAGAAAAAGTAGAATTTCTAACTTACTAGGAGTTTTCTGAGCTTTCCTTTGGCTTGACGGTTTGAGGGATCTACTCTTGTTTGCAACAAGAGTAGCCACCAATTCTTTTGAAGAGACAATGGTAAAAAACAAATGAATTATCAATGAATTCACCGTTTTTGGGTCTGGGAGGAGTAGAGTAACAGTGCATAAAACACTATTAACCATTTACAAAGGGGGAGGCTTCATTTATAGAAAAAAGTGAGCCTCTAACCAAGCAAACTGATTCTAGAATTTTCCAGATCAGTTTGGTCAATTTTTGACCATTTTTAGGTCAGTTTAGCTTACTTTTTGGATCTAGTTGAAGCACGAGAGAGGAGAGATGAAAATATCTCATTATTTGTGAGTTTAAAACTCAACCACACATGTGAAATAGGCGCATCCTTCATGAGGGGAATTCCGCACACTGAGGTGTCAAAAATGCATCATTTCTTCTAAATATCTCTTCTTTTTCAACTAATAACCTTGTCCTTAGTCAACTCTTCATCTTATGTGAGCATTTACTCATTTTTGGGAGATTTTCTTTTATTCTTCCATTTATCTCCTCCCTACATTTAGATAAATCTAATTGGTCCATAGGAACTATAGAAAAAGTAGAATTTCTAACTTACTAGGAGTTTTGTGAGCTTTCCTTTGGCTTGATGGTTTGAGGGATGTACTCTTGTTTGCAACAAGAGTGGCCACCAATTCTTTTGAAGAGGAAATGGTCAAAAACAAATGAATTATCAATGAATTCATTGTTTTTGGCTCTGGGGAGGGAGGAGTAGAGTAACTGTGCATAAAACACTATTAACCATTTACAAAGGGGAAGGCTTCATTTATAGGAAAAAGTGAGCCTCTAACCAAGTAAACTGATTCTAGAATTTTCCAGATCAGTTTGGTCAATTTTTGATCATTTTTAGGTCAAATTAGCTTACTTTTTGGATCTAGTTGAAGCAGGAGAAAGGAGAGATGAAAATATCTCATTATTAATGAGTTTAAAACTCAACCACACATGTGAAATAGGAGCTTCCTTCATGAGGGTAATTCCCCACACTGAGGTATCAAAAATGCATCATTTCTTCTAAATATCTCTTCTTTTTTAACTAATAGCCTTGTCCTTAGTCAACTCTTCATCTTATGTGAGCATTTACTCATTTTTGGGGGATTTTCTTTTATTCTTCCATTTATCTCCTCCTTACATTTGGATTAATCTAATTGGTCCACAGGAACCTTAATTCAAAAATTTCAGAAAATTTGGACCCTTAGGCTAAGGTCCTTTTTCTTTAGATCCAACTAATTCTTGGGTTCCTTAGAACCCAACAGAATCCTGGGATAAAGATCCTTTATATAAAACTCATCATCAGATAATAATTCACTCAGATCGTAACATTCAATCCTTATCACAATAATGGTCCATTAGACCAAAATTTCTATATGAATAGTCCTTCATGGAAATTTTCAATTATACAGATTTTTAATTTGACATCCCTTAACTTGATCCACTGGGTCGAGTGTTAACAGCAGCAATCTGCCAGCACAATCCACTAATCTCATAGTGATTTGCTGAAGTCATTAACGTCATTCCAGCTATGAACATCATCACAGGGACTCGTCCCATTTATCCTCATTGTGGTTTTGCTTAGTTTATTACATTTAAACCAAAATTTAGGAATCTTCATTTTTCAATCAAAATCCAAATCAACTCATCAGTTCTCACCTAGAATTTAAAATCATATCATCCACATTCGAATTCATCCTCTGGATAGTATTAATGCTTATAATTTCAAGTCTTAGATTTACTCGTATATACTGCCAATAACGAGCTGCAGTTATACCCTTCGTATATATGGGTATTTACGGTCCTTGGAACTACAAGGTAAATACCATCATGTCTAGGCCTCAAGCAAGTCAGGGATTCCATACAATTGCGGTACTTCCATCTGAAGACCCAATTACCAATTTATGAAATTCAGTTTGAATATCAAATTGTATGAATTTTATCACACAATTACAACCTTTTACTGCTTCTTCATAAATTTTTGACATTTTTGGCTTCTCGGTGATCCTCATTAGCCAATTCGCTCTGATACCACCTGCTGTGAGGTCCCTATCCCCACCGCACAAGGAGTTCAGGGATGCTAGTAGCGGAAGTAGCACTTCTTGCGCGCGAGCCAGGGTCCCACACTCGGGGCCTCGCCCCCACGGATATCCAGACAAGAGACTAATCCATCGGTTCTTCCAAAACTGAACCCGAAAAAACTTCCCTTGCCCGGAAAGCACGGGGATTCCTCTAGGATAACTTTTCTCTAACGTAGTCAAAAGCCTTAACTAACTGAACTGATCTGACTGAACCCGTAAGTCCCATAGTCAGATCATGGAAAAGATTGTACTTGGATCATAGAGACCAACGCTTTTTTCCTCATGGAGAGGCACAGCCGTTGATTCTTTTCCATGGAACAATCTCTGTCCGGGATTTACTTCATCTATCGAACCAGAACAGAATTGAGTCTCAATTTAGAGATCCATCAGTCCAGCCTAACCCCATCTAGTCCCATGGGTTAGCCAACAGAATTGAGTCTCAATTTAGGGATCCATCAGTCCAGCCTAACCCCATCTAGTCCTATGGGTTAGCCAACCGCCCAACCACTGTAGTGATAGGATCCAATTAAGAATCTGGCTAGGTTGTCCCGGGTAGCAGGGAAAAGAGTTCCCAGGCCCCCTAGCTAGATATTCATACAAACTTAAAACTAGTCACACTACATATATGAAATTGCCCTTTTCAGAGATTCAACAATCTTTAAAACAATCATTTAATAAAACCATAGTGTCACTGATCATAATCCTCTAATTATCCAATTGAATCCTTATTTCCAAACATTCCTTCATCAGTGTACCTATGGCATCATTGGCAACCAGAATGCTCACCCCCTCTCTACTCAAGGGCCTTTTCGATAGTTCCTAGCTCATAGTTACCGGCAAGTATTCACTTTAACCAAAATGGAGTCTCTGTTGAAGATCAGCAAGATCAACCAACAGATCCATATAAAAGAGCCATGGACTCATCCGTTGAGGACCAGCAAGGTCAATCAACCAGATCCATGCCCGAATTCAAAAAACAACTCTTACTCCTTGTTCCAATATCTTCCCCGACGTACGTGTGGGTATCTTCGGTGACCGAGAGCCCGAGCAGCAACCTCTAGGATCCTTCGTAGGTAACCTAGCGCTTCACTCATAGGCCGCTTCCTTGGTCCCTCATCCACTGTACCGGAAGCTCACCATTTAAATCAAACGGAGGCTCGTCAAGACCTCGGCCGACCTTGCTATGCGAGACGTCCTCCGTTGACTCTCCGTCAGCAGTTGTTGCAACTTTGACAGATAGGTCTCCACGACCTCATTCACAAGACGGTCAAAATGCTTCCCCAACATTCTTGACATAAAACAGTAAAAAACAGATTTCACATACAAATAGAGTTCCAACAATATTTCCATCTTTTCTCATCACTCCACATCCTTTCATATTAGTCCCCGTCTTTTCTCATCTTCCCACAATTTGTTTTCTTCATCGATCCCTATCACATCACATCATTCCCACATCTAATCACATCCAATCGCATCATCCACACATCTAATCACATCCAATCGCATCATCCACACATCAAATCACATCCAATCACATCATCCACACAACCATCCACATCATCCATACATCCATCCACATCAATCCACATCATCCATACATCAATCCACATTCTCCACACATCCATCCACATCTTCCATACATCCATCCACATCAATCCACATCATCCATACATCCATCCACATTATCCACATCAATCCACATTATCCACACATCAATCCACATCAACCATACATCCATTCACGTCAATCCTCATTATCCACACATCAACCCACATCATCCATATATCCATTCACATCATCCACATCAATCCACATCATCCATACATCCATCCACATCAATCCATATCATCCATACATCCATCCACATCAATCCATATCCATCCACATCTTCCATACATCCATCCACATCAATCCACATCATCCATACATCCATCCACATCAATCCACATCATCCATACATCCATCCACATCAATCCACATTATCCACACATCAATCCACATCATCCATTCACGTCAATCCACATTACCCACACATCAATCCACATCATCCATATATCCATCCACATCAATCCACATTATCCACACATCAATCCACATTATCCACACATCAACCCACATCAATCCACATTCATTTCATAAGTATTCCCATTCTCATCTAATCACATCTTTTTCTATCTCATCACTTACTTCCTCATTTATCCTCATCAGATCTCATCCACTTGCATCTACCCATACATCTCATCACTTCACATAAATTAACATCTATCCAGTTTACATCGCATCTTATCACATCCATTTGACATCACATCTCATTCATTCACATCCCGATTCACATGCTAACACATTCATTCACGTCCCTTATCATTCATTCACATCTTGATTCACATCACATCATGTCCATTCACATCCCTTATCATTCATTCATATCCGGATTCACACGCTATCACATTCATTCACATCCTATATAATTCATTTACATCCTGATTCACATGACATCACATCCATTCATATCCCTTATCATTCATTCACATGCCGATTCACATGCCGATTCACATTCATTCATATCCCTTATCATTCATTCACATGCGGATTCATTCACATCCGGATTCACATGCTAACACATTCATTCACATTCTATATCATTTATTTACATCCTGATTCACATGACATCACATCCATTCACATCCCTTATCATTCATTCACATCCCAATTCACATGCTACCACATTCATTTACATCCTATATCATTCATTCACATCCGGATGCACATGCTAACACATTCATTCACATCCTATATCATTCATTCACATCTCGATTCACATGCTATCACATTCATTCATATCCTATATCATTCATTCACATCTCGATTCACATGCTAACACATTCATTCACATCCTATATCATTCATTCACGTCCCAATTCACATGCTAACACATTCATTCACATCCTATATCATTCATTTACATCCTGATTCACATGACATCACATCTCATCTATTCATTCACATTTATCTGATTCACATCACATCTCATCACATCTATTTACCTCTCATTCTCATCCTCATCACTTCTATTCTCATCACATCCATTCTCTATTCATTCTCATCTATCTGATTCATATCACATCTTATCACATCTATTTATAGAATGTAAGAGAATTCTTATTCTTGATATAAATATTCTTTACGCATCTATTTATGCATAAGAACAACTTCAGTGGTGGTGGAAAATAACACTTTTATAACAATACGTTTATGCATCTATTTTTGGCTCTGGGGAGGGAGGAGTAGAATAACTGTGCATAAAACACTATTAACCATTTACAAAGGGGGAGGCTTCATTTATAGGAAAAAGTGAGCCTCTAACCAAGCAAACTGATTCTAGAATTTTGCAGATCAGTTTGGTCAATTTTTGATCATTTTCAGGTCAGTTTAGCTTACTTTTTGGATCTAGTTGAAGCAGGAGAGAGGAGAGATAAAAATATCTCATTATTTATGAGTTTAAAACTCAACCACACATGTGAAATAGGTGCTTCCTTCATGAGGGTAATTCCCCACACTAAGGTGTCAAAAATGCATCATTTCCTCTAAATATCTCATCTTTTTTAACTAATAACCTTGTCCCTAGTCAACTCTTCATCTTATGTGAGCATTTTCTCATTTTTGGGGGATTTTCTTTTATGCTTACATTTATCTCCTCCCTACATTTGGATTAATCTAATTGGTCCACAGGAACCTTAATTCAAAAATTTTAGAAAATTTGTACTCTTAGGCTAAGGTCCTTTTTCTTAAGATCCAACTAATTCTGGGGTTCCTTATGGTCTGGTGAGCCCAACAGAAACCTGGGATAAAGATCCCTTATATAAAACTCATCATCAGATAATAATTGACTCAGATCGTAACATTCAATCCTTATCACAATAATGGTCCATTAGACCGAAATTTCTATTTGAACAGTCCATGGAAATTTTCATTAATACAGATTTTTAATTTGACATCCCTTAACTTGATCCACTAGGTCGAGTGTTAATAGCAGCAATCTGCCCACCAGCACAATCCACTTATCTCATAGTGATTTGATAAGTCATTAACGTCATTCCAGCTAACATCATCACAAGGATTCGTCCCATTTATCCTCATTGTGGTTTTGCTTAGTTTATTACATTTCAACCAAAATTTAGGAATCTTCATTTTTCAATCAAAATCCAAATCAACTCATCAGTTCTCAACTAGAATTTAAAATCATATCAGCCACATTCGAATTCATCGTCTGGATAGTATTAATGCTTATAATTTCAAGTCTTAGATTTACTCGTATATACTGCCAGTAAAGAGCTAGAGTTATACCCTCCGTATATACGGGTAGTCACGGTCCTTGGAACTATAAGGTAAATACCATCATGTCTAGGCCTCAAGCAAGTCAGGGATTCCATACAATTGCGGTACTTTCATCTGAAGACCCAATTACCAATTTATAAAATTCAATTTGAATATCAAATTGTACGAATTTTATCACACAATTACAACCTTTTACTGCTTCTTCATAAATTTTTGACATTTTTGGCTTCTCAGTTGATCCTTATTAGCCAATTCGCTCTGATACCAGCTGCTGTGAGGTCCCTATCCCCACCGCGCAACGAATTCAGGGGTGCTAGCAGCGAAAGTAGCACTTCTTGCGCGCGAGGCAGGGTCCCACACTCGGGGCCTCGTCCCCACGGATATCCAGACAAGAGACTAATCCATCGGTTCTTCCAAAACCGAACCCGAAAAAACTTCCCTTGCCCGACAAGCACGGGGGATTCCTCCAGGATAACTTTTCTCTGACGTAGTCAAAAGGCTTAACTAACTGAACTGATCTGACCGAACCTCTAAGTCCGAGAGTCAGATCAGGGAAAAGATTGTACTTGGATCATAGAGACCAACGCTTTTTTCCTCATTGAGAGGCACAGCCGCCGTTGATTCTTTTCCATTGAATAATTGTTGTCCGGGATTTACTTCATCTATCGAACCAGAACAGAATTGAGTCTCAATTTAGGGATCCATCAGTCCAGCCTAACCCTATCTAGTCCCATGGGTTAGCCAACCGCCCAGCCACTGTAGTGATGGGATCCAATTAAGAATCTAGCTAGGTTGTCCTGGGTAGTAGGGAAAAGAGTTCCCAGGCCCCCTAGCTGGATATTCATGCAAACTTAAAACTAGTCACACTACTTACACACCCAATATGAAATTGCCCTTTTCGGTGTACCTATGGCATCATTGGCAACCAGAACGCTCACCCCCTGTCCACTCAAGGGCCTTTTCGATAGTTCCTAGCTCATAGTAATCGGCAAGTATTCACTTTAACAAAAATGGAGTCTCTGTTGTGAAGATCAGCAAGATCAACCAACAAAAGAGCCATGGACTATTCCATTGATGACCAGCAAGGTCAATCAACCAGATCCATGCCCGAATTCAGAAAACAACTCTTACTCCTTGTTCCAATATCTTCCCCGACATACGTGTGGGTATCTTCGGTGATCCCAGAGCCTGAGCACAAGGTGGTGAGCACCCTCTAGGATCCTTCACAGGTCACCTAGCGCTTCACTTATAGGCCGCTTTCTTGGTCCCTCATCCACTGTACCGGAAGCTCACCATTTAAATCAAACGGAGGCTGGTCAAGACCTCGGCCGACCTTGCTACGCGAGACGTCCTTCGTTGACTCTCCGTCAGTGGTTGCAACTTTAACAGATAGGTCTCCACGACCTCATTCACAAGACAGTCAAAATGCTTCCCCAGCATTCTTGACATAAAACAGTAAAAAACAGATTTCACATACAAATAGAGTTCCAACAATATTTCCATCTTTTCTCATCACTCCACATCCTTTCATATAAGTCCCCGTCTTTTCTCATCTTCCCACAATTTGTTTTCTTCATCGATCCCTATCACATCACATCATTCCCACATCAAATCACATCCAATCGCATCATCCACACATCAAATCGCATCCAATCGCATCATCCACACATCAATCCACATCATCCATACATCCATCCACATCAATCCACATTATCCACACATCCATTCACATCTTCCATACATCCACCCACATCAATCCACATCATCCATACATCCATCCACATTATCCACATCAATCCACATTATGCACACATCAATCCACATCAACCATACATCCATTCACGTCAATCCTCATTATCCACACATCAACCCACATCATCCATACATCCATTCACATCAATCCACATCATCCATACATCCATCCACATCAATCCACAGCATCCATACATCCATCCACATCAACCCACATCCATCCACATCTTCCATACATCCATCCACATCAATCCACACGTCAATCCACATCATCCATACATCCATTCACATCATCCACATCAATCCACATCATCCATATATCCATCCACATCAATCCACATCATCCATACATCCATCCACATCAATCCACATCCATCCACATCTTCCATACAGCCATCCACATCAATCCATACATCCATCCACATCAATCCACATCATCCATACATCCATCCACATCAATCCACATTATCCACACATCCATCCACATCTTCCATACATCCATCCGCATCAATCCACATCATCCATACAACCATCCACATTATCCACATCAATCCACATTATCCACACATCAATCCACATCAACCATACATCCATTCACGTCAATCCTCATTATCCACCACACATCAACCCACATCATCCATACATCCATTCACATCATCCACATCAATCCACATCATCCATACATCCATCCACATCAATCCACATCATCCATACATCCATCCACATCAATCCACATCCATCCACATCTTCCATACATCCATCCACATCAATCCACACGTCAATCCACATCATCCATACATCCATCCACATCAATCCACATTATCCACACATCAATCCACATCATCCATTCACGTCAATCCACATTACCCACACATCAATCCACATCATCCATATATCCATCCACATCAATCCACATTATCCACACATCAACCCACATAAATCCACATTCATTTCATAAGTATTCCCATTCTCATCTAATCACATCTTTTTCTATCTCATCACTTACTTCCTCATTTATCCTCATCAGATCTCATCCACTTGCATCTACCCATACATCTCATCACTTCACATAAATTAACATCTATCCAGTTTACATCGCATCTTATCACATCCATTTTACATCACAACTCATTCATTCACATCCCGATTCACATGCTAACACATTCATTCACGTCCCTTATCGTTCATTTATATCCTGATTCACATCACATCACATCCATTCACATCCCTTATTATCATTCATTCACATCCCGATACACATGCTATCACATTCATTCACATCCTATATCATTCATTAACATCCTGATTCACATGACATCACATCCATTCATATCCCTTATCATTCATTCACATGCCGATTCACATGCTACCACATTCATTCACATCCTATATCATTCATTCACATCCTGATTCACATGACATCACATCCATTCACATCCCTTATCATTCATTCACATCCCAATTCACTTGCTACCATATTCATTCACATCCTATATCATTCATTCACATCGTGATTCACATGCTAACACATTCATTCACATCCTCATTTATATCCTGATTCACATGACATTACATCTCATCTATTCATTCACATTTATCTAATTCACATCACATCACTTCCATTCAAATTCCTTATCATTCATTCACATCTCGATTCACATGCTATCACATTCATTCACATCCTATATCATTCATTCACATCCCAATTCACATGCTAACACATTCATGCACATCCTATATCATTCATTCACATCCCGATTCACATGCTAACACATTCATGCACATCCTATAGCATGCATTCACATCCTGATTCACATGCTAACACATTCATTCACATCCTATATCATTCATTTACATACTGATTCACATAACATCACATCTTATCTATTTATTCACATCCTGATTCACATGACATCACATCTCATCTATTCATTCATATTTATCTGATTCACATCACATCTATTTACCTCTCATTCTCATCACTTCTATTCACATCACATCCATTCTCATGTATCTGATTCATATCACATCTTATCACATTTATTTGATAGAATGTAGAAGAATTTCTATTTTTGATATAAAGATTCTTTATGCATCTATTTATGCATAAGAACAACTTCAGTGGGGGAAATAACACTTTTATAAAAATTCATTTATGCATAAATTTTATTTTAAGGAGAATAACACTTCCAAAATAAAAATAAATATTTTATGCATCTTTCTATGCATAAATTCAATTTTAATGAGAATAGCTCTTTTGAAATAAAAATAAATTTCTCTATGCATCCTTCTACGCATAAAATCAAAATTGATGAGAATAACTCTTTTGAAATAAAAATAAATTTCTTTATGCATCTTTCTATGCATAAAATCAAAATTCATGAGATTAACTCTTTTTAAATAAAAATAAATTTCTTTATGCATCTTTCTATGCATAAAATCAAAATTGATGAGAATAACTCTTTTGAAATAAAAATAAATTTCTTTATGCATCTTTCTATGCATAAAGTCAAAATTGATGAGAGTAACTCTTTTGAAATAAAAGTAAATTTCTTTATGCATCTTTCTATGGATAAAGTCAAAATTGATGAGAGCAACTCTTTTGAAATAAAAATAAATTTCTTTATGCATCTTTCTATGCATAAAATCAAAATTTGATGAAAGTAATGCTTTTATAATAAGAAAAATTCTTTTATGCATCTATTTATGCATAAATTCAATTTAAATGACACACTTTTATAGTAAAAAAATTCTTTTATGCATCTATTTATGCATAAAAATCAATTTTGATGAAAGTAACACTTTTATAATCAAAATATTCCCAATATGCATCTTTCTATGCATAGAAATTAATTCTAATGAAAATAACACTTTTATAATAAAAATATTTCTAATATGCATTTTTCTATGCATAGAATAAAAATAACACTTTTAGAATACACAAGCGGTGGGGATTACTCTTTTTGAATAATAAAAAGATAAAACTTACTTCACCAAATTTAAGAAAATTTTGCCATAACCTCCTTTGCATGGTTGACCATTTTTCAAAATTTTTCACTCTAAAGTTTACTAGCAATTATCCAAGATGATTTAAATCATTCTAATCTAATCAATTTTCACTTTATTAAGAGTAAACAATATGAAAAGTTTAATTCCATCAATTCGATTACACATCTAGGATAAAGAAAGGATGAATTCAATAATGAAGAGAAGGAGGAAAGCCTTTCCAACAAGGCATAACATCCATTTTTATTTTAAAGAAAGCAAAAATCAAAAAACCATAAAATAGAATAAGAACACGTAGAATTTCTAACTTACTAGGAGTTTTGTGAACTTTCCTTTGGCTTGACGGTTTGAGGGTTCTACTCTACACCTGCACACCTCAAAAGCCGGAGGGAGGAATCTTACATTCTACCCCACTTAAAAAAGGCGAGATGTCCTCATCTCGCAAAATTAGAGGAGAACTCTTTTCCTTACGATCCAATTAATTCTAGGGTTCCTTATAGTCTGGCAAACCCAACACAATCCTGGGATAAAGATCCCTTATATAAAACTCATCATTAGATAATAATTCACTCAGATTGTAACATTCAATCCTTATCACAATAATGGTCCATTAGACCGAAATTTCTATCTGAACAGTCCTTCATGGAAATTTTCAATTATACAGATTTTTAATTTGACATCCCTTAAACTTGATCCATTGGGTCAAGTGTTAACAGAAACAATATGCCAGCACAATCCACTAATCTTATAGTTGCTGAAGTCATTAATGTCATTCCAGCTACAAACATCATCACAGGGACTTGTCCCATTCATCTTCATTGTGGTTTTGCTTAGTTTATTACATCTCAATTAAAATTTAGGAATCTTCATTTTTCAATCAGAATCCAAATCAACTAATTAGTTCTCAACTAGAATTTAAAATCATATGAACCATATTTGAATTCATCGTCTGGATAGTATTAATGCTTATAATGATTTACTCGTATATACTGCCAGTAAAGAGTTACAGTTATACCCTCGGTATATACGGGTCACGATCCTTGGAACTATAAGGTAAATACCATCATGTCTAGGCCTCAAGCAAGTCAGGGATTCCATACAATTGCGGTACTTCTATCTGAAGACCCAATTACCAATTTACGAAATTCAGTTTGAATATCAAATTGAATTTTATCACACAATTACAACCTTTTACTGCTTCTTCACATAAATTTTTGACATTTTTGGCTTCTCAGTTGATCCTCAGTAGCCAATTCGCTTTGATACCAGTTGTGAGGTCCCTACCCCCATCGCACAACAAATTCAGGGGTGCTAGCAGTGGCAGTAGCACTTCTTACGAGGGGCAAGGTCCCACACTCGGGGCCTCGGCCCACGGATATCCGGACAAGAGACTAATCCATCGGTTCTTCCAAAATCAAGCTCGAAAAAACTTCCCTTGCCCGGAAAGCATAGGTGATTCCTCCAGGAACTATTCTCTAACGTAGTTTAAAGCCTTAACTAACTGAACTGATCTGACCGAACCCGTAAGTCCCATAGTCAGATCAGGGAAAAGATTGTACTTGGATCATAGAGACCAACGCTTTTTTCCTCATTGAGAGGCACAACCATTGATTCTTTTCCATAGAATAATTTTTGTCCGAGATTTACTTCATCTATCGAACCAGAACAGAATTGAGTCTCAATTTAGGGATCCATCAGTCCAGCCTACAGTCCCATGGGTTAGCCAACTACCCAACCACTGTAGTGATGGGATCCAATTAAGAATCTGGTTAGGTTTTCCCAGGTACTAGGGAAAAGAGTTCCCTTGCCCCCTAGTCGGATATTCATGCAAACTTAAAACTAGTCACATCACTTACACACCCAATATGAAATTGCCTTTTTCACAGATTCAACAGTCTTTAAAACAATCATTTAATGAAGCCATAGTGTCACTGATCATAATCCTCTAATTATCCAGTTGAATCCTTATTTCCAAACATTCCTTCATCGGTGTACCTATGGCATCATTGGCAACCAGAACGCTCACCCCCTGTCCACTCGGGGGCCTTTTCGATAGTTCCTAGCTCATAGTAATCGGCAAGTATTCACTTTAACAAAAATGGAGTCTCTGTTGTGAAGATCAACAAGATCAACCAACAGATCCATATAAAAGAGCCATGTACTATTCCATTGATGACCAGCAAGGTCAATCAACCAGATCCATGCCCGAATTTAGAAAACAACTCTTACTCCTTGTTCCAATATCTTCCTCGACGTACGTATGGGTATCTTCGGTGATCCCAGAGCCCGAGCACAGTTGGTCAGCACCCTTTAGGATCCTTCGCAGGTCACCTAGCGCTTCACTCATAGGCCGCTTCGTTGGTCCCTCATCCACTGTACCGGAAGCTCACCATTTAAATCAAACCGAGGCTAGTCAAGACCTCGGTTGACCTACGCGAGACGTCCTCCGTTGACTCTCCGTCAGGAGTTGTAGCTTTAACAGATAGGTCTCCACGACCTCATTCACAAGACGATCAAAATGCTTCCCCAACATTCTTGATAAAAAACAATCATTTAAAAAAACAGATTTAACATACAAATACAATTCCAATAATATTTCCATCTTTTCTCATCACTCCACATCCTTTCACATTAGTCCCCATCTTTTCTCATCTTCCCATAAATTTTTTTCTTCATCGATCCCTTTCACATCACATCATTCCCACATCAAATCACATTCAATCGCATCATCCACACATCAATCCACATCATCCAGACATCCAATCGCATAATCCACACATCAATCCACATCATCCATACATCCATCCACATCAATCCACATTATCCACACATCCATCCACATCTTTCATACATCCATCCACACCAATCCACACGTCAATCCACATCATCCATACATCCACCATCCACATTATCCACACATTAATCCACATCATTCATACATCTATTCACGTCAATCCACATTATCCACACATCAATTCACATCATCCATACATCCATCCACATCATCCATACATCCATCCACATCAATCCACATTATCCACACATCAACCCACATCAATCCACATTCATTTCATAAGTATTCCCATTCTCATCTAATCACATCTTTTTCTATCTCATCACATCTTTTTCTATCGCATCTTATCACATTCATTTCACATCACATCTCATTTATTCACATCCTGATTCACATGCTAACACATTCATTCACGTCCCTTATCGTTCATTCACATCTCGATTCACATCACATCACGTCCATTCACATCCCTTATCATTCATTCACATCCCTTATCATTCATTCATATCCCGATTCACATGCTATCACATTCATTCACATCCTATATCATTCATTTACATCCTGATTCACATGACATCACATCCATTCACATCCCTTATCATTCATTCACATGCCGATTCACATGCTACCACATTCATTCACATCCTATATCATTCATTCACATCCGGATTCACATGCTAACACATTCATTCATATCCTATATCATTCGTTTACATCCTGATTCACATGACGTCACATCTCATCTATTCATTCACATTTATCTGATTCACATCACATCACATCCATTCACATCCCTTATCATTCATTCACATGCCGATTCACATCCTATATCATTCATTCACATCCCGATTCACATGCTAACACATTCATTCACATTCTATATTATTCATTTACATCCTTATTCACATGACATCACATCCACTCACATCCCTTACCATTCATTCACATCCCGATTCACATGCTACCACATTCATTCACATTCTATATCATTCATTCACATCCCGATTCACATGCTAACACATTCATTCACATCCTATATCATTCATTCACATCCAGATTCACATGCTAACACATTCATTCACATCATATATCATTCATTCACATCCGAATTCACATGCTAACATGTTCATTCACATCCTATATCATTCATTTACATCCTGATTCACACGACATCACATCCATTCACATTCCTTATCATTCATTCACATCTCGATTCACATGCTATCACATTCATTCACATCCTATATCATTCATTCACATTGCGATTCACATGCTAACACATTCATTCACATCCTATATCATTCATTTACATCCTGATTCACATGACATCACATCTCATCTATTTATTCACATTTATCTGATTCACATCACATCACATGCATTCATATCCCTCATCATTCTTTCACATCTCAATTCACTTGCTATCACATTCATTCACATCCCAATTCACATGCTAACGCATTCAGCCACATCCTGATTCACATGCTAACACATTCATTCACATCCTCTATCATTCATTTACATCCTGATTCACATGACATCACATCTATTCATTCACATTTATCTGATTCACATCACATCTCATCACATCTATTTACCTCTCATTCTCATCACATCCATTTGATTCATATCACATCTTATCACATCTATTTATAGAATGTAAGAGAATTCTTATTTTTGATATAAAGATTCTTTACGCATCTATTTATGCATAAGAACAACTTCAGTGAGTTAAATAACACTTTTATAAAAATTCGTTTATGCATCTATTTATGCATAAATTCAATTTTAAGGAGAATAACACTTTCGAAATAAAAATAAATCTTTTATGTATCTTTCTATGCATAAATTCAATTTTAATGAGAATTACTCTTTCAAAATAAAAGTAAATTTCTTTATGCATCTCTCTATGCATAAAATCAAAATTGATGGAGTAACTCTTTTGAAATAAAAATAAATCACATCACATCACATGCATTCATATCCCTCATCATTCTTTCACATCTCAATTCACTTGCTATCACATTCATTCACATCCCAATTCACATGCTAACGCATTCAGCCACATCCTGATTCACATGCTAACACATTCATTCACATCCTATATCATTCATTTACATCCTGATTCACATGACATCACATCTATTCATTCACATTTATCTGATTCACATCACATCTCATCACATCTATTTACCTCTCATTCTCATCACATCCATTTGATTCATATCACATCTTATCACATCTATTTATAGAATGTAAGAGAATTCTTATTTTTGATATAAAGATTCTTTACGCATCTATTTATGCATAAGAACAACTTCAGTGAGTTAAATAACACTTTTATAAAAATTCGTTTATGCATCTATTTATGCATAAATTCAATTTTAAGGAGAATAACACTTTCGAAATAAAAATAAATCTTTTATGTATCTTTCTATGCATAAATTCAATTTTAATGAGAATTACTCTTTCAAAATAAAAGTAAATTTCTTTATGCATCTCTCTATGCATAAAATCAAAATTGATGGAGTAACTCTTTTGAAATAAAAATAAATTTCTTTATGCATCTTTCTATGCATAAAATCAAAATTGATGAGAGTAACTCTTTTGAAATAAAAATAAATTTCTTTATGCATCTTTCTATGCATAAAATCAAAATATGATGAAAGTAACGCTTTTATAATTAAAAAAATTCTTTTATGCATCTATTTTTGCATAAATTCAATTTTAATGAAAGTAACACTTTTATAATTAAAAAATTCTTTTATGCATCTATTTATGCATAAAAATCAATTTTGATGAAAGTAACACTTTTATAATCAAAATATTTCCAATATGTATCTTTCTATGCATAGAAATTAATTCTAATGAAAATAACACTTTTATAATAAAAATATTTCTAATATGCATTTTTCTATGCATAGAATAAAAATAACACTTTTAGATTACACAAGCGGTGGGGATTAATCTTTTTGAATAATAAAAAGATAAAACTTACTTCACCAAATTTAAGAGAATTTTGCCATAACCTCCTTTGTATGGCTGACCATTTTCAAAAATTTTTCACTCTAAAATTTACTAGCAATTATCCAAGATGATTTAAATCATTCTAATCTAATCAATTTTCACTTTATTAAGAGTAAACAATATGAAAAGTTTAATTCCATCAATTCGATTACACATCTAGGATAAAGAAAGGCTGAATTCAATAATGAAGAGAAGGGGGAAAGCCTTTCCAGCAAGGCATAACATCCGTTTTCATTTTAAAGAAAGCAAAAATTAGAAAACCATAAAATAGAATAAGAAAAAGTAGAATTTCTAACTTACTAGGAGTTTTGTGAGCTTTCCTTTGGCTTGATGGTTTGAGGGATCTACTCTTGTTTACAACAAGAGTGGCCACCAATTCTTTTGAAGAGGAAATGGTCAAAAACAAATGAATTATCAATGACTTCACTATTTTTGGCTTTGGGGAGGAGTAGAGTAGCAGTGCATAAAACACTATTAACCATTTACAAAGGGGGAGGCTTCATTTATAGGAAAAAGTATGCCTCTAACCAAGCAAACTAATTCTAGAATTTTCCAGATTAGTTTGGTCAAATTTTTACCATTTTTAGGTGAGCTTAGCTTACTTTTTGGATCTAGTTGAAGTAGGAGAGAGGAGAGATGATAATATCTCATTATTTATGAGTTTAAAACTCAACCCCACATGTGAAATAGGTGCCTCCTTCATGAGGGGAATTCCCTACACTAAGGTGTCAAAAATGCATCATTTCTTCTAAATATCTCTTCTTTTTAACTAATAACCTTGTCCTTCTTCATCTTATGTGAACATTTACTCATTTTTGGGGGATTTTCTTTTATTCTTCCATTTATCTCCTCCCTACATTTGGATTAATCTAATTGGTCCATAGGAACCTTAATTCAAAAATTTCAAGGACCCTTAGGCTAAGGTCCTTTTTACCTGATTTCAATTTATTCCAATTACACATTGGAAATTTCTTTTTGAATATCTGTTTCAAGGGAAACCATTTTAGACACTAGGAGGATTTTTATATCCAGAAATATCTCAATTTTGAATTACCTCCGTCTAGACATTTTCTCTCTCTAGGCCAAAATAGGGTAAAACAAGATCTTTCTTTTATTTTAGAGAGGGGAATAATTATAAGATCAGAAGGGGAGGTTCTTACACCTGCACTCCTCAAAAGCCGGAGGGAGGAATCTTATAGTTCCCGTGCATCTAGGAAGTATGTCTAGGGTGGCAAGGATATGCATCTAATTCTCAGAGTCTTCTGGCCTCGGAAGAGGTGCACATTCCTCACTATCCTTTCACTCATGAGATGTAACTTCCATCATGTACATAGGTTGATCTTTAATGTTTGATCTTTCCTTCGAATGTAGACATGGTCGGTACCCCAATCATGGATCATTTTGGTTTCCCTCATGAATGGTTGCCCAAGGATGCAGTCGTATGAAATGGGCTGACATCCAAAGTACATCACCACAGAGGTGTAGTGGTAGGTAGATCCAAGGATCTTTATTTTCAAATCCTTCAATAGACCAATGGGCCTAGGTGTGGCTTCATCGTCTCGTGAGTTTGACTAGTACTGTTGTATCATCCATGGCGGGTGCTCCCCATTCTTTCAAATCTTTCCATATGCTTGGGCTACCTTGAAGCAAGGTGCCAATAGGGATCTGGATCTAAGAAGATATGAAGGAATAGAGACCAGCAATGTCTTTAGGAACAGAGGCTATTCCATGAGGATGGTCGCCTTGGCTTAATCTTAAGCTCTTAGGTGTATATGGTATGTGGATGGGGATTTCTATGTCCGTTCTTTTAAAATGTTTCGGCTACCTGATTCCCTAGTGGGGGGTAGTTGTGCTACTTATGTTAGCCTATGTGTGGGGGTGACTGTGTGGTCTGGGAGCTCTCTAGTATATACCTGAGCTTCTTCAGTGAGTCTCGAGTTGGAGATCGAAGGGCATGGCTTAAGGTAAGAAGTTGGAGGCTCATCTTGTATCTGTGCTTGGCAATCCCTGACTAATTCTTGGGCTGCCAAGAGTATTTCCTTCTCCTCTATGGGGTTAGGGTATTCGACAAGCTATTTAGGGAGCTGCTTAGCATCAATCCATTCCCTGTTTCGGGTAGCTAAGCGTAGAAGACCTTCATCTTTTGACAAAGAGGTTAATGCATGTGTAGTTGTGCCATCTTTCGAACTACTCTTGATAACTATGTAGATCTCTCCTTTGCCGATCTTCATGGTTTTCTTTCTTGAGCGTCTAGTTGCTTGTGCTTGTTCACGGACATTCTTTCTTGAGCGTCTAGTTGCTTGTGCTTGAGGATAAGATCTTTGCTTGTCCCTAGTGTCACGAGGTTGATGCCTCTGCTGTAGCATGAGTTGTAGCCCTCTATCTGTTTTGCAATCTGGTTATGGCATTGAGAGGGACCGTGTGGATGAAGCCATCTCTTACACTCATTAGGTTAATGCTGGTGCTAGGATTAACTTCACGAGCCTTCCCTGTTGTTTTCCAGGTCTCCAGCGACAATCCTTATACATATGGTCTATCCCACACCTAACGCATAAAGGGGTTAATGATGCGGAAGCACAGAGGTACTTGCCATCCCTTTCTTAATTGGACACTCAACCACTTGGTGAGGTCTTGCGTAGTGATGTCATTACGTGAGTGGTCGTTTTACTATTGCATTCATGTCCCGACCTTGTGACATTGGGGTTGCTAAGTACATTGGGTACATTTGGTCACCCTCCATGACATAATGGATCAGAATTTGGAAGGGTGGATTGGTTGGCTTTAGGGGGTTTGTAGTAGGACCTTTTGGAATTTTCCCCTCGTCCCCTTCTTCAAAGATTTCCGTTAAGGTTAGCTGACAAACGAATAGGTGTGACTCGTGGGGGTAATGGGGGTTGAGGTGGGAGAACTAGGGGTGGTAAGGCCATTTCAAGTACCTTAAGAATTCCTCTTTGGGCCACTTCTTGGCCTAGTTCAGGTACATTATGAAGAGTAGGTGATGGTAAGGCAAACGGTTGCCTTGGGTTTGTAGGCAGGGCTTGAGGTAGAGCGCAATCTTGAGCAACCCTTTGCTGATAGAAATTTAAGACTTCATAATTGCCCAATCTTTGGCAATATGTGCAATAGAGGGTGGGATGGGGTCAAAAATGTGAATACTCCATTATGCTGGTATGGTTAGTTTGATAGATCGGGCACCATACTAGCTCCCTCTTTAGATAGAGATGGGATTGGAAGTGGCCTTGGCCAGTTCTCCAAGGTTGGGTCATCTCTGCTACATTAATACAGCGGCCAACTACTCAACTATTGTCTAGAAGTGGAATCCTTTCTCTTTCCATCAAATTTAGTGCTGGTGGTCTTGAATGAGGCTTCTAATGTACCCTCATGGAGTTCTAAGGAATGTGTTGCCTTGAAGTTGTCCTCAAAGTCCATATCACTCCTACAACATTACTCGAAGGATGTACGGGCCAAGGCATATAAGGAATTGTGGAGGGGTATTTCTTCTAGACCTTCCATAAATCTCCCTATTAACCTTTAATTAAAGAACTTGTCACTAGCATTACAGCGGGAGTGGTTTATCTGACTCTGTTGATATAGTCTCGGATGGTTTCACCATCCTTTTTTCTAACATTGTGTAGCTTCTCAACAGGACTCCATATGGTCCCTTGATGAGAATATCCTACCTTGAAGGCCTCTTTCAAGGCTTTGAAGGTGGCCTTGTCCTCAACTTTCAAGGACCTAAACCATTGACCAGATTTACTGTCTAGGGTGAGGCTAAAGGCACTCACCTTAACTTGATCTTCCAAATGGCTAAAGGCTTCACATATTTGGTTGAACATGTCTAAGTGCGGGATGGGGTCTCCTGTCCCATATCGAATTTAGTGATTAGCTTTGAGATGTTTGTTCTACTCTAATCTGGGTCCTGGTATTGGTTGAGCCAGGCCTGGGGGCATGATGCCCACAACCACCCCCTCCCTATTTCCATGGCTAATCTTAATATTTCTAGTGTTAGTCCTGCCATGGATGGAGTGGGTGTTGGTTGGGGAATGGTGGGGGAGCTGGGCTAGGCGGATAATAGACCATTGGAGGCCCTTATCGCATGGATAATAGACCATTGGAGGCCCTTATCGCATGGGTTGGTTGGGCTATGCCCCTTGTGGCCCCATGTGGTATCCTGGATATGCTTCCCATTGAGGTGGGTACTATTGATATACAGGTGGATTGGGCTGATGAGAAGGAGCTGGGAAGGCCCTTTCTCTTTGGTACTATGTTTCAGGCCCTTGGGAAGATGGATTTGGCCCTTTCTCTTTGGTACTATGTTTCAGGCCCTTGGGAAGATGGATTTGGCCCTTTCTCTTTGGTACTATGTCTCAGGCCCTTGGGAAGATGGATTTGGCCCTAGGGAAGATGGATTTGGCCCTAGGTTTAGTATGGGTCTTTGGGTCGTGTATGAATCGGCCACCCCTAAGATAGGTATGGCTATCCAGACTGGTGGTTTGATGGCTCTCGCTCTACCCTATTTTCGCTCTAGGGTCTAGAGACGGCATGGCATGGGCTCACTTTCTTGTTGATGTTCCATGCCTCTTGCCCTAGGTTGTGGCTCTTCCAACTATGCATTTCCCAAGATAAAGTTGCAAAGCCTTGAAGAAAGTATTTTCTATGAATAAGGGGAGAGGTAGGGTCTTGGTCCTGGAGGACAGGTGGTTTGTCCATACACTGAGCTTCAGGTTCTCTTGTTTTGAGATCAAGAGTTTCTCGTCCCGTGCTAGGATAGTCTATGCTCTCACTGGTTGAGCACCATTGGCTCTAAGTGATATTGACCGATGGGTCTGACCTTATGAGCGAGGGAGATTCGGGAGAGTTTATGTCATCAGAGGGTTGTTTCACATCAATTTACCCTAATGTAGGTGCATGGATGTGTGGAACTACTGAGGAGAATGTTAAGAAACAAGAGATGAGAGCAGCATGCTAGAATGGCTAGCCCACAAAGATAATGAAGCATAACCAAACTCATCAATGCACATAAGAAATGCTAGATGCACTTAACATGTGATGGGTTAATAAATAGAGACCATGAATTTAATGATAAACATGAATAACATAAAGATTACCTTAATGCAATGAGGAGATAAGCTTATGCCCACAAGGGATCCACCAAGTATATTACCAACATATGGTAGCTTGCACAAAGCACTTATAAAGGCTCCTTTCTACACAACCATAGAGTGTAGGACCTTGTTTATATAGAGAACCAAGAGGAAAACATGTGAGCTCCCTAGATTGGCTCCACCATCCCCTAATTATCTCACCAGTCTTTCCACCATAAAGTGACTCCTACATCAAGGGAACCACCTACCATGCCTACACTTGTAAACCATGGTAATTAGAGACCAAATGACCTTAGGATGTATATCCCTAAGGTGCACACAATAATTATCTAGTAAAAACTAAAGCTAATGGATGCTAGATCACATAAATCTCAACACCCTCTCTTGATTAAGCATCCATACCACATAGGGTGTGCTTGGATCAAATCTACCACTATGAAAAACAATGCACTAAGATAAAAATGAATGTCACATATACTTTTAATAACGTAAGGAGCACAAAGGTTTAGAAAAGGTTATCATTGGTGTAGCCACATTGGCCTCATGATGACTGCTTTTGGATTGCTTGGTTTCTTTCTGCTTATTCTCCTTGTCCCGCTTCTTTTTGAAACACACTTTGGATTCATGTCCCTTCTTCTTATTGCAGTAATAGCAAGTTTGGAGGAACTTCTTCTTCTCCTCCACGATGAGAGCCGATTCCATATGAAATGAAGATGTGGACTCCTTGGAAGTCCTTTTTGCTACCATTCTGGTTTCCTCAAGGATCAAGGACGAAGTTATGGATTCCAGGAGGGTAATGCTGGTTTGGTTGGCCAAATACACACTACTCATATACATCGGGCATGTTGGCAAGCAAAATAAAAACTGCTTCCTCTTCATCGATTGTCACACCAGCTGATCAATCAAGCTCCTGACATTATTCACATGATTAGCTATAGTTTCTTTGTCATCCATCTCAAGGTGGTAAAGTTTCTTGATGAGAACATTCGTGCTGCTGCATTAACTTGGCTAAATATAGATTTGAGAGATAAGACCATGCCTCATGAAAGCTCTTGGAGGAGATCACTTCATGAATCTGATTATTAGGTAACCCACAAATAATTAAGGATAAATCTTTTGAATCATTGCTTACCCACTTATTGATACCATCTGGATCTTTGGAAGTTTTCTTCTCTAAGCCATTGACTATAGCCCAGAGTTCTTGATCTACCAATGCCATTTGCATTTTAATACTCCACGTATGGTACTTTGAACCATAAAACTCCTCAGACTTTTCTAAGAAGAGCCCATAGTGATGAGTAGATGAAGTGGACATGGTGCACACTATCACAACTCACACTGAGTGATAATTTTCACAACTCACACTGAGTAAGAGGAATACTTTACGAGTAACACAATCCCTTTACAAAAGTATTGTCTCTCACATAGAGAGGTGCAACAAGATAGACTCAATCACACTACAAAATCAAAACTGTCCTTCTCCAAATAGATGTATGTGAATACACATAATTTCTGAAAGGTTGAGGGATTGTGCCAGGTAATAGTAGTGGGGCAGAGTTCTTTCCTTTTTAATTTTATGAGAATTTTTTGATGCTTTTAATTGTGCCTTTGTTGGAGTATGGAGATACCTAGGCATGATGTGCTTTCACTTAGAAAAATGGAATATGCTCTTTATAATGTGAGAGCATGATAAAAAATGGTTATCACAAATATGTGCAATGCCACTTAGGATGGTGTAATTAGGCTTAAATGAAATGTGTGAAAGATGCTCACAAAGAGCCTAGTGTGAATACACCTTTTACACCTTAATTTTTATAGAACCTTAACCACCAAAGGTAATTTGAAACTTTGAACTTTTCCTCCTAAAAATGGGGGAAAAAGGTGAACATGTGGTGGAGGCTAGATTAAACTCGCACAAGTTTGGTGAAGCAAGTCGCCCCCTTCAGTTGCGCCAGAGGATGCACTAGAATTTGTCACCAATTAACTCCTGATTATATGCTAATTAATGGCTCCAATTTGCACTTGTTTCCTACACAGAGTTTTTGCATAAGACTTGATGTATGTGCTCAGAGTACGCACATGTTATTGCCATTTGGACTGATCCGAAGCTACATAGATTGGATCATAAAGGCCTGAAAGAAATCTGCCCAATATGCTGTTGATTTGAGCAAATAAAATCCTCCAACAAAGACACTATTCTTCTCTGCTCAACACTCACTTGATACCCCTACCTTGTTTATGAGCTGCAAGCACAGGTATTTGGAGTATTCTTACATGCTTAGGGCTTCACCTCAGTTGCCCTGAGCTGGCTACAGAAGCCCTACCAAAAACCTTAAAGGAGATGCCCACACAAACACAATGGGAGACTCCAAATAGGCTGAACCTTCATTGCTTTCACTTAGAAGAAAAACAGTAAATTATATGTTCAATTGTTGGTGTTCTATCATCTAATGTTATAACCAATTTGATTTGATGCTGATCTTGATGAAGCCCTTCTTCTCTTTCCAATGCCTGAGAAGATTCTAATGCTCCACCTTTCACTCTTCTCACAAATGAGTTACTCTATCTCACAACAAGGATTTGATCACACCCACAATGGTGTTGCCCTAGATGATCAATCCCCCTCTCTCAATCTTAACAATGCCACCTTGTTAAGCTAGATAATGATGAGATTAAGCTTACAAAAAGTAAAGAACACTACTAGGGACTTGCTCAAGGATTTCTCTACCCTTTGTTACTTAAGCATGCACACTAATGAAGCAATATATGTTGTAATGGAGCAACTAATGCCAAGAACGAGTTTGTACTTTGTAACTAATGAAATCAACACATGATATGCTAAAACTCTCATGACTTTCCCACATAATGACAAGAGACCAAAAATGTAGAAGACCCACAACACAAAGATGTGTTCTCTCAACACATGAAAGAGCACACTCCTATAGAAAGGGGCTCTGATACCATGTTAAGAAACAGGAGATGAGAGTGGCTTGCTAGAATGGCTAATCACAACGATAATGAAGCATAACAAAACTCATCAATGCACATAAGCAATGCTAGATGCACTTAGCATGTGATGGGTTAACAAATGAAGACCATGAATTTATTGATAAACATGAATACCACAAATTTTACATTAATGCAATGAGGAGATAAGCTTATGCCCACAAAGGATCCACCAAGTATATTACCAACATATGGTAGCTTGCACAAAGCACTTTACAAAGGCTCCTCTCTACACAGCCATAGAGTGTAGGACCTTGTTTACATAGAGAACCAAGAGGAAAACATGTGAGCTCCCTAGATTGGCTCCACCATCCCCTATATATCTCACCAGTCTCTTTTCATAAAGTGACTCCTACATCAAGGGAACCACCTACCATGTCTGCACTTGTAAACCATGGTATTTAGAGACCAAATCACCTTAGGATGTCTATCCCTAAGTGCACACAATGATTATCCACTAAGGACTAAAGATAATGGATGCTAGATCTGTAAGATTACTCCCTTCAGCTTTTGAGGTGTACAAGTGTAAGAACCTCCCCTTATGTTCCTGTAATTATTTCCCTCTCTGAAATAGAAGAAAGATCTTGTTTTACCCTGTTTTGGCTTGGAGAGAGAAAATGTCTAGAGCGAGGTAATCCAAAATTGAGATATTTTTGGATTTAAAAATCTTCCTAGTGTCTAAAATGGTTTCCCTTGAAACAAAAATTCAAAAATAACTTTCCAATGTGCAATTGGAATTAATAAAAAATGTGTATAAAAGACCTTAGCCTAAGGGTCAAGATTTTCAAAAAATTTTAGATTATGGTCTAATTAAGGTTCCTATGGACCAATAAGATTAATCCAAGTGTGGGGAGGAGATAAATCCAAAGAATAAAAGAAAATACCCAAAAATGAGTAAATGCTCACATAAGATGAAGAGTTAACTCAGTACAAGGTTTATTAGTTAAAAACTATGAGATATTACTAAAAAAATGAGCTATTTTGGTATAATGATACATTTTTGACACCTTGGTAATAAGGGGGAGGAGACTTCAAGGAGGTCCCTATTTCACACATGTGGATGAATTTTTAATTCATAACAATTGTGATATTTTTATCTCTCCTCTCTCCTGGATCAAACCAAATAAAAAAGGGAGCCAAACTGATTCAAATCTTTTCCAAATTCAGCCAAACTGAAGCTAAAAAATTCTAGAACTTAGTTGGACTCAGTTAGTGGCCTCCCTCACCTATAAATAGACCCTCATTCTTTTGTATTTTCATCTGTGAACTATACCATGCCAGTATTACATTAAAATAATGATATTTTCTATTATCCCTTAAAAATCCTCTACTTTTGAAGAGAGTGGATCCTCTCTCTCTCTTCAACCATCCTTGGAGCTTTCCTCTCAACACACTAACCAATTGATTGGTTGGGGACCTCTCCTAAGATAGAGAAGCAAGTAAAATCAAGAGCTAAGGTGTAATTTCATGGTTCTTCTCTACTATTCTCAATGGTTTTCACTTCTCAACCCTTCTCAAGATTAAGAAGTTTTTTATTAAGTGGTTATAAAGCAAATCAAGCTCTTCTTAAGAGCTATAATGAATAATTAAGAAAAGTTTACATTTATGCTTAATTTAGGATGCTTTTTATGTTTATCTTTCTCTCCTTTAAAGAATGGTCATTCCTATGACCAATTCTCTATTCAAATGATGCTTCTCATTGATAAAATCTCAATTCACAAATCAAACTCTAGACTTGTGAAGCTAGAGGTTAAGAAAATGGCTTTTATACTTTTATGCTTCTAAAATTATGATAATCTTATAATTTAAATCCCTAAATTGGATTTAAGTTTAGAAGATAGTTATATTATCATAATTGTATTACTAAGTTTATTCTTTTTTAAAATATTAAAAATTATCAGTAATAGCAGCGGAGCTATGGCAAAATTTTTAAGAAATTGATACATAATTCATTCTTAAGCATACCGTGAAAAGAGAACTTCCTACCATATTCTAGGATTGAATATCCTAGGCTAAAAGAATGATTTTCATCATTTTCAATGGAAAACTAATTTTTAAGGTTTATGCATAATTAAATAATTAAGAAAAGAGAAAATTATGATAATTTTATTTAAATGATAAATTTAAATGATAAAAGAGGAGTTCCCATGACATTTGGAATTCAATCATTTAAATTGAAAAAGTGGAATTCTTAGCATGTTGGATTTAATGGATATTTTATTTTATTTATTTTATGCATGAAAAATTTAAATGAAAAAAGAGAAATTCCCATGACATTTGGAATTCAATCATTTAAATGGGAAAAGTGGAGTTCTTAGCATATTGGAATTAATGGATATTTTATTTAAATTTAAAGAGAAATTTTTAGATAAACTTATTTGATGATAAAAGAGGAATTCCCATGACATTTAGAATTAATCAATTAAATGCAAAAAGAGGAACTTCCATGATAATTGAGATCCAAGAAATTAAATAGAAAAAGAGAAATTTCTAGCATAATTCAAATTATGAGTAATTATCAAAAGTGAAATTTTTAGCATTACTGGGAAATATGGGTAGAATTGATTTCTGTAAATCCCATGAATCTTTTACTCAAAAAGAAAAATATTGAATATATTCCACTTGAGAAAATTGAGAAACAATTTGAAAATATCCATCGAGAAAAAACTACTAAAAATGAATGAAATGTGATAGGATGTGAATGAGATGCGATAGGATGTGAATGGATGTGATAAGATGTGAATGGATGTGAATGAGATGAGATAGGATGTGAATGGTTGTGATAAGATGTGAGTGAGATGAGATAGGATGTGATAAGATGTGGTGTGATGTGATAAGATGTGAATGGGATTTGATAAGATGTAATAAGACGTGGTGTGATGTAAATGAATGCGGATGGGATGTGAGGTGGTGTAAATGGATGTGGATGTGAATGGAGAGATGAGAATGAGATGTGAGGATATGCGAAAGGATGAGATATAAGTGGATGTGGATGTGGATGAGATGTGATGTGATGTGATATAAAGGGATGTGGATGTGATGTGATGTGATGTGATGTAAATGGATGTTGATGTGGATGTGATAGGATGTTCATGTGGATGTGGATGTGATAGGATGTAAATGGATGTGGATGTGGATGTGATAGGATGTGATGTGATGTAAAGGGATGTGGCTGTGGATGTGGATGTGATAGGATGTAAATGGATGTGGATGTGATAGGATGTGATGTGATGTAAATGGATGTGGATGTAGATGTGATAAGATGTGATGTGATGTAAATGGATGTGGATGTGGATGTGGATGAGATGTGATGTGATGTAAAGAGATGTGGATGTGACAGTGATGAGATATGGATGAAATGTGATGTGATGTGAATATATGTGGATGTGAATGTGATGAATGGATGGATGTGGATAGACGTGCATGTGAATGACTGGACTGATGTGGATGAATGAGATGGAATGTGTATGGATGTGTTGAGATATGGATGGATGTGGATGTGATGTAATGTGGATAGAATGTATGTGATGTGGATCGGGGTAGATGTGAATGGATGAGATGTGATGTGAAGCAGGATAGATGTGAATGCATGAAATGTGAGTCGGGATAAGTGTGAATGGGTGAGATGTGATGAGAATGGATGTGATGTGATGAGATGTGGATCGAGGTAGATGTGAATGGGTGAGATGTAACGTGAATGGAAGAGATATGATGTGAGTGGATGTGATGCGATGTGAATTGGGATAGATGTGAATGGAAGAGATGTGATGTGATGTGATGTGAGTGGATGTGAATTGGGATAGATGTGATGTGATGTGATGTGAGTGGATGTGATGTGATGTGAATTGGGATAGATGTGATGTGAATCGGGATAGATGTGAATGAAAGAGATGTGATGTGAGTGTGGATGTGATGTGATGTGAATTGGGATAGATGTGAATGAAAGAGATGTGATGTGAGTGTGGATGTGATGTGATGTGAATTGGGAAAGATGTGAATGGAAGAGATGAGATGTGAGTGGATGTGATGTGAATCAGGATAGATGTGGATGGATACGATGAGATGTGAATGGATGTGATGTGGATATGGGTAAGTGAGAATGGATGAGATGTAATATGATGTGATTGGATGAAGGACGATGAGAATACCTATGATTGGATGTGTATTAAGTAAAGTGAATTGATTTAGAAAAAAATGTGGAATAATGGGAAATGATGTGAAACGAGGTGAAAAGATGTGAGTTTATTAGAAATTGTATTTATGATCTGTTTTTAAATGACTGTTTTATGTCAAGAATTCTGGGAAAGCATTTTGACCATCTTGTGAATGAGGTCGTGGGAGACCAAAGTGATAAAGTTGCAACAGCAGCAGCAGCCGATGGAGAGTCAACGGAGGACGTCTCGCGTAGCAAGGTTGGTTCGATTTAAATGGTGAGCTTCCGGTATGGTGGATGAGGGACCAAGGAAGCGGCCTATGAGTGAAGCGCTAGGTGACTTGTGAAGGATCCTAGAGGGTGCTGACCATACGGTGCTTGGGGGCTCTGGGTCACCGAAGATACCCATGCGTGCGTCGAGGAAGAGAATGGAACAAGGTGTTAGAGTTCTTTTCTGAGCTCGGGCATGGATCTGGTTGATTGACCTTGCTAGTCCTCAACGGATGAGTCCATGGCTCTTGTATATGGATCTGTTGGTTGATCTTGCTGATCTTCAACGGAGAGTCCATCTGGATTTTTATAAGTGAATATATTTCCAGGTACTATGAGCTAGGAACTATTGAAAAGGTCCCTGAGTGGACATGTGGTGAGTGTTCTGGTTGCCAATGATGCCATAGGTACACTGATGAAGGAATGATTGGAAATTAGAATTCAATCGGATATTTTGGAGGATTATGATCAGTGATGCTATGGTTTCATTCAAAGATTGTTTTAAAGACAGCTGAATCTGTGGAAAAAGGCAATTTCATATTGGGTGTGTAAGTGGTGTGACTATCTTGAAGTCTGCATGAAGCGCAGGCTAAGGGGCCTGGGAACTCTTTTCCCTGGTACTACCCGGGACAAAACCTAGCCGAAATCCTAAATGGACCCCATCACTACAGTGGTTGGTGGGCAGTTGGCTAACCCATGGGATTGGATGGGGTTAGGCTGGACTGATTGGATGGGGTCAGGCTGGACTGATGGATCCCTATAATGAGACTCAATTCTGTTATGGTACGATAGATGAAGTAAATCCTGGATAGTCCTTGTTCTATGGAGAAGAATCAACGGCTGTGCCTCTCGATAAGAAAAAAAGCATTGGTCTCTATGATCCAAGTGCAAGTCTTTTCCTTGATCAGACCATGTGACTTACTAGTTCGGTTGGATCAGTTTGGTTAGTTAAGGCTCTTGACTACGTTAGAATAAAAATATCCTCCTGGAGAAATGGCCCGTGCTTTCTGGGAGAGGGAAGTTTTTCCAGGTTGGAAGAACCGAGGGATTAGTCTCTTGTCCAGATATCCGTGGGCGAGGCCCTGAGTGAGAGGCTTTGCCCTGTGCAAGAAGTGCTACTTTCATTGCTACTACCCCCGAATTTGTTGCGCAGAGGAGGCAGGGATCTTTCAACTGGTATCAGAGCAAATTGGCTAAAGTGGATCAACCAAGAAGCCAGAAATGTCAAAAATTTATGAAGTACCAATAAAAGATTGAAATTGTGTGATGAAATTCATACAAATTGATATTCAGAATGAAAGTCATAAACTGGTAATTGGGTCTTCAGATGGAAGTACCACAATTGTATGGAATCCCTGACTTGCTTGAGGCCTAAATATGATGGTATTTACCTTATAATTCCAAGGACCATGACTACCCGTATATACCGTGGGTATAACTGCAGCTCTTTACACTGACAATATATACGAGTAAATCTAAGACCTTGAAATTATAAGCAAAAATGCTATCCAGATGATGAAATTGAATGTTGGTTGATATGATTTTAGAATTCTGGTTGAGAATTGATGAGTTGATTTGGATTCTGATTGAAAGATAATGATTCCTAAATTCTCATTGAAAGAAGATAAGTTTAACAATGAGGGATGATGAGGGATGAATGGGATATTTTGGTATAATGATACATTTTTGACACCTTGGTAAATAAGGAGGGGGGAGACTTCAAGGAGGCGTCTATTTCACATGTGTGGATGAGTTTTTAATTCATAAAAATTGTGATATTTTTATCTCTCCTCTCTCCTAGATCAAACCAAATAAAAAAGGGAGCCAGGCTCATTCAAATCTTGTCCAAATTCAGCCACACTGAAGCTAAAAAATTCTAGAACTTAGTTGGACTCAGTTAGTGGCCTCCCTCACCTATAAATATTCTTTTGTATTTTCATCTGTGAACTATACCATGCTAGTATTATATTAAAATAATGATATTTTCTATTATCCCTTAAAAATCCTCTACTTTTGGAGAGAGTGGAGCCTCTCTCTCTCTTCAACTATCCTTGGAGCTTTCCTCTCAACACACTAACCAATTGATTGGTTGGGGGCCTCTCCTAAGATAGAGAAGCAAGCAAAATCAAGAGGTAAGGTGTAGTTTCATGGTTCTTCTCTACTATTCTCAATGATTTTCACTTCTCAACCCCTCTCAAGCTTGAGAAGTTTTTAATTAAGTGGTTATAATACAAATCAAACTTTTCTTAAGAGTTATAATGAATAATTAAGAAAAGTTAACATTTATGCTTAATTTAGGATGCTTTTTATGTTTATCTCTCTCTCCCCAAAAGAATGGTCATTCCTATGACCAATTCTCTAGTCAAATGATGCTTCTCATTGATAAAATCTCAATTCACAAATCAAACTCTAGGCTTGTGAAGCTAGAGGTTAAGAAAATGGCTTTTATACTTTTATGCTTCTAAAATTATGATAATCTTATAATTTAAATCCATAAATTGGATTTAAGTTTAGAAGATAGTTATATAATCATAATTGTATTACTAAGTTTATTCTTTTCAAAAATATTAAAAATTTTCAGTAATAGCAGTGGAGCTATGGCAAAATTTTAAAGAAATTGATACATAATTCATTCTTATGCATAACATGAAAAGAGGACTTCCTACCATATTCTAGGATTGAATATCCTAGGCTAAAAGAATGATTTTCATCACTTTCAATGGAAAACTAATTTTAAGGTTTATGCATAATTAAATAATTAAGAAAAGAGAAAATTATGGTAATTTTATTTAAATGATAAAAGAGGGATTCCCATGACATTTGGAATTTAATCATTTAAAGGGGAAGAGAGGAAATTGAATGAAATGTGAATAGATGTGAATGAGATGTGATAGGATGTGAATGGATGTGAATGAGATGAGATAGGATGTGAATGGATGTGATAAGATGTGAGTGAGATAAGATAGGATGTTATAAGATGTGAATTAGATTTAATAAGATGTGAGTGGATGTGATAAGACATGGTGTGATGTAAATGAATGTGGATGGGATGTGAGGTGGTGTAAATAGATGTGGATGTGAACGGAGAGATGAGAATGAGATGTGAGGATATGTGAAAGGATGAGATATAAGTGGATGTGGATGAGATGTGATGTGATGTAAAGGGATGTGGATGTGGATGTGATAGGATGTGATGTGATGTGATGTAAAGGGATGCGGATGTGGATGTGATAGGATGAGATATAAGTGGATGTGGATGAGATGTGATGTGATGTAAAGGGATGTGGATGTGGATGTGGATGTGGATGTGATAGGATGCGGATGTGATAGGATGTAAATGGATGTGGATGTGATAGGATGTGATGTGATGTAAATGGATGTGGATGTGATAAGATGTGATGTGATGTAAATGGATGTGAATGTGGATGTGGATGAGATGTGATGTGATGTAAAGGGAAGTGAATGTGGATGTGGATGAGATGTGATGTGATGTGATGTGATGTGATGTAAAGGGAAGTGGATGTAAATGTGATGTAAAGGGAAGTGGATGTGACTGTGATGAGATATGGATACCTTTTTGACACCTTAGTAAGAAGGGGGGGAGACTTCAAGGAGGCGCCTATTTCACACATGTGGATGATTTTTTAATTCATAAAAATTGTGATATTTTTATCTCTCCTCTCTCCTGGATCAAACCAATTAAAAAAGGGAGCCAGACTGATCCAAATCTTGTCCAAATTCAGCCAAACTGATATTTTAATCTCTCCTCTCTCTTGGATCAAACCAAATAAAAAATGGAGCCAAATTGATCCAAATCTTGTCCAAATTCAGCCAAGCTGAAGCTAGAAAATTCTAGAACTTAGTTGGACTCAGTTAGTGGCCTCCCTCACCTATAAATAGACCCTCATTCTTTTGTATTTTCATCTGTGAACTATACTATGCGACTATTACATTAAAATAATGATATTTTCTATTATCCCTTAAAAATCCTCTACTCTTGGAGAGAGTGGAGCCTCTCTCTCTCTTCAAACATCCTTGGATCTTTCCTCTCAACACACTAACCAATTGATTGGTTGGGGGCTCTCCTAAGATAGAGAAGTAAGCAAAATTAGAGGTAAGGTGTAGTTTCATGGTTCTTCTCTACTATTCTCAATGGTTTTCACTTCTCAACCCCTCTCAAGCTTGAGAAGTTTTTAATTAAGTGGTTATAATACAAATCAAGCTTTTCTTAAGAATTATAATGAATAATTAAGAAAAGTTTACATTTATGTTGAATTATCTCTCTCTCCCTAAAAGAATGGTCAGTCCTATGACCAATTCTGTATTCAAATGATGCTTCTCATTGATAAAATCTCAATTCACAAATCAAACTCTAGGCTTGTGAAGCTAGAGGTTAAGAAAATGGCTTTTATACTTTTATGATTCTAAAATTATGATAATCTTATAATTTAAATCCATAAATTGGATTTAAGTTTAGAAGATAGTTATATTATCATAATTGTATTACTAAGTTTATTCTTTTCAAAAATATTGGTAAAATTTTTAAGAAATTGATACATAATTCATTCTTATGCATGACAAGAAAAGAGGACTTTCTTCCATATTCTAGGATTGAATATCCTAGGCTAAAAGAATGATTTTCATCACTTTCAATGGAAGACTAATTTTTAAGGTTTATGTATAATTAAATAATTAAGAAAAGAGAAAATTATGGTAAAATTTTTTAATGATAAAAGAGGAGTTCCCATGACATTTGGAATTCAATCATTTATATGGGAAAAGTGGAATTCTTAGTATATTGAAATTAATGGATATTTTATTTTAGATAAATTTATTTTATGCATGAAAAATTTAAATGATAAAAGAGGAATTCCCATGACATTTGGAATTCAATCTCCCTCATCCACTGTACCGGAAGCTCACCATTTAAATCTAATTGAGGCTGGTCAAGACCTTGGCCGACCTTGCTATGCAAGACGTCCTCCGTTGACTCTCTGTCACAGCTATTGCAACTTTATCACTTTAGTCTCCACGACCTCATTCACAAGATGGTCACAATGCTTTCCCAGCATTCTTGACATAAAACAATCATTTAAAAACAGATCATAAATACATTTTCTAATGAACTCACATCTTTTCACCTCGTTCCACATCATTTCTTGTTATTCCGCATTTTTTTCTAAATCAATTCACCTTACTTAATTCACATCCAATCATAGGTATTCTCATCGTCCTTCATCCATCTTCATCCAATCACATCCATCTTCATCCAATCACATCATATTACATCTCATCACATCTATCCACATCTGTCCTCATCACATCTCATCCATTCTCATTTACCCATATCCACATCACATCACATCACATCCATTCACATCTCATCTTATCCATCCACATCTATCCTGATTCACATCACATCCACTCACATCACATCTCTTCCATTCACATCTATCCCAATTCACATCTATCCTGATTCACATCACATCCACTCACATCACGTCTCTTCCATTCACATCTATCCCAATTCACATGAAATCACATCCACTCACATCACATCTCTTTCATTCACATCTATCCCGATTCACATCACATCACATCTCTTCCATTCACATCAATCCCAATTCACATCACATCACATCTCTTCCATTCACATCTATCCCAATTCACATCACATCACATCCACTCACATCATATCTCTTCCATTCACGTTGCATCTCACCCATTCACATCTACCCTGATCCACATCTCATCACATCACATCCATTCTCATCACATCTCACCCATTCACACTTATCCCGACTCACATCACATCATATCTCATCCATTCTCATCACATCTCACCCATTCACACTTATCCCGACTCACATCACATCTCATCCATTCACATCTATCCTAGTTCACATCTATCCTAGTTCACATCACATCTCATCCATTCACATCTACCCCGATCCACAACATCACATACATTCTATCCACATTACATCACATCTCATCCATTCACATCTATCCTGATTCACATCACATCTCATCCATTCACATCTACCCCGATCCACATCACATACATTCTATCCACATTACATTACATCCATATCCATCCATATCTCAACACATCCATACACATTCCATCTCATTCATCCACATCCATCCAATCATTCACATGCAGGTCTATCCACATCCATCCATTCATCACATTCACATCCACATATATTCGCATCACATCACATTTCATCCATATCTCATCACATTCACATCCACTTCCCTTTACATCACATTCACATCCACTTCCCTTTACATCACATCACATCTCATCCACATCCATTTACATTACATCACATCTCATCCACATCCACATCCACATCCATTTACATTACATCACATCTTATCACATCCACATTCACATCACATCACATCCTGTCACATCCACCAATTGTCTCAACATGGATGCATGGTGTATTTGAATACACCAAGTTTGGAAAAAGACCCATGAGGGGGGAAATACCCTCAATCTTTGGTGCTTCATCAACACATGGTTCACCGACCTTGTCTTCATTGACACCCCTCATTCACCCTCACCTTTGATGTTGCATTGCACTTTCATATCTTGTTGTCTAAGAGAGTCATTTTCATGACCCATATTTGTATCCCATCCATCTGGATATGTGTTTAAGAAATCAAGAATAGGTTAAGGGGGAAACCCAGATTCCAAGAATAAGGAATACATATTTTAGGGGGTGTGTTGAAAGTAGGAAATCCAAGTATTAGTAATGTGGTGGATTTAATCATTTTAGACTAAGGTAGAGTGGAGTATCTATCATGGTGACCCATGGCAGGACACATGGCTCACATGCAAGAGCCTCATGTTTGTATATAGGCTCTATCAATTGTTGTGTGGAGTGAGAGAGCTCACCACTTGGGTGAGAGTTATCTAGTTTGTTTGGGTGCCACACATTGTGTCTACTCTGTCTCTCTCCCTCCTCACTTTATTTTTTTATTTATGATTTTATTTCATGTGTGTGTGCAAGAGATTGTGAGCTCTAGTTTTCCCTCATCTCATAATTTTATCAATAACATGGTGGAAGCACCTATAAATAGAAAGAGGTTCCCCGCCCTCAGGTCGCACTCCCTGCCTACTATCGACAAAAAGGTCCAAAACTCTATCTACTCATGATAAGATAAGCCCTGTGACACACCAAATACACGTTGCCTTTCTATCCACTCATCTACAAACAAAATGCTAGAAAGGTTGTGGCGCAATGTAAGAAAGGCCTCTAGGCATTAGGAAAAATCGAAACTCATTTTGGGGCCTTTTAGGGTTTAGGAAAAATAGCCCTCGACCAATCAATGGAGGGCCAACGTAATGTTGGAGGAAATAATAAATAGGAGGAAAAAAGAATAAAAGTCATATTCAGATAGAGAACGGCGAGTTTGCATTGAATGAAGATATCTTTTTCATTTATTATAATTGATATTGTCATCTTTGGTGCAAGATTTGCAACGCAAAATTTGGTGATTTGGACATCGTCGGCGCGTCTGGAGCAGTCCAAAGCTCCCAAAACGACACCGGAAGTGCTAAAAACGGGCATTCGGAGGCCCGAAAACACAGCAGACTAACACCAAATCACTTTTCCCGGTGAATCTTCCTGGCCGGCCCTTTTCGGCCTTTTTCGGGCCTCCGGATGCCCGTTTTTAGCGCTTTCGGTGTCGTTTTGGGGATTTTGGACCGGACTCGTCGGCGATGTCCGAATCACCTGTTGCTAGACTGACACCAAATCGCATTTTTTGGCGAATCTCTATAGCTACATGTACTTGCTTTAATATTTTTGCTGATTTTGGGTGAAGAAAAATCAAAAAATTGTGAATTTCTTACAGGGCCCCAAAATGAGTTCCCTCTTTTCCTAATGGTCTTACACAATGTGTAGTGTAGATGGACCATCTATATAGCAATAGCACAAACAATAGATATCCGTACTCAATGAAAGTTATCAAATGTGCTATGGAGTTGCGTGGCTCATCATGTGACTCCATGTTGTTAACCTCAGATTGGGGTTAACACATTCTTACAACAACTATGTCTGGACACTTATGTAATGGGCGTCGGCACTATATATTGTAAATCCCATCATTTGATGATAAAAACTCCCTCATTATACTCCCACATATTGATCTTTGAAGGATTGACAAGAGGATCTTTGTCAACTAGCCAATCCATAGACAAAAACGTTTTGGGCACCTCGGGTCACTTACTCCTAGTGGTGGGAAAAGTCTTGGAACTATAAAAGCTAATTTCTCTTATTTGTAACTCATTCTCCCATTTGTGCAATAGAAGTGGAGTGTTCTCTCTCTCTCCCTCTCTCTTGCAACTCTAATCTAGCATGTGTGGTGTGGTTAGGATTAAGGTTTGGGTTTGGATGTGATTAGTGCTAATCACGTGTTCCCTCTTGCTTCCTCTCTCCCTCTTTCTTGAGTGATTAGGACTATCAATGCGATCCTCTTTTGTAGAGATCCCACACGATCTTCATGAGAGAGATTGCATCACCTGTTGGATTAGAGCAACTGCCTCAGAGTGATAACAAGTGCAAGAGGACAGTGGTGAGGAGCGACTACAGTGGAGCTTGAGCCTAGCTCAAGCTCGCCGGATAGGCAACTTCCCATGACATGTTAGGGTAGGGTTTCCTTAACATCTTTGGTACTATTTCCAGGGAGCGCCAATCCGCTACTTGTCAAATCAATCCTTAATTCGAATCCGATGGAGTCTCCATAGCCTGGTGTCACTCATTAGCATGCAATTTTTTGATTTTTGATGTATTTTTATGTTTTGTATGGCTTTTAATGATGTTTTTGTTGTGATTCATGTATAGATCTATGTTTAGAGTAGGATTACTACTTGTTTGAGTGAAAAAACTTAAGATTTGGGTGATTAGAGTGCCTAATCAAGAGAGTTTTTACTTAAACCTAGACTATTTTTCTTCATTTTTAGCTTAATCTTGTTTCTTTTGCTTAATTCCTTTGTATAGGTAGGTTATCATTGTTAAATAGAACCCCAATCCATGAAAAAAACCATAAACTATCTCTTAAGTTTCATTAATTATCACTAATATATTGGTTAGTGTGATTAGTGGAAAACCAAAACATTGAGCCTAATTGCTAGTAATTAGACAAATTGGAGTGGCATTAGTGTTCGAAACACTTGCCTTGACCCAAATACATGTTTAGTCCACTCCCATTAGGCCTTAATTAGTAAGAATTATCACTAATTAGGTCTAATTTGCTTAATTTTTCTCTTTTGAGTGGGTTAATTAGAGACCCAATTAGTGAGATTATTTAGGGGTAATCACATCCTTGGATTAGTCTAAACATTGCTAATCCACCTATCAAGTCTCCATCCTTAAACTCCTCACCAATTAGGAGTAATTAGAGGACAAAGAAGAGGGTTAAAGAGTGATTAATAGTGGAACTAAGGAGATTAATCAATAATTAAGTTAGAGTGCCTCTAAATTAGTCAAAATACATTAATTTAGAGGTATCCTCTAACTTTAGCCTTTCCCACCTACCTTGCATTGATGAGGAGGTCTTAGTTGTCTCCCACTCACTTCCCTCCAAAGTTGAAATTCAAATTCAAATTTCCAAATTGAAATTCAAACTTGCCCACGGCTGTTCACACCTAAGGCCGTACGAACCAAAAAAATTAAAACAATGTGAAAAAAAAAATGGCTCCACAGGTGTACCATCCTAAGCGTACGCCCGTACCAACCTTAGCAAAACGAGCGTACCATCCTAAGCATATGGCTGTGCCATCATAAGCATACTACCGTACCAACCTAAGCATACGGATATACCATCCTGGAAAACAAAAATTAAAAATTCCACAAGCGTGTTGAGATATCGAGCTCTAGTGAGGCGGTGGACACTGATGACCCGCCTTGGGGATAGGCCCCACACTTACACCACTGGCATGGTTGGTGAGATCTTGGGTGATATGCGGCCAGTGGGATGACAGGCTGTGTGACAGCCACTCTAGAGACTGGCATAGTTATAGCGCCAGCTCATTTAGTCGGGTTCACACTATAGAGAACCCGTGTATGTATTGGTTGAGTACCTTTCATATTGTGAGTACTCTCATTCTTGTATATGGTGTGTTGAGTGTTGAGTAGAGAAGAAGAAGATTTTCAGCCTCTCACCTTGTGTGTTCTCTATTAGGGTTTTGTGAGTGTGTGTGTGTGCTTGCAAGAGCTCAAGCTCTCTTCCCCCCTGCATCTTTTCATGGTATCAAAGCCTGGTTCGTGCTAAGGGCTGAGCTGCAAGCAAGAGAACCACAGGAAGCGGTACGAGGGTAAGAGCTTCAACTACTCTTCCCTATTGTGTTGGTGACTACACCCTTGTCGGGAGCTCTACGGGAGGCACCGGCAAACGATCTCCGATTGAGGAGCTTGCTTCGCGGGAGTGAAGCTACAGGGCAACTATATAGTCCTATGGACTGCAATTTTCGGGCCGAAAACGCGTTTCGGGCGCGTCTGGACCTCCGTTTTTCAGAAAGCAGGCGATTTCGAGCACTGCGGGTAAGTCACCGATTCTCTGCAGAACTCTATTTTAAGAACTGCAGGAAGACAGATTGACTGTGCAGACACTGTGGGTGCTGCAAAGAGGTCTACAGTTGCCATTGGGTGTATGTATGCACATTGAAGTCACTGTTGGTGACATTTGAGAGTACTACAGTACCGCTGTGCAGAAAATACAGCAGTTGTGCAGAAAAACCAGTGTAGTTTCTGGTAAAATTGTGTGTTTGGCAAGATGTCTAATGATGGCATTACACAGATTGTGGCTGAGAAGCTGGACAAGAATAACTTCCATGCTTGGAGGTTCAGGTTGACTAATTTCCTGATGGGAAAAGGCTATTGGGACTACATAGAAGGTGAACATGAAGAGACACCGGAAATACCGGATATAAATCCTACTGCTGCAGATGTGAAAGAGTTTAAAGACTGGAACCAAGAAGCCAGGAAGGTTATGTATTAGCTTTCCATTAGTATACAGGACACCATGATTGGGCACATTCAGGATGCCAAGTCCCCCAAGGAGGCGTGGGACACCTTGGTAAAGCTTTATGAAACAAATACCAAGGCACGTAAGATACAGTTGAAGAATGAACTTCATACTGTGGAGAAAAAGAGCATGTCTGTGAATGACTATGCGTTGAAGATAAAGGGCATTGTGGAATCCCTTGCATCTATTGGTGTGTCAGTAGATGATGATGACAAGGTGGAAGTCTGTCTACGTGGTCTCGGGCCACAATACAAGGCGTTTAAGACGTCTATCCAGACTCGGGAAAACATTCCCAACTTTACAGATTTGGTGTCTATGCTGATTATCGAAGAGAAGAACTTAGGTGAAGACCAACAGTCTTCACAAAGCAAAAACAGTTCAGAGCAACAGGCCTTCTACACGAGTTCAGGAAGAGGACGAGGTAGAGGAGGCCGTGGACGCGGTCAAGGAGGTGGCCGAACAGGTAATCAGAATTACGGCCAGCAGCAGCAGCAACAACAACAGTCCCAGAATCAACAACAACAACAACACGCAGGTGGAAGAGGCAAATTCAGAGGCAGGGGGAGTCAAAGAGGCCGTGGAAATTGGCAAAGGCAATATAATGATGCACGTGAATGCTATTATTGTGGTAAGCCTGGACATGTGCAGGCAGAATGTTATAAGAAGCAGGCTGACATGCAAAATGGGAAAGTGCAGCAAAACAACTATGCATCCTCAAGCAGAAATAATGAGGACAATGAAAGGTTGTTTGTTATGCAGCATGTTGTAAATGCCATGTCTGAAAATGTTGATGCAGCTCAAAAAGATAATGTATGGTATGTGGATTCAGGCGCTTCGAACCACATGACGAGTCATGGGGAGTGGTTCAAGGAGATGAAGAACCCGGAAAGACTAGGTTTTGTGGAAACAGGGGATGACACTGCTCATCCAATTGCCCACGTTGGAGATGTGCCATTATCTATGCAGGATGGCAAAGTGAAGTACCTTGCAGATGTACTTCATGTACCGAACATAACAAAGAATCTGGTTTCAGTTGGCCAGATGATTGAGCAGGGGTTGCAGGTTCGGTTTAACCCTGATGGGTGTTATGTTGAAGATTTCAAAGACAAGTGCAGGTTGGTTGCAAAAGGCAACAGAGTCGGCAGAATGTTTACGTTGGATGTAGACATGCCTGAAATGAGTGCTGCGATGTTTGCAAATGGTTCAGGAGTTGTTGCAGACACAGACATATGGCATAAAAGAATTGGACATGTAAATGTGCAGAGATTGAAGTCTATGCAGACAAAAGGAATTGTGACAGGGCTGCCAAAATTTAAAGTGGAAGGTATGCAGAAAATATGTGAAGCATGCCAATTTGGGAAGCAAACAAAGCATGTGTTTCCACGTAACAGATATGTGAGCAGAAATGCACTAGATGTTGTGCATTCAGATGTATGGGGTCCTACGAAGACCGTGTCTATGGGCGGCTGCAGGTACTATGTCACTTTCATTGATGACCACACAAGGAAAGTGTGGGTATATTTCATGAAAGAGAAGAGTGAGGTGTTCACTCACTTTCAGAATTTCAGAGTTTTGGTTGAAAAGCAAACAGGAAAATATGTCAAGTGCCTAAGGTCAGATGGAGGGGGAGAATACTTCTCCAATGAGTTCTCTGAATATTTGAAGAAGAATGGTATTCGGAGACAGTATACATGCAGATACACTCCGCAGCAAAATGGAGTTGCTGAGCGAAAAAACAGGCACATTGCTGAGATTGCGCAGGCATTGATGGAAGAGAAGAATATGCCGCATTGCTATTGGGCTGAGGCTGTTTCTACAGCAGTATACATCATGAACAGGACTCCAACTGCAGCCATACATGATGTAACTCTAGAGGAGAAGTTTACTGGCAGAAAACCAGATTTGTCTCATCTGAAAGTTTTTGGATGCATTGCATATGTGCATGTGCCAGATGAGCTGAGAACTAAGCTGGATCCGAAAGCTGAAAAATGTGTGTTTATTGGATATTCCCTTGAGCAAAAGGGATACAGGTGTTATAACCCTGCTACACGTGAGTTGAGGGTAAGCAGGGATGTTGTCTTTGATGAGATGAGCAGTTGGTATGCTGCTGAAAAAGAAGCTATTGGGGCTGATGTGAGTGGAAGTGTGGTTGCACAGAATGCAGGTCAGCAATCACAGTCTTTGAGTGGACCGGGAGAGTCCTCATCTAGTGGGTCTATTGATAGACCATGGAGTGGCAGGCTGCGTCATAATACCAGCCCTGCAAATGTGATTAGTACATCACGTAAAGGAAAAGAGAAAGTGGTTAAGCCCCTTGGTATGCCTGACATTTCTGCAGGGCATTCTCATGTTGATGGAGAGTCTAGTGGCTCAGATATGAGCCTTGATGAGGAGCTTGGGATCCCAGCTATGAGAACACCTGGTGTAAAGAAGGCTATGGAAGCCATGAATGAAAAGCTGCGAAGATCTGGGAGAGTGAAGAACCCTGTGCAAAGATTTACATATGATGGTTATGTGGCACATCACTATGCATATATGGCAAAGGTTGTGCAGGTTGTTGAGCCCACATGCATTGATGAGGCTGTTGGAAATGTGTGTTGGGAGAAAGCTATGGATGAGGAGATGGATGCACTATATGGAAATGAAACTTGGGACTTAGTGCAATTGCCTGAAGGCAAGAAAGCCATTGGATGCAAGTGGGTGTACAAAGTTAAACATAACAGTGATGGAAGCATAAACAGGTACAAGGCTAGATTGGTAGCCAAAGGATATGCGCAGACATATGGGATTGATTATGAGGAAACTTTCAGCCCAGTTGCCAAGATGGCAACGGTGAGAGTTGTGAAAGCAGTGGCTGCGTCAAAGCAATGGTCTTTACATCAGATGGATGTAAAGAATGCATTCTTGCATGGGGATTTGCGAGAAGAGGTGTATATGTTGCAGCCACCTGGTTATGAGGATGTGGGTCACCCCGAGCATGTTTGCAGGTTGAAGAAAGCCTTGTATGGCTTAAAGCAAGCACCAAGAGCATGGTCTGACAAGATCTCTGAATATCTTGTCACTATTGGCTTTCATGTAGCCAATGCAGATTTCTCATTGTATGTGAGACATGGTGATAGAGGAGTTGTGCTTGTTGTCATCTATGTAGATGACTTGATCATTACGGGGGACCATGATGCAGAGATCTTTGATGTAAAGATCTTACTTAGACAAAAGTTTGAGATGAAGGATCTGGGGGAGCTCAGATATTTCTTGGGCATTGAGGTGATTAGGTCACCACATGGTATTGGATTACTGCAGAGACAGTATGGCTTGGACATGTTGTCCAAGTATGGTATGACAGGCTGTAAGCCTATTTCTGTGCCATTGGATCAGAATGGCAAGTTGAGTGTAGATTCAGGAGAGATCTTGGAGGATCCTACTATGTACAGGAGCATAGTAGGAAGTTTGATCTACATGAAGATCACCAGACCAGATTTGAGCTATGCTGTTGGGTTGGTGAGTCAGTTTATGCAGGTTCCACGGAAACCGCATTTGGATGCAGTGAGACGCATACTGAGGTATGTGAGGTCTACTTTGCATTGTGGACTATTCTATGAGACTGGGACAGAGATATGTGTACATGGGTACACAGATGCTGATTGGGCTGGTAGTATCTCAGACAGAAGATCTACCAGTGGATTCATGTTTTCTTTGGGGAGTGCTGCTGTGACTTGGAGTAGCAAGAAGCAGCCTACGGTTGCTCTATCGAGTACAGAGGCCGAGTACAGAGGAGCTGCTATGGCAGCATGTGAGGTAGCTTGGTTGAGAAAGCTACTTGCAGATTTGGGTCTATCAGTGGATAGACAAGTTGTCATTTTCTGTGACAACATTAGCAGTATACAGTTGGCCAGGAACCCAGTCTTTCATGCTCGTACGAAGCAGGTCCACTACCACTTCGTCAGAGAGAAGGTCTTGGCAGGAGACCTTGACCTTGTTTATGTCAGCACAGAGGATGAGGTAGCTGACATCTTCACCAAAGCATTGGGTACAGAGAAGCTCCGCAGATTCAGGGCTTCGCTTGGTGTACATGAGATGGAGTTGAGCTCGAGGGGGGGTGTTGAGATATCGAGCTCTAGTGAGGCGGTGGACACTGATGACCCGCCTAGGGAATGGGCCCCACACTTACACCACTGGCATGGTTGGTGAGATCTTGGGTGATATGCGGCCAGTGGGATGACAGGCTGTGTGACAGCCACTCTAGAGGCTGGCATAGTTATAGCGCCAGCTCATTTAGTCGGGTTCACACTATAGAGAACCCGTGTATGTATTGGTTGAGTACCTTTCATATTGTGAGTACTCTCATTCTTGTATATGGTGTGTTGAGTGTTGAGTAGAGAAGAAGAAGATTTTCAGCCTCTCACCTTGTGTGTTCTCTATTAGGGTTTTGTGAGTGTGTGTGTGTGCTTGCAAGAGCTCAAGCTCTCTTCCCCCCTGCATCTTTTCAAAGCGTACCATCCTAACTGTACACCCAAACAACCAACCTTAGCCACAGGCGTACCATTCTAAGCGTACGCCCGTACCAACCTAACCATACAGATGTACCATCCCGAAAAAAAAAATTAATTTAGTTTTTTTTTAAACCACGGGCGTACCATTCTAAGTGTACGCCCGTACCAACCTTAGCCATAGGCGTACCAACCTAAGCATATGGCTGTACACCAACCTAAGCGTACGGACACCATCTCGAAAAAAATTAGAAAAAGAAAATCAAAAATTTCTAAATTTCCAAATCTTTAGTGATGCTTATGGTCTACCTCCCCAACTCACTATGGTCGTTTTTACATGCATAAAATGCCGCAAAAGACCATTTTTAACCTTAAGGGTGCATTCACATGCAAGGCAAAAGTGAGCGAACGCACGCACCAATGAAGCTTTTCTAAGGTTCCCCGCACACCATGGACGCCTTTCGGTCATGGTTGCATGCCCCCAATGCCCCCATTCTATTCGGCGGCACCCTGGCCCCAATTGAACATTCACATATGGTTGCCCATGCCACACATGTTTGGGCGGGAGGGCGAAATGATTTTTGAAGAGCCCTCATCTAGTGGAGCCCCTCCATACCTGCACCTCAACATGGATAGACACCCTGAGCACACTCATGTACCACCACCACATATCTATTCCCATCCCCCACCCTTGCACCACCTCTCCTTGTACCACAACTTGACATTCCGAGCTTAGCAGCACAAGCTCTAGGAAGGGGAGTGTCACAACACTTGCACCGACAAACATCATATACAACACCGATGTGGGTAAAAAATTTCAAACTTCTACCGAAATTCCACGGAGTTGGAGAGCCCGTATTCCACATCGAGTTCTTTAACCAAATCTGTCAGGCATTTGAAATTTTTGATGATGCAATCAAAGTCCATCTCCTTGGACTCAGCCTTAAAGGCAATGCAATGCAATGGTTCCAATCCTTGGACCCTCAACACACAAAGGCGCTTTCAAAGTAGTGAGAGAGGCCTTCTTGCATCCTACGGGCCCAAATGGAGCCCCATCAATCCAATTGTTCCAATTGGAACAGAAACCCAAGGAAACATTTCGCGATTACATCGCACACATTCAGTACCTTGATTCTTGTTTGTGAAGAGAGGGAAAAATTGAGTGACAAGCACTTAATGGATGGTTCCCTCTTGGACTTGCACAATCCAAGGCTACACGACCACATGTTCGTCAAGGACTCCTCCACCTTTGATCAGGCCTACAGATGGGTGATCTTCTTGATGATAACATGAGAGAAACTTATTACACGCAATCGGCCACGCACCAATGACAACCCAAAGCTTATTTGTAACATTATCTTCCTCTCCTCCTGCACCCAAACTAACTACTCACATACAACACCACAACTTTGTCCAGTACCAATCTTTCCATTCCAACCATTGCCTCCTCTCCAGGAAAACCATATTGCTCATGGAAATATTAAAACTATGTCCATTGCTAAACCTGTGGAGCTCATGTGCTCCGCCATCCCCGAGGCACTCTTAACACCTCATCTCTCTTTGCCCCAGTGTCTCACCTAGACCCTAAACCACTTGTGCACAGTATAGGTGCACCCACAGGGAAACCACATCTTTGGTGTTTCCTCTGGCAAGGACCCCATAGAGTGGCTGAATGCCCTCAAAAGAAATGCTTGCCAGTAATACCACAATGTCACGGCGGCGGCTGTGGAATCCACCATTACTTCAAGGATTTCCCTTTTCCATAAGTTTCTCAGTCCATAGTCAAAGGCATGCCATCCCTCAACATGTTGAGCGTTCAATATGGGAAGATTTTGACTGTCCCATTAAATGTGGTCACATGGTTGCAGGCCAAGCTAAAGAAGGCCACATCCTAAAAGAAACAACGCTCTAATCACGTTGGCCAATGTGGCTCAACAAAGACCACATCATCCTCCTCCGGGAGTGATGATTGTGCTGAACTGCCACTCCCCCCTATGCAGCGCACCAAAAACTTACCAAACGGGAAAAATGGTTGGCCACATATCCCAATGCCATCCTTTAGAAGCAACATCTTTAGGAGGAGACCCAAGCACTGGTAGAGCAATACTGGGCTCAACTTGAACTGCCATACCCGTTTTTATAACCTTTGACCTTGTGCTTGAGTGCACGCCTCCCCCATAGAACCAAAACTTCCACACTCAAAGCCCAAGAAGATCTGTTTGCCAACACGACATTGAAAATCAAAGAATTTTTTCACATATGTCCCCAAATCCTCCACTGTCTATTCCACAAATGGCCAAACCAAAATCCCACATTCACATCAAACAACTCGATGAGAACAGTGACACGGAGTTTGACATAGACTCACGTGGTTCCCACATAAGATTTGCTTAGGTCTTCTACCCTCCTCGGCACCCAAATTTTGACCTCCACACCCATCAAATAAGGACCAAATTCAACTTCCATATGCAATTGTTGTTCCACCTTATGAATGATCAAGGCCCCACACCTCAATGTTAACCACTCCGGTTAACATTATTTTCGAAGCGTGGGTACGCTTATTTGTAACTTATCTTTTTGTAACCGTGCAAAGTGCTTAATGATAAAAGAGACATGGGATGACCAAGCTTATGGCTTATGTAATGCCAGTCATAGGAAAGAGTTATACATAGAGCTAGGAAGACTAGTTTTGGACCCCCAATTGTAAATGTGTGGCCAAACATTGTAAACTAAGAGCTCTTGTATATAAGACATTTTATGAAATATGAAAAGAGACAATCCCATTAGTCTCATTTGAGTTTTTCCTCTCTCTCTCAACACTCTCACTCTCTTGAGCTTGTGGATGCATGCTTGTATGGTTGATACTTCCATGCTTGATTGTGGTTGTGTATGCTTGTAGGGATGGTAATGATCTAGCTTCTCATCTCCTCTCCCCTCTCTCTTTTGTCTACCAAGGTCCCTCTTACATGCATGTGGTATGGAGTGAAGGTTGGGCTTTCCATAGCTCCCTCCTTTTTTCCCTCTACCTAGTTCTTGAATCTCCACTTGGGTGACAGAAGTGGAGGTGGAGTGGAGCCCCTAGAGGCCTCACAAAAGGGAGTTAATCCATATTAGGGTTTTCTAAGTGCACATCTCCACCCTTTAATGGTTGTTTCTATTTTCCTTTCCCTCTCTTATGTGCAAGGTTGTATATTAGGATTAGCATCTTTGGCGCCGCTGCCGAGGATAGCACTTAGCTTATGGTCCTCCACTTATTTCATTTGCTAGAGTCCTCCTTTAGCCGGTTGGAGTGTAAATACACTGATTGTTTTCTTGTGTTTGAGTTTGTTTGTTTGTTTAATGGTGTTTCATGAAGCTATGGAGGTCAACCGGAGCATTGGAGTATTGAGGTCTTCACCAAGTGCGGGAGACATAAGTAAGTGTTCAATCTTTTTCCTTGACATACATGCAAATTTTGTTTTTTATTCATCTTTCCTTAAGTTTGCACCATAGCTTAATTATCAAATTAATCTCAATTTGTTAGGTTTCTTTATACATTCTAGGCAGCATCAATAGATAGCTAGAGACTAGATCTAGCTCCCTATAAAATCAAAACTCCAAAAACAACATTGAGAAGATACTTGAATTTTCCAAAATCAGAGGAGGAAACAAGGCAAAATTCCCATTCTGGATGCTTTTCTGAGAAGCGAATGGACATTCCATTCACAGGACATGGCTGTGGAAAATGTATCACACCTATACTATTCCTTCTAGGGTAGATCTTGGGAATCTTTAGCCTTTAATGTGGTAGAGCATTAAAAAAAGAATATTTGCATTAAGTAGGCATAAATTGCATTTAAACAAGGGGAGGTACAACTACACTGTCAAAGAATATTGTAGGTGGCAGTCAGACCTGCAGCCTTAAACTCTCTAAAATCTGACAATGCCACAGCCATTCCATTTGTGCCACAGTCATTCCTTCCTAAAGCGTATGGCTGTTCCAATGTGTTTCTCTCACTTGCCATGCCCATGTCAAATTTGCCACACCTATGTCATTCTCTTTTGCCCCAGCTCAACAAGCGTACACTCGTACAACTGTCCCGGCTAAAGCATATGCACGTTGCAAATTTGCCACATCTGTACCTTTCGCTTGCCATGCCCGTACCTTCTCCATCCAAAAGCACATGCATGTTCCTCTTAAGCCACATCCGTGTATTTCAGGAAGCGTACGCCCATGCCATCTTCTTCTTGAGAAGTGTATGCCCGTTCCCTTCTAAAGCGTCTGCCGGTACCATCTATTAAAGCCTAAAGGCTTTACCCTTGCCCCAATTTTTGGGACACTCTATTTTTGTTGTGGAAGAGTGTCGTGCTCTCTAAAAGCACACTTTGTATATTTTTGGGAGCTATGGCCTATTTTTGGTGGAAAAAGCTAATAAAAATACTCGTGTGGGGAAGGCCACGCACAAGGGGGGGAAGATTGCACCCAGCATGTTTGTCTTGGGTGGAGCTAAGTATTATGTTTGCTATGCTTTTGTTCAATTTATTTGATTTTGTTGAAACCTGCAAAGCATCTGTTGTCATGGTTGAATTTATGTGTTGAATTTCTCAAGTGTTCCACAAGCTATCCTAGAGAACGATTCCGTTTTCAGTGGTATCAGAGCTTGGGCTAGGCGATTTGTGGAAAGGTGGGAAAGGTCTTCATCAACACAACTCTCAAGAAAGTTGCAGGCTTTTAATCGGTGGGCAAAAGAAGGGTTTGTGGTCTTGAACCAAAAATTCAAATTCTCAAACTAGCTCTACTTCCTCAAACCCACTTATCTCTTCCCAAAACCATTCTTCTTCATCAAAAAGTGGTTTTGCTCAAAGCTTCATGAATTTTAGATCTGACCGTACAGATGGATTCCCCATGGCCAAAAACCTCACCTGCCCTACTCAGAATTAGAAGAGGTTCAAGCTGCAAAAATCCTATAATTGACGGTCTGCATGTTTTGTGAGCAACTAGCTTTGTAAATTAATCAAAAAGAAGCCAAAGCGATGAGTCAATTTGTAGCCTCACGGGCAAAAAAAACGTGAGAAGAAGAAGACAAAAAATCACTTAAGCTACTAATTACTTAATCTCAATTAAGCCAAATCCTCAACTTAACCCAATTCTACTTTTCCCAAGCCCAATGCATGTCACATCAACTTTTGGAGAATTCACACTACCTATTTTCCTATTTCAAGGAAAATTCCAAAGAATTGCAATTTTCAGATTTTTGGGTGCAGAAAATTGATTTTTCAGGGCTCAAAGAGGCTTAAAAAGGCCAAATAAATGCCAGAAAATTCTAAAATAATTTCAAAAAAAATTCTAAAAATTCTCAAAAATTATTACAGAGGTTTGGCCAAGTTTTGAGAATTGTTTGAGCAGTGTTCAAGGTGCAAAAAATTATTTCTTCAGTATTTTGACTAGCCCAAGTCTCTTAATCACTCGGAATTGCTCGGGACTTGTGCGAAACGAAGGGAATTCGACCCAACCATTGAACCAAAGTCTTTGTTCAGTTTCAACACAAATCGAATTACGAGAGAATTGAGATAATTACAATCACTTGCTTTATTTACATACATCAAATAATATCAATTTAACTTATTTACATTGTTTGCATGAGCACTATGGCAAATTTTCCTATTTTACCTTCAATTCAAGAGCAACTCCAATCTCTACAACAACAAATTGTAGAAGAGAGAGAGATGCGAATTGAATTGGAGCGATAGCTCATGAGTCAAAGGCGTAAGCGTGACTCTTTGCCATCTTATGATGACGAAGACGACATCATCCAAAGAGCTGTCAATACTACACTTCAAGCATAAAATTCACGGAAAGATTCTAAAATCAGTCGTAAAGCTTTTTCATTTCAGAATTATGATGGCAAGAAAGATGCTCGAGTCCTTTTGGCATGGCTTAGTCAATTGGATGACTACTTTTCGGGGGAGAAATTTTTCGAGAAGGACAAGATCAAATGTGCAGCTAATCACCTGGTGGATAGCACAGCTTTATGGTGGAGCATCATCAAGCAAGGACGTGACAAACGGGATTCATGGAAAAGGTTTCAAAGGCTAGTGAAAAAGCATTTCTTACCTTCACAATTTAAATCTAAAGTTAGGCATCAATGGGATACATTGCATCAACTTGAAAAAGAAAGCATGTATCAGTATGTGGAGAAGTTTTAGAATACATTACTACAGGTACAGGTTGTGGAGAAAGTCAATGAGAAGGACCAAAAGAGGAAATTCATTTCGGGCCTTAAGTCTACAATTAGGGCCAATGTGAATATGTTTAGACCTCATTCACTTTCTACAGCTATATCTTTGGCAACAAATTCCGAACGCAAAAATGGTTTTCCTAGAGAGGCCAAGTCATTTGAGAGTAACCACTCTAAACCTTTTTCTAAACCTTTTCATGCTTCAAGAAATTTTCATAAGCCAGGGTTTGACAAAGGCAAGGAGATGGTCAAAGGCAAATCAAATTCAAAGAAAGTCAATGGTGGCAAGCCCAAAGGTCCTCCAATCAAATGTTTTCAATGTCATATAAAGAAGGACATATAGCACCAAATTGCCGAGAACGTGCAAAGAATCCGACACCTACGGCACGAGTCAATATGCTTGAAGGGGATGACAATGAAGATGAATCGCTCAAGCAAGAGGGTAACTCTGACCCTGACTATTCAAAAGCAGAAGGTAAGCCTCAAGCTCATTCGCTACACAAAATAAAAGGGAAAAATTAATGAGCATGAAGTTATTGTTTTGCATGACGATGGTAGCACTCATGACTTTATTTCTGAAAAGACAATTAGAGCTTTAAACATTCAACCTTCACCTACACATTATAGAGTTAAAGCTGCATTTACTGGAACCAAGTATAATTGCATGCAAGAGGTGAAAGGTTTAACTTTAAGCATCAATTCCTTAACAGAAAAAAGGGATTTCTTAGTTGCACCTTTACAAGGCGTAGATGTAATATTGGGAATGCCTTGGAGACATATGTACAACCCTATTATAGACTATGATACACATAGCATTTGTGTAAGGAAGGACAATAAAAATATTTTCCTCCAATGTCTAGTCAAAGGAGAGACGAGCCCTTTATTGAGTCATACTCAAGCAAAGCGAGCTCTTAGGAAAAGGGAGAAGACTTATATGGTTTGGGTTAACCAGCTTAGCACTGAGTTTAACATATCCAAAAGTCCAAAACTTGATCCTTATATCTCCAAATTCAGGGATTGTTTTATGGAAGATTTACCTCGAGAGTTACCTAAGTCTAGGCCTGAAGACCATAGTATTGACTTATTGCCAGGCAACTCTCCACCTTGTAGAGATCCTTATAGACTCAACAATTTAGAGCAAAAAGAAATCCAAAAACAAATCGAGGATTTGTTAGAAAGAGGCCTTATTAGACCTAGTAGTTCACCCTTTGGAGCCAGTCCTTCTTGTTAAGAAGAAGATTCGAACTTTCCGAATGTGTGTTGACTACCGAGCATTGAACAAAATCACTGTCAAGAACATATACCCTATCCCTAGGGTAGATGACTTACTTGATAAGCTTAGAGGTTCAAAGGTCTTTAGCAAGATTGACTTAAAGTCTGGTTATCATCAAGTATGCATGACTGAGTCAGACATATTCAAGACTGCATTTAGAACCCAGACTGGCCCATTATGAGTTTTTGGTTATGCCATTTGGTTTGACCAATGCTCCAGCTACATTCAATCGTATGATGAATGGAATTTTCCTAAAGTTTCAAAGCTTTGTTGTGGTGTTCTTTGATGATATTATTAGTTTCAGCGAGAATCATCAAGAGCATGAGCAACACTTGGAGCAAGTGTTTGAGAGAAAATGAATTGTATGTCAATCCTGAAAAGAGTTCTTTCTTTCAAAAAGAGATTGAATACTTAGGCCATATAGTGTCAGCTGAAGGAATCCATGTGAATCCTAAGAAGATTGAGTGTATAGCCTCTTGGCCTACACCTCGAGACATTCATGACCTTAGATCTTTTCTAGGTCTATGTAGTTACTATAGGAAGTTTGTCAAGAATTTTGCTTATATTGCACATCCTTTGACGGAACTTCTCAAGAAAACTACATTTTTCCATTGGACCGAAAGTCAAGATAAATCTTTTATAGTACTCAAGGAGGATGCATTAACTCATGCGCCAGTTCGTACACTACCTGACTTTCATCAAAGACCATTCTTTGTGGTAGTAAAATTGATGCTAGTGGCAAAGGTTTTGGTGCTGTGCTTATGCAAGACAACCATCCTATTGCCTATGAAAGTCGAAAGCTAAAACCTGCTGAAACAAGTTATAGTACATATGACAAGGAATTAGCAGCAGTTGTGCATGCCTTGAAGATTTGGAAGTATTACCTAATGGGTTCAGAATTTCTTATCAAGACTGATCAACAAAGCATTAGGCATTTGCTTTCGCAACCCCTTATTTCAGATAAGCACATCAAATGGGCATCTTTCATACAAAGTTTCCAACCCATGATTCAATACCAACCTGGAAAGGAAAATGTTGTAGCCGATGCTTTAAGTAGAAGACCACATATCAACAACATTTTCGCTACTATTGAAAGTGAACCATTTGTACTTATGAAAGAAACTTATGAAGTAGATCCAAATTTTTCTGAGATATGGATCAAATTGCGTGAAAACAATTGGACACCTCAAGGAAATTATTCTCATAATGATGGCTATCTTTTCTTTGAGAAAAGATTATGTGTTACTCAACCCTATAGACAACTTGTCTTGGAAGAGATGCACCAACCACCATTCATGGGACATAGAGGAGTTTCCGTAACACTTCAAGTAGTTTCTCGAGAATCCTTTTGGCCTCATTTGAAAAATGATGTAGCAAAATTTGTAGCTAAGTGTAACATTTTTCAAGCAATTAAAAGCTACAAAGGCAAAGCTTTGGGATTGCTTATGCCTTTACCCATTCCAGACCGACCATGGGAACAAGTGTCTATGGACTTCATTACAGGCTTTCCTACTACTTCCAGTCATCATGACATGATTTGGACAATAGTGGACCGGTTTAGTAAGCAAGCCTATTTCATTCCATGTAAAAAGACAGTGACTTCTCAGCAAGCTGCGACCATATTTGTCAAGCAAATCTTTGTTCATCATGGTCTACCCAAAGTGATAGTTTCTGATAGAGATTGCAAATTTTGTAGTCACTTTTGGACTGCTCTTTTCTCAAACTTGGGCACTAAGGTAGATTTTTCTATGGCTTTTCATCCTGAATCAAATGGACAGACTGAAGTCACGAATAGCACTATCTTGGATATGCTTAGAGCCTATGTTTCCCAACAACCTAGTTCATGGGATAAGTACATACATCTACTCCAATTTGCTTATAATAATACTTCTCATTCTGCTACTGGTCGAGCACCATTTGAGATTATCTATGGTAGAGCTTTGCCTATTCCGGCTACTAGACTCTCCCATAAGATTGAAGCTGCTGAGACCAATATACTCAAGATTTTGATCGCATTTTATCTGAAGTACGTGATTGTATTGCAAGAGCTCAAGAGAAGTATACATTTCAAGCAAATAGGAAGCGTAAAGATTTTTCATTCCAAGAAGGTGATTATGTACTTTTGAGAATTGAGAAGAGATGATTGAAGAGTGTGGAAAAATTCCCTGTGCAGTTAAACTTGCACCTAGATACTATGGACCATTTAAAATTATTGAAAAGATTAACGATGTGGCCTATAGACTGGAGTTGCTATCTAATTGGAATATCCACGACTCTTTCCATATTCATCTCTTGAAACCCTTTCGAGGAACAATTCCTTCTCACCCAATTTATGAAGAACCACCTCTTGTTGAAGGAGAGGAAGAAGTCTTAGTTTCTGATGCTATTATTGATCAAGAGATGGCAACAACAAGAACTCGGAACCAATACATCAAATATCTTTTGACATTCAAAAACCATCCTCAAGAAGATGCAAAATGGATGCCCGCGAAATTTTTCCGAGCTTATCCTAAGATCCTTCGTTCTTTTCAAACCCAGCAAACCTGCAATTGAGGGCAATTGCAAACTCAAGCAAGAGGGATGTCATGAGAATATATTTTAAGTCCTCTAAGAATATTATTTTCCCCTCTTGAGTAATTTGGGGACGCCTAGGTTACTCTTGCGTCATGCCGGCAAGGTTAATATCATGGGTGACACCACTATAAATATTAATACATGCGGTATATGACGTATGCTTGGGGCCGTCTATGATTATTTCAGTTAGGTTTGTATGGCAGGGTGATTCCTGGGGGGTACTTACGCGTGGTAGTCATGAGTTGGTGATGGTTTGTGCCTGTTTAATATTTGTGGGATTAATTTAATTATTAATTGAGCTTATATTTTCAGGTGATGAAGATTACGAGGATTGATGAATAATGTCAAGGAGAATGTTTCTTATGCGCATCATATTTATTTTTACAAGCGTAGCTTGTAACCTTAGTAGTTGATTTTTCCATTTTGATACATTGGGAAAAATACATTTATAATGTTGAATTTATTAAAGCCTAAAGGCTTTACCCTAGCCCCAATTTTTGGGACACTCTATTTTTGTTGTGGAAGAGTGTCATGCTCTCTAAAAGCACACTTTGTATATTTTTTGGGCCTATTTTTGGTGGAAAAAGCTAATAAAAAATACTCGTGTGTGGGGAAGGCCACGCACAAGGGGGGGAAGATTGCACCCAGCATGTTTGTCTTGGAGCTAAGTATTATGTTTGCTATGCTTTTGTTCAATTTATTTGATTTTGTTGAAACCTGCAAAGCATGTGTTTTCATGGTTAAATTTATGTGTTGAATTTCTCAAGTGTTCCACAAGCTATCCTAGAGAACGATTCCATTTTCATTTTTATAAACCCTGGATGTCCAGCTACTATCAGGCTATCATGGGCTTCTCTCAGAATTCTTTTCTTTATTCCCTCATCATTGTGGGGATACATATCCGATTATTATAATACATGCATCCTTCATCCAATTTGTACCCAAGAACTCGACTCATTTCCTAAGGAGTCTTGTTTTCCTGCATCAGAAGGGTAGCAATAGGGGCAAAGAATTTGTCCTACATGATTTTCTCCTTTGCTTCACTAATCAATGGAATTCACACCACTGTAATTGCAAGCAAGGAGGCTTTTCTGTTGAGCGCATCTACAACTACATTTTCTTTCCCCGATCGATGCTTAATTTCAAAATTGAATCCCTGCAGGGTCTACATCCATCTCCTTTGACGCATGTTGAGATCCCTTTGGGTGAAGATCCACTTCAAACTTTGATGATCTGTCATCAAGGTGAACCTCTGTCCCAAAATATAATATCTCCACAACTTTAGAGCATAAACTATTAAGAGTAACTCCAAGTCATAGACATCATAATTTCTCTCATGTGTTCTGAGTTTTCTGGATTCATAGGCCACTGCATGACCTTTCTGCATAAGAGCACCACCTAAGGCAAACCCACTCGCATTAGTAACTACCTCAAAGGGTTTGGTAAAATCTGGCAACTTAAGGACAGGGTTGGTTACCAAGGCTGTCTTTAGCTTATCAAAGGCACTCTGATACATTGAAGTCCACTGAAAAAGTGTACTCTTCTTGAGAAGGTTAGGTAAAGGGGATGCTATTTGAGCATACCTAGGTATAAAGATCCTATTGACCAAGGCTGTCTTTAGTTTATCAAAGGCACTCTGATACATTGAAGTCCACTGAAAAAGTGTACTCTTCTTGAGAAGGTTAGGTAAAGGGGATGCTATTTGAGCATACCTAGGTATAAAGATCCTATTGACCTCCTTTACTATCTTGGGTTGTCCCGGCCATTCTATGACTGCTTGGATCTTTACCATCCTTTGACACTATGAATCCCAAGTATTCCACCTAGTCAACAGAGAAAGAATACTTGCTCTTTTTTGCAAAGAGTTGGTGTTTCCTTAGGATATCCAGGACCTTGCGCACATGATCTTCATGATCTGCAGCATTCTTTGAGTATACCAAGATATCATCAAAGAAGACAAGAACAAAATCATCCAAGTATTCTTTGAGAATATCCTGCATAAGACGATTAAATGTCACCAGGACATTAGTCAATCCAAACAGCATGACAGTGAACTCATAATTCCCATAGGGAGTATTGAATGCTGTCTTCGAGATGTCCTGCTCCTTGATTCTGATCTGGTAGTACCCGGATTTGAGATCTATCTTTGTGAACATTTGGGTTCCACTTAACCGATCCAGAAGTTCATCAATCCTAGGAATATGATACTGATTTTTAATTGTTAATTGATTCAATCCTCTGTAGTCAATACAGAGTCTTAACGTTCCATCTTTCTTCTTTTGAAAGAGAATGGGCACACCCCAAGGTGAGACACTGAGTCTGGCAAACCCTTGTTCTAACAGTTGTCTTAACTGCTCCTTAAGTTCTATGGCTTCAGGGACTAGCATTTTGTATGCACGCTGGGCTACTCACTGAGCTTCGGGGGTTAACTGGATCTCATGATCTACTTCGCCCCGAGAGACGGAGGCATCTCAGTCAGCTCTTCATGGAACACATCTCCATACTCACTTAACCACTTTGGTTCTTTAGCCTTGCATTTTATGTCTACTGGATTCATCTTAACAACATAAACAGCTTGCCTCTTTCTGAGCCCTTTTAATAATTTGGAAGCCTTAACTAATTGTAGCACTAGGGATCCAGAAATTCTAGTTCCTTGAACTTTATTCCCATGAAGGTCAAGGAAAGAGATGGTTCCTTTGTGACAAAATGAATATCAGTCTGATTCTTTTTGGAGCTAATCCATTCCAAGGATTCCATCATAGACTCCCAAGGGTAGGACTCTGAATTGGCACTCTGTTGTTCCATTCCAAGGATTCCATCATAGACTCCCAAGGGTAGGACTCTGAACTGGCACTCTGTTGTTATGTTCTTGTCTAGGCTAAATTGAATTAGGTTTGTCTCAAGGTGTGAAAAGAATCTTTCCACTGGTCAATTCCACTTGCATAGGTTTCCATGATTTTTGATTTAGGACTAATTTACGCAGACATCCTGGGGAAATAAAAGAATGAGTACTGCCTGAATCAATCAAAAGCTTGAATTGCTTACCCTGGTACTCTGCTGGAGTCTGGAGGACTGAGAATTGACGATTATTCCCCTGATGCTGTATTGCTGCATAGATCTGTCCTTTCTCTTCCTCCATTTCATTAGCTGTAGTGATAGCTCTGGCTACTATAGTCTGAGAGGTGGAACTCTCTCTCTCTAGTTGTTCCAATTCTGGGAGGGAGTTCAGAGAGACTGATTTGCATGGAGGCTGCAGGGGCTGAGCTGGCACTCTTCTGGGGTTGCCTTGATTCTAGTGCGGGGGACCCTGATTGGACTGATACGAAGGATTCAGTCTTTGAATTCTGGGTCCCTGGCTTCCTTGGCTCACAGCAAAAAAAGGGCAATCCTTGAGCTGGTGCCCAAACCCCTGACATCCAAAGCATCTATTCTCGCTTCGAAGCTCTTCTCTTTGTATTCTTGACAGAGTCGGAGTTCTCGGAGAAAGTACTTCGAGGGAAAGGTCTTCCTTCATTCGTGAAGCTTCCCGTCTCTAGATTCTGGTTGGGATCTTGGTGTCTCTTTGGAGGCGGAAGGTTAGAAGAACTTCTCGGTGTTAGAAATCTCTTGAAGGATGAGGGAGCTGGCTTTGGCGCAGGACTTTTACGATGAAAGCTTTGGCGAAGTCCTTCGCCATTCTGACAGCTTTTGCCATGGACACTGGCTTGGCATTCTTGACCAGTGTGTCTAAGGGTTCGTTCATTCCCCGAATGAACCTGGCCATGAGTTGCTCTTTGTCTAGAGGTGGTGATGTTCCTCGATGGTTTTGCTCCCTTGATTTAGCTCTAAGAATTCATTTATTTTGGTTTCTAAAAACCCAAGGGGGGGGGGGACAAAATCTCTTCCTCAAATAGGTTTTAAGATCGTTCCAGGATTGGGTATTCCTGTCCAGATGGTTGATGTCACAATGGTTCCTCCATGCCACCCTTGCTGTTTCTATAATTTTCAACCTGGCAAGAGCCATTTTGCTCCGCTCATTGTAGCCTGTGACATCAAAATACTCTTCCATAGCTTCCACCCATTTCTCCACAGCCTCGCTTGCCCAGGTTCTCCCCTTCTCCTGGCTGAGTTCCATGAAGAGTCTTGCAAATGTCTGGGTCAAGCTCTTCTTCTTTCAGAGAGAGGGTCTGGCTGATGGCCATGGTTTCCTCGCCTCATGATTCTACCACAAATGATATATTATTAAATTTTTATTTTGATATCGTCCAGGAGATCCTAAGACTTAAGAGGTTCAGAAAATAATTTCTTAAACAATATAAATGATCTTATTGGAGATCTATGACATATGTCCGCTAACAGATTTTGCTTTATCAGTTCGCCCTCCATAAATAATCACTTATACAATAGGGGATTTTTTCACAAAATATTTCTTTATGTATATAAACGTTGTAATATGTACATGGAGTAGCTCGGCTTCAAAAGTCAAAATCTCCTCGGGAGACGCATAAGACGATGGTACTGGGGCTATAGCCATGCCTTGATAAAGGGAGCTACTATCTTCGCCTTAGGAATAAAGCAACTAAGGAGTCTGTAGATTTGGCATGAAAGTCTGAAATTCCGAGGCATTGAGTGATATAAAATAACACCATGTATCACTTTTAGCTTCATCATCAGAATCATGGTCAATGAGAGATTCTGCCTCAGCATCACATGCTGGTCGCAAAGAGGCGTGGACATACTGCCCTGCAAACCACTTGTGCTGCCGTCTCTCCGCTGGGTCTAGGAAATACAGATCCTCGAAATGGCCTGTGAGTCTGGCTTGGCTCGTGCTCGGCTCGTTCGAGTTGTAGCGAAAGAGATGAGATGCTTGAAGGCGAACGCAGTCATGTCTTGTGTGACTTTGACTAGGTGAGGTCAGGAATACTAGATAAGTGTGGAACTTCCATCTATAAAATTAAATTCTTTGATTAAAATCTTCATTAATGAGGCTTACGGAATGAAAATACAACATGTAAATGGTCTTTCTGAGTTTTTATTATAACGTTCTAATAAGAATTCATTTCTCCTTATTAGCATTTAACAAAGCTCTGATACTAGCTGTGAGATCCCCCCTCGGGGGGTTCTGACAATGAAAGCAGTGTCGGCCTCCCGCGCAGGGTGGGGATCCACACTCGGGGCCTCGCCCACGGATGTCCGGGGACGAGAGACTAGCCGGGGGGGTTCCTCCAAAACCGAGCCCAGAAAAACTCCCCTCGCCCAGAAGGCACAGGCTGTAAGATTTCTCCCTCCAGCTTTTGAGGTGTGCAGGTGTAAGAACCTTCCCTTCTGATCTTATAATTATTCCCCTCTCAGAAATAAAAGAAAGATCTTATTTTACCCTATTTTGGCCTGGAGAGAGAAAATGTCTAGAGGGAGGTAATTCAAAATTGAGATATTCTTGGATATATAAAAATCTTCCTAGTGTCTAAAATAATTTTCCTTGAAACAAAAATTGAAAAAAAACTTTCCAATGTGCAATTGGAACTGATTGAAAATAGGTATAAAGGATCTTAGCCTAAGGATCTAGATTTTTAGAAATTTTTAGATTATGGTCCAATTAAGGTTTCTATGGAACAATAAGATTAATCCAAATGTAGGGAGGAGATAAATTGAAGAATAAAAGAAAAACCCCCAAAAGTGAGTAAATGCTCACATAAGATGAAGAGTTGAATGAGTACAAGGTTTATTAGTTAAAAACTAAGAGAGATATTTAGAGGAAATGATGCATTTTTGACACCCCAGTGTGGGGATCTCCCCTTATGAAGGAGGCACCTATTTCACATGTGTGGAGGAGTTTTAAACTCAAAAATATTGAGATATTTTCATCTCTCCTCTCTGCTGTTTCAACTAGATCCAAAAAGTAAGCTAAACTGACCCAAAAATGGTCAAAAATTGACCAAACTAATCTAGAAAATTCTAGAATCAGTTTTCTTGGTCAGAGGCTCACTTTTTCTTATAAATAGAAGTCTCCCCCTTTGTAAAAGCTTAATGGTATTTATGCACTGTTACTCTGCTCCTGCCCTCAGCCATTTACATTGAATTTTTTAATAATTTAATTGTTTTTGGCCTAATCCTCTCCAAAGTGAATTGGTGGCCACTCTTGCTTCAAACAAGAGTAGAACCCTCAATCTCTCAAGCCAAAGGAGAGCTTACAAGCTCTATGTAAATTAATTTTCTTACTTGTTTAATTTTAAATTCATGGTTTTCTTGATTTTTATGTTTTGCAGTAAATTAAATTAAATTCAGATGCCATGCCTTGATGAAAAGGCCACCCCTTCTCTTCTTTACATTCCACCCTTTCTTAATCCTGAAAAGATTAAGTAAAGGATTAATTAAACTCTTCTTATTGTTTACTCTCTTGAATTTAGAAAATTATGTAGATTAGAGTTCTATGAATCTAATTTGGGTTAATTTAAGTCAATTAAAGAATGATAAAAAATGAGAAATGTTCAGCCATACAAAGGAGGTTATGGTAAAATTTTCCAGAATTTTGTGGAAAAGAAAGTTTTTTTTTATGTTACTCCAAAAGAGTAATTCCCGCCATTTTTGCATCTAAAAGATATATTCTGATTACTCCATGTACATATTCACCTATGAATATGCATGCATATCACTCATATTAACTATTAAAATTGATTTTTATGCAAAGAAAGATGCATAAAGGAATTATTTTTATTCCAAAAGTGTTATTCTCATTAAAATTGATATTTATGCATAGAAAGATGCATAAAGGAATTATTTTTATTCCAAAAGTGTTATTCTCATTAAAATTGTTTTTTATGCATAGAAAGATGCATAAAGAATTTTATATCAAAATTAGAAATCTCTTAAATTCTATGCTTAAATTCTATGAGGTGATGAGATGTGAGGTGAATAGATGCGATGAGATGTGATGTGAATCAGATAGATGTGAATGAATGGATGGATGGATGTGATGTGAATAGAGGTGATGAGATGTGAGGTGAATAGAGGTGATGGATGGATGGATGGATGTGATGTGAATAGAGGTGATGAGATGTGAGGCGAATAGATGTGATGTGAATCAGATAGATGTGAATGAATGGATGGATGGATGTGATGTGAATAGAGGTGATGAGATGTGATGTGAATCAGATGGATGTGAATGAATGGATGAATGGATGTGATGTGAATAGAGGTGATGAGATGTGAGGTGAATAGATGTGATGAGATGTGATATGAATCAGATAGATGTGAATGAATGGATGAGATGTGATGTCATGTGAATCAGGATGTAAATGAATAATATGGGATGTGAGTGGATGATATGTGATGAAAATGGATGTGCATGTGTATGTGAAGAATGGAAGTGGATGTGTATGTGAAAGAATGGATGTGGATATGTATATGAAAGAATTGATGTGGATGTGTATGTGAAATAATGGATGTGGATATGTATGTGAAGAATGGATGTGGATATGTATGTGAAGAATGGATGTGGATGTATGTGAAAGAATGGATGTGGATATGTATGTGAAGAATGGATGTGGATGTATGTGAAAGAATGGATGTGGATGTGTATGTGAAAGAATGGATGTGAATGGGTATGTGAAGAATGGATGTGAATGGGTATGTGAAGAATGGATGTGGATATGTATGTGAAAGAATGGATGTGGATGTGTATGTGAAAGAATGGATGTGGATATGTATGTGAAGAATGGATGTGGATGTGTATGTGAAAGAATGGATGTGGATATGTATGTGAAGAATGGATGTGGATGTGTATGTGAAAGAATAGATGTGGATATGTATGTGAAAGAATAGATGTGGATGTGTATGTGAAAGAATGTGATGTGATGTAAAGAGATGTGATGTGACATGAATATATGTGGATGTAAAGTGATAGATATGAATGTATGGATAGATGTGGGTAGTCATACATGTGAACGATTGGATGGATGTGGATGAATGAGATGAGATGTGTATGAATGAGATATGATGTGGATAGATGTGATGTGATGTTATGTGGATAGAATGTATTTGATGGGATGGTCATGAGAATGAATGTGATGGATATGAATGAATGTGATGTGAATCGGGATGTGAATAAATGAGATGTGATGTGAATAAATGAGATGTGATGTCATGTGAATTGAGATGTGAATGAATGTGATGTGATTAGATGTGGAGCTGGGTAGATGCAAGTGGATGAGATCTCATGAGGATAAATGAGGAAAGATGTGATGAGATCTCATGAGGATAAATGAGGAAAGATGTGATGAGATGAAAATGATGTGATTGGATGAGAATGGGAATACATATGAAATGGATGTGATTTAAGTGGATTGATGTGAAACAATGTGGAAAGACGAGAGTTCGTTATAGAAACTATATTTATGTCCTATTTTTAAATGACTGTTTTATGTCAAGAATGCTGGGGAAGCATTTTGACCATCTCATGAATGAGGTTGTGGAGACCTAATCTGATAAAGTTGCAACAGCCGACGGAGAGTCAATGGAGGATGTCTCGCATAGAAAGGTCCGGGCCAAGGTCTTGACCAGCCTCGTTTCGATTTAAATGGTGAGCTTCCGGTACGGTGGATGAGGGACCAAGGAAGCGGCGTATGAGTTAAGCACTAGGTAACCTACGAAGGATCCTAGAGGGTGCTGAACATATGGTGCCCGGGCTCTGGGTCGCCGAAGATACCCACACGTGCGTCGAGGAAGATATTGGAACAAGGAGTAAGAGTTGTTTTCTAAATTCAGGCATGGATCTGGTTGATTGACCTTGCTAGTCCTCAACGGATGAGTCCATGGCTCTTTTATATGGATCTGTTGGTTGATCTTGCTGATCTTCAACGGAGATTCCATTTTGATTTTTATAAGTGAAAATATTGCCGGTTACTATGAGCTAGGAACACATCGAAAAGGCCCCTGAGTGGATAGGTGGTGAGGGTTCTGGTTGCCAATGATGCCATAGGTACACTGATGAAGGAGAAATTGGAAATTAGGATTCAATCGGATATTTTGGAAGTTTATGATCACTGATACTATAGTTTCATTAAAAGATTGTTTTAAAGACAGCTGAATCTGTGAAAAAGGCAATTTCATATTGGGTGTGTAAGTGGTGTGACTAGTTCTAAGTTTGCATGAATATCCGACTAGGGGGCCTGGGAACTCTTTTCCCTTGTATGCGGGACAAAACCTAACCAAATTCTTAATTGGATCCCATCACTACATTGGTTGGGTGGTTGGCTAACCCACGGGACTGGATGGGGTTAGGCTGGACTGATGGATCCCTAAAATGAGACTCAATTTTGTTATGGTATGATAGATGAAGTAAATCCCGTATAAAAATTATTCTATGGAAAAGAATCAACGGTTGTGCCTCTCAGTGAGGAAAAAAGCATTGGTCTCTATGATCCAAGTGCAATCTTTTCCTTGATCTGACTATGGGACTTACGGGTTGGGTCAAATCAGTTCAGTTAGTTAAGGCTTTTGTCTACGTTAGAGTAAAAATATCTTGGAGGAATCGCCCGCGCTTTCTGGGCGAGGAAAATTTTTTCGGGTTCGGTTTCGAAAAAACCGAGGGATTAGTCTCTTGTCCAGATATCCGTGGGTGAGGCCCCGAGTGAGGGACCCTGCCATGCACACAAGAAGTGCTACTTCCGCTACTAGCACCCTTGAATTCGTTGCACGGAGGGGACAGGGATCTCTCAGCTGGTATCAGAGCGAATTGGCTAAAGTGGATCAAAGAAGCCAAAAATGTCAAAAATTTATGAAGTAACAGTAAAAAGTTGGAAATGTGTGATGAAATTCATACAAATTGATATTCAGACTAAAATTCATAAATTAGTAATTGGGTCTTCAGATGAAAGTACCGCAATTGCATGGAATCCTTGACTTGCTTGAGGCCTAGACATGATGGTATTTAACTTATAATTCCAAGAACCGTGACTACCCGTATATATCGAGGATATAACTATAGCTCTTTACTGGCAGTATATATGAGTAAATCTAAAACTTGAAATTATAAGCAAAAATATTATCCAAATGATGAATTCCAATGGGTTTGATATGATTTCAAAAATCTGGGTGAGAACTGATGAGTTGAATTGGATTCTGATTGAAAAATGATGATTCCTGAGTTTTGGTTGAAAAGCGATAAGTTGAGCAAAACCACAATGAGAATGAATGGGACGAGTTCCTGTGATGATGTTCGTAACTCGAATGATGATAATGACTTCAGCAAATCACTATGAGGTTAGTGGATTGTGCTGAGAGATTGCTATTGTTAACACTTGACCCAGTGGATCAAGTTAAGGGATGTCAAATTAAAAATCTGTATAATTGCAAATTCCCATGGAGGACTGTTCAGATGGAAATTTCGGTCTTATGGACCATTATTGTGTTAAAGATATGAATGATATGATTTGAAAGAATTCTTATCTGATGATGAATTCTATATAAGGGATCCTTTTCCCAGGATTTTGTTGGGTTCACCAGACTATAAGGAATCCCAGAATCAATTGGATCTTAAGGGAAAGAGTTATCCTCTAATTTGTGAGATGAGGACATCTCACGTTTTTTAAGTCGGGTAGGATGTAATATTCCTCCCTCCAACTTTTGAGGTGTGCAAGTGTAAGAACCTTCCCTTCTGATCTTATAATTATTCCCCTCTCAGAAATAAAACAAAGATCCTGTTTTACCCTATTTTGGCCTAGAGAGAGAAAATGTCTAGAGGGAAATAATTCAAAATTGAGATATTTTTGGATATAAAAATCCTCCTAGTGTCTAAAATTATTTCCCCTGAAACAGAAATTCAAAAAACTCATGAAGGAGGCGCCTATTTCACATGTGTCGAGGAGTTTTAAACTAAAAAATATAGGGTATTTTTCGCTCTCCTCTCTCCTGTTTCAACTAGATCCAAAAAGTAAGCTAAACTGACCCAAAAATGGTCAAAAATTGACCAAACTGATATGGAAAATTCTAGAATCAGTTTGCTTGGTTAGAGGCTCACTTTTTCCTATAAATAGAAGCCTCCCCCTTTGTAAAAGCTTAATGGTGTTTATGCACTGTTACTCTGCTCCTGTCCTGAGACATTTACATTGAATTTTTTAATAATTCAACTGTTTTTACCCTACATTGAATTTTTTAATAATTCAACTTTTTTTATCCTAATCCTCTCCAAAGTGAATTGGTGGCCACTCTTGCTTCAACCAAGAGTATAACCCTCAATCCCTTAAGCCAAAGGAGAGCTTAAAAGCTCTATGTAATTTAATTTTCTTACTTGTTTAATTTTAAATCTATGGTTTTCTTGATTTTTATGTTTTGCAGTAAATTGAATTAAATTCAAATGCTATGCCTTGATGCCACCCCCTTCTCTTCTTTACACTCCAGCCTTTCTTAATCCTAGAACGATTAAGTAAAGGATTAATTAAACTCTTCTTATTGTTTACTCTCTTGAATTTAAAAAATTATGTAGATTACAGTTCTATGAATCTAATTTGGGTTAATTTAAGTCAATTGAAGAATGATAAAAAATGAGAAATGGTCAACCATACAAAGGAGGTTATGGCAAAATTTTCCCGAATTTTGTGGAAAAGAAAGTTTGTTTTTATGTTATTCCAAAAGAGTAATTTCCACCATTTTTGCATCTAAAAGAAATATTTTGATTACTCCATGTACATATTCACCTATGAATATGCATGGATATCACTGATATTAATTTTTAAAATTGATTTTTATGCATAGAAAGATACATAAAGGAATTATTTTTTATTCCAAAAGTATTATTCTCATTAAAATTGATTTTTATGCATAGAAAGATGCATAAAGGAATTATTTTTATTCCAAAAGTGTTATTCTCATTAAAATTGAATTTTATGCATAGAAAGATGTAGAAAGGAATTATTTTTATTCCAAAAGTGTTATTCTCATTAAAATTGATTTTATGCATAGAAAGATGCATAAAGGAATTAGTTCTATTCCAAAAGTGTTATTCTCATTAAAATTGATTTTTATGCATAGAAAGATGGATAAAGGAATTATTTTTATTCCAAAAGTGTTATTCTCATTAAAATTGATTTTTATGCATAGAAAGATGCATAAAGGAATTATTTATATTTCAAAAGTGTTATTCCCATTAAAATTGATTTTTTTGCATAAATAGATGCATAAAGAATTTTTATATCAAAATAAGAATTCTCTTAAATTCTATGTTTAAATTCTATGAATAGAGGCGATGAGATGTAGATGTGAATCAGATAGATGTGAATGAATGGATGGATGGATGTGATGTGAATAGAGGTGATGAGATGTGAGGTGAATAGATGTGATGAGATATGATGTGAATCAGATAGATGTGAATGAATGGATGGATGGATGTGATGTGAATAGAGGTGATGAGATGTGAGGTGAATAGATGTGATGAGATGTGATGTGAATGAATGGATGGATGGATGTGATTTGAATAGGGGTGATGAGATGTGAGGTGAATAGATGTGATGAGATGTGATGTGAATGAATGGATGGATGGATGTGATTTGAATAGGGGTGATGAGATGTGAGGTGAATAGATGTGATGAGATGTGATGTGAATGAATGGATGGATGGATGTGATGTGAATAGAGGTGATGAGATGTGAGGTGAATAGATGTGATGAGATGTGAGGTGAATAGATGTGATGAGATGTGATGTCATGTGAATCAGGATGTAAATGAACGGATGGATGGATGTGAATAGAGGTGATGGGATGTGAGGTGATGAGATGTGAGGTGATGAGATGTGATGAGATGTGATGTGAATGAATGGATGGATAGATGTGATGTGAATAGAGGTGATGAGATGTGATGTGAATGAATGAATGTGATGTGAATAGAGGTGATGAGATGTGATGTGAATGAATAGATGGATGGAAATGATTTGAATAGAGGTGATGAGATGTGAGGTGAATAGATGTGATGTGATGTAATGTGAATGAATGGATGGATGGATGGATGTGATGTGATGTAATGTGAATGGATGGATGGATGTGATGTGAATAGAGGTGATGAGATGTGAGGTGAATAGATGTGATGAGATGTGATGTCATGTGAATCAGGATGTAAATGAATGATATGGGATGTGAGTGGATGATATGTGATGAAAATGGATGTGAATGTGTATGTGAAAGAATGGAAGTGGATGTGTATGTGAAAGAATGGATGTGGATGTGTATGTGAAAGAATGGATGTGAATGTGTATGTGAAGAATGGAAGTGGATGTGTATGTAAAAGAATGGATGTGGATATGTATGTGAAGAAATGGATGTGGACGTGTATGTGAAAGAATGGATGTGGATATGTATGTGAAGAATGGATGTGGATGTGTATCTGAAAGAATGGATGTGGATGTATGTGAAAGAATGGATGTGGATGTGTATGTGAAAGATTGGATGTGGATATGTATGTGAAATAATGGATGTGGATGTATGTGAAATAATGGATGTGGATGTATGTGAAAGAATGGATGTGGATGTGTATGTGAAAGAATGGATGTGGATATGTATGTGAAAGAATGGATGTGGGATATGTATGTGAAAGAATGTGATGTGATGTGACATGAATATATGTGGATGTGAAGTGATAGATATGAATGTATGATGGATAGATGTGGGTAGTCGTACATGTGAACGATTGGATGGATGTGGATGAATGAGATGAGATGTGTATGAATGAGATATGATGTGGATAAATGTGATGTGATGTTATGTGGATAGAATGTATGTGATGGGATGGTGATGAGAATGAATGTGATGGATATGAATGAATGTGATGTGAATCAGGATGTGAATAAATGAGATGTGATGTCATGTGAATTGAGATGTGAATGAATGTGATGTGATGAGAGGTAGATGCGAGTGGATGAGATTTGATGTGGAGATGGGTAGATGCAAGTGGATGAGATCTGATGAGGATAAATGAGGAAAGATGTGATGAGATGAAAATGATGTGATTGGATGAGAATGGGAATACATATGAAATGGATGTGATTTAAATAATGTGGATTGATGTGGAACAATGTGGAAAGACAAGAGTTCGTTATAGAAACTGTATTTATGTCTTGTTTTTAAATGACTATTTTATGTCAAGAATGCTCGGGAAGCATTTTGACCGTCTTGTGAATGAGGTCGTGGAGACCTTATCTGATAAAGTTGCAATAGTTGACAGAGAGTCAATGGAGGACGTCTTGCGTAGCAAGGTCGGTGGAGGTCTTGACCAGCCTCATTTCGATTTAAATGGTGAGCTTCCGGTACAGTGGATGAAGGACCAAGAAAGCGGCCTATGAGTGAAGTGCTAGGTGACCTGCGCGAAGGATCCTAGAGGGTGCTGACCATACGGTGCTCGAGCTTTGGGTCGTCGAAGATACCCACACGTGCGTCGGGGAAGATATTGGAACAAGGAGTTTGAGTTGTTTTCTGAATTCGGGCATGAATCTGGTTGATTGACCTTGTTGGTCCTCAACGAATGAGTCCATGGCTCTTTTATATGGATCTGTTGGTTGATCTTACTACTGATCTTCAACGGAGATTCCATTTTGATTTTTATAAGTGAAAATATTACCGGTTTACTATAAGCTAGGAACTATCGAAAAAGGCCCCTGAGTGGACAGGTGGTGAACATGTTTTGCAATTTACGGTGGAGAGGATATTTATAATTAAAATATGTGGCATTTAGACTGATTTGTATTTCATGGTTTGCCGACAAGGGCTTTAGTGTGATAGAGCTAGCTTCACTTCTTAACTTTTATGGTTTATTACATTTAATGGTCGCATTTGAGCTCCACTTTTTATTAGGAGTGACCATGAGAAATGCCCGAACTCTATCTTGTTTGATGACAATGCTCTCCCATATTTTATATATATATATATATATATATACATATACATATATATGGTATTCGAGGCTGGATGGTGCATACTCTACTCAGAGTGGCCAAATTCTATTATGTAGATCTATGTGGATGCTTCACGCATCCATCTTGTGTCTATTACGAATCCTATCGTATTGATAAGGGAGGTGGAAAACGTTCCACCACCTCATTTGCTAAATTTTTTGTTATGTTTATATGTAATGATGTAACCATGGCACATGGGCTACTTGAATCATGCTATCCCTCATATAGTTCAGGATAATGATGATGTGTTCTTTGATGTAGATGTAGTCATGCTCGATGATGCACATGGGCTACTTGATGCTATCCCTCATATAGTTGAGAGGATAATGATGATGATGTGTTCTTTGATGTAGATGTAGTCACGCTCGATGATGCACATGGGCTAATTGATGATGACCCTCCTGTCATTGAGGATGATACAGTTATTATGACTCCTTGGGCACCTTGGAATAATGCTTCCATGCATGAGAAATACACATAAGCAAGGGTTTTTTTTAAAATATAAATAAACACTAAAGTTAAGATCAAGCAGCCTTGTGTGTGAATGGCAAGAACCTTGGTATTGCACCAAGCTCTACTTATTGGGAGCACACTTGGTCTTGTGCGAGTGTGGTGCACTCGTTTGCAGGGGCTTGGATCAAATCAAACACTAAAAATGGGGAGAAAAAGAAGCACACACATATGGCATATGACATGTTGGCTTTGATGATCCACCTCATCTATGCCTACTGCATGGAGTACATGATGGAAAGTATCATTCACCTCTATGGGAAACTCAAATTGGATGACCTGATGAACTTAAATGGTAAGTAACTGTGTAATTCTTGAAGTATTGACCTGATGAACTTAAATGGTAAGTAGCTGGCCAATTCTTGAAGTATTGTCTTGAAATATGGTGTCAACAATGGAAAAATGATAATAATATTGAAAGAATGAAGCATGAGAGGGTCAAGGAGACGCTTAACTAGGATAGTACCAAGACGCCTGTAAGTTCTAGTGAGAAGCCATGAGGTCCGGAGGAAGTCCATGCGAGGTCCCGACCGCGAAGATGCTTATAGCTGGGATACTATCAAGATGCCTGTAAAGTCCTAGTGAGAAGGCATGAGGTCCGGAGGAAGCTCATGTGAGACCCTAACCGCGTCACTTGTAAGTCCTAGAACGAGGCATGAGGGCCAGAGGAAGAGTCTTGCTCTAAGGATACTATCGAGTTGCTTGTAAGACCCAATGAGAAGGCATGAGGACCAGAGGAAGCCCAATTAAAGATCCCTACTGACTCGCCTATGTTAACAAGCCTAAAATGGGATTGATCAAGGAGATAGACACAAGATTAAGCATAAGGTTAAGGTGGGTTATACCACATTAAGAACTCCATGAGAGAGAGAGAGAGAGAGAGATTGCACACTCAAGACTCAATTCTATTGCATATTACAAATGAAGCATACAATGATATAGGCTTTCTAGCCTTATCCCACTTTACACATCATCATCCATGTGGCAACTACTTTTCCACTCTTTTGATCAACACTCACACACCATACAATATCACATGTGACATTCTTATCTTACCACAATATCTTGCACCTCTACGGTGCTTTCCTACATACACACAACACCTTAAATCTCTCAACACCCCCTCTTAATCGAGGTGTTCCACAACTCATCCATCACCCATATCAATGTAGCATTGCACAACCGCAATCGCTACCTCTCATCCATCACCCATATCAATGTAGCATTGCACAACCGTAATCGCTACCTCTCAACACTCCTCCTCAATGATAGATTGGAGTATAAGTCAATGAACGTGTATGCACGTGTCTACCATCTTAGACATCTAGTCCATTTTGAGCCGACTCGCTCACAGTGGAACAACTGAGTCCAATTCGAACATAGAAGTTCGGGTGGGAACCAACCCATGCATATGCACCTCCTCACACGTGCATTGCTCATGCACACATCATGACAACCATTTTGAGCTTCTCGATGAGCTCAGATAGGCAAATCCTCATACCAATGGGTGAATACACATCTCGTTTTGAGCACGCAGGCTCGGACACAGTTACCCTCATATACATGGGTGAAACAAATACAATCCTTTTTATGCCATGTGCAAGCAATGGAAGGGCACTCGATAATTCCAAGTGGTCATGAAAACTATTTCCATGACTATAAATCCACAAGTCAATATTTGCGCAGTTTTTCAGGGCTACAAAAGAGAGATGACACAACTATCCATGTGTTTTAAAGAAAAAAACAAATGTCAAACCATATATATGATATAACTTTCAAAAAACCACGCCACATAAATGTACCTCCAAAATTTCCAAGAATATTCCAAAAATAAATGTAGGAGAGCATCAAAATCACATGACCTATGTGAAGTGCCCCTTTTAAATTTGAACCCTATCATCATTTTAATTTTATTGCCAAAATGTGTGGTGAATGTATGCAACAACTGGAGATACGTTTGCTGCTTTCTTATCTCTCTGGACGCTTAGTTGAGACGCCTAGCTAAAATGGCCCCCACATGCAATTTATCTTCAATTATTCGACTCAGTTTTACTGCACTATGCTGGCAGCTTCTCTTGCATTTGGCCGTCTCTCTATGGTGGGGACGCGCGTCCCTCCTACTAGACGGAACCCTGATAGTATCTCAATCGTATGGGCTATGCTAAGTGCTGACCTGCTCATTTTTCTTACAATCATTCATAGCTGAGCTTCCATGGGAACTTCCAATTTTTTTTGTGATCTTATCTTGCTGCTTGTTACTACTGCACTTTGTATGTGTCTCTATGCAGCACTATAATATGCCACCCAAGATAACCCACAATCGATCTTGGGTGGCAGATTGTAGTGCTGCATAGAGACACATACAAAGTGCAGCAGTAACAAAGCAGCAAGATAAGATCACAAAAAAAATCGTGCAAACTCTGTTGCACATTTATTTATTAGCTCCTAGCCAATACGTGCCACCAGGCTTCCTTTTCTTGCCTTTGTGATTTTCTCATGTTATTGCTTGTTATTTACTCCACCTCTACTGCTATGGCGCAACCCCAAGATCTTGAAGATCACCTCGTATTAAAAGCCTGCTAGCTTCTTAATACCTGCTTGGTACTCTAGAAGCTCCTCTCTGAACACTTCCAAAGCGTTAGAGAATCCATCACATACTATTGGGTTTTGTCAAATGATAAGGGTGTCCTTCCAGTCCTGAGCGATGCTTGCAGCGCTATTGAAACAAGTGGTAAATGTGACCCCTTTGTCGTGTTGTGTGAATGGAGTATCTTCTTCTGGGCAGCGGGCATCTCCAGAACTTCTTGTGCTAGTTGCTGTCTACTTAACACTCTTCCTTGACTGTGGTTTGCAACTCCTATTGATTGCACTTCTTTTCCTTTTGAACCCCTTGCATGAGGTTCACATTGACCACTAACATGGCCACAAGCTCCTAATTGAGCTCCACAATGCATACTATCTTACATGCTCCTTCAAGGGTTCTCTTCCATAGATTTTATGTAAGAAATCTAAGGTGCTAACATTGTGAAAGCCCTTATGACTTCCACCATCATCATGCCCATCATTATGAGCAAACCAAATGAGCTTTTCACATGCTCCAATATGAGCTCAAATCAACCCATTACTAGTTTGGTCATCTCCTTGAGCAAATTTTGCAAGTGCATCCTCTTCTTGAGGCACACACATGTGAACTCCATTGAGTCCACCATCTCACTTGCCATCATCTTGACAAGCGTGCACCTCCACAAGAGCATTCTCTCATGCTCAATAACCAAAACATTGAGGAAAAACTTCACAAATTACCTCCACAAGCTTCTTGGCAGCTTCCTTGTTTGAGCATTCTCTCATGCTCAATAACCAAAACATTGAGGAAAAACTTCACAAATTACCTCCACAAGCTTCTTGAGCATTCTCTCATGCTCAATAACCAAAACATTGAGGAAAAACTTCACAAATTACCTCCACAAGCTTCTTGGCAGCTTCCTTGTTTGCCACCGAAAACTCCATAACCTTCATACTTGTTGAGATCTCCATTCTTTGATTGATGAGCGGTCTCTCCATGTTACAAAAACTCCCATTTGCAACTCTCTTGGGCAGCTTCTATGCAACCTCCTTGTTACAAATCTCCTCTCAAACTTGACAATGGTAGCTCCAAATCTCTCTCAAATCCTCACAAATGTAAATCCAAATGATAATATGAGTGTGCTTAATTGTTTTATAATAGAAATGATAAAGCAGAAGATATGCTTAATCAATTAACTCATAACCAAGAAAACTATACATAAATAATCACCACATGACCAAGAGCCCACCCAAGCTCTGATACCATGTTAACCATCCTAAAATTAGATTGATCATGGTGTTAGACATAGATTAAGCAACATAATTAAGGTCACACTAAGAACTCCATGAGAGAGAGAGAGAGAGATTGCACACTCAAGACTCAATTCTATTGCATATTACAAATGAACCATACAATGATATAGGCTTTCTAGCCTTATCCCACTTTACACCATCATCCATGTGGCAACTCCTTTTCTACTCTTTTGGTCAACACTCACGCATCATACAATATCACATGTGGCATTCTTATCTTACCACAATATCTTACACCTCTAGGGTGCTTTTCCACAGACACACACACACACACACACACACACACACACACACACAACACTGCAATTAAATCTCTCAACAGCCTATAAGTCTCGGATAAAGAGCCATGAAAGCTAAAGGGGAAAGCTCAATGAGATAAGACCCAATGAGAAGGCATGAGGTCCCTACCGAGTTGCTTGTAAGGAAAAGGAAAAAACAAAAACCAAAATGGAAATATTGAAAGCATAAGAAAATGAAGTATTGATTTCTAGAATGTAGTTACTTGCTGGATGTTGTAATTTCAAGACCTGAGGGAGGACTCACCTTGTGGACTTCTAGAGATAAAGTTAACTTCTTGGACACATGAAGCAGAAGCAGGTGGCTACATCGACACATACCATAGCACACATGAGTGCCCATGGACAAGATTCTTCATCAGCATATACTTGTGGACTCTTCATCAGATTGGTGGAAATCATCTTCCCACTATTCCCTTGTTCTACCCCATTAGCTTTTGGGTTCTACATGATATACTGTATAGATTAAAATGGCTTGCATTGTACCTTTTGGCCACTTTTTTCTTCACAGATTTTCATGATGTACTTGGCATTGATAGGAGATATTACTTTCCCAACTAAACAAAGGGGAAGAGAGGTGTTGAGATGAGTGTGAACATCCCCTAGCATTTTGGCATTAGCTTGGGTGTGAACACCTCCTAGCATTAGTAGCATTAGCTTAGGCTAATGAGTTGTGGGAGTTGGTTATTACAACATGTCATATCAAGAAGTGGTTACAAGAGGGCTGGTGGGGAGTTAGGATCTTGTGGAGGTTATGGGTAGCCCAACAGTCACATGGGTAGCCCAACAGTCACATGGGTATCCCAATAGTCTTCTGGTTGGATGGCTATATAAAGCCCCTCTTGTATGAAAATTGGACATGACATGACTATGGTATGTACATGATTCTTACACATGTACAATGACTATATAAAGCCCCTCTTGTATGAAAACTAGACATGACTATGACTATGGTATGTACATGATTCTTGGATACACAAGATGATGGATATGGAATATACTATGGTATGTACATGATTCTTGGATACACGATGATGGATATGGAATATACTATGATGTTATGTTGTTATGTTTGTATGTTTATCTTGTGTCTTTTATCTTGTCTTGATCCATGCCTCCTACTCCATGTGTACCCCATGGCTATGTGTGTAGGAGCATGTGATTTTCCCCATGTTAGCAAGGCGTGCTAACACTTTTGATAAAATTGGAACGATACAGAGAAGATTGGCCCCTGCACAAGGATGACATGCACAAATCAAGAAAATGAGAGAAGAGAGTAGAGAGTGTGAAATGTGGGCGCTATTGCGTTGTACTTGGTGTGCTAGGATTTGACACTGATGATACAATAATTATTGGTGTAGTTCTCCATTCTCTGTACTGTGTAGTTCTATTTGATTCCTAGGTTGTGTTAGTGCTTTCTATTTGAATATGTCTTCTAATTCGAATCAGGGTCCAATGTCATTCCTATCTAGATGTGACTCTTATCTGGAAACAAAATCAGGAACCATGTCAAGAATCTTGTCAGATGAAGGAGCTAACTTCTACACTATCGTGACTAAATCCCTTAGCTTAGTCAGATTGGTGGCACAATGCACTAGCATTGGCTTATTGTGTTAGACACAATTGCATTAGTCGTGTCTCCTCTGGAGCCGACTAGGTGGTTTGGAACTACACAAGTTCCAACCAGACACTTCCTTGTTGTTGCCCTCCGGATTGCTTCAGTTTTTGAACCTAAAGCCTATTCTAGCCCCCTTCATCCGGTCCTTCCTCTATGGAAACTTGCAAGACCCCTTGAGAAAAACTTTATTGGCTTGTCTTAGGCATACCTAAGCTTGTAAGCCCCCTTCCTGCTGCTCACCTCTCCATGCCCAACCCCCTTGCTTTCATCCACCCCCTTCCAGCCTTTTTGTAGTTGCCTAGTCGTGCTCTCATAGCCCATCATTGGGGATTATGTCCATTGACGATCCTTTGTATGATACTAGCTCTTTTCCCTTCCCCTCAGGCTGCTCCTACATCTTCTTCCCATCACCTTTCACTTGGGTGAGTTTCTTCTTCTATGTCTCTACTTCCTATCTAAGCTGCTCATTTTGAGCTCCTTTTCCTTGCCGATGTCTACTCCACTGGATGTGCCTCCTTATCTCCTTGGCTATGGGCGGCAGTCTCTAGGGCTCTTGTGGGGACAACTCTTATAATTTCTCCTGCATCCGGAGCCTCCCTCTAGATTTTCTTCTTGCTTTTGGAGGGGAACTAACTACCTGCAGGTAGGTGTGGGGGGGGGCTGCATTGCCGCTATCAATTTTTCATGATATCCACCCGGCACCTCCTTTAGGTCTTCCATGGCATCACTTTCCCATTGTTCCATTTTTTCTACTTCCAATTCCTATACTTTTGGTTCTTCCTCGATGTCCATGACTTTAAGTCAGCGGGCTTGTGCCTTGACTAATTCTACTTTGTCTCTATCCGCCTTGGCCCAGCACCTCTCATATGATTTTGACGTGTTCTTATCTAATAAATAGGATCTAGCCCTCTACCCTTGCATGGATTTCCTTTGTCCTATCCATCTTCTTCTTTAGCTACCTATTGGCCTCCTCATTCCTGGCCAGTGCTCCTTGCCATTTCCCTTATTGTTTCTTCTTCCTCTTTTTGGAGCTTCAACATCTGACTCTGTATTTCTTCCATCTTGCTTACTTCTCTCCTCCTTCAGTTTACCTCCTCTTGTAGAGGCTCCTATTGGCTCTTCATGGTCTAGATGATTCCATCCTATTCCTTGAATGATACCCTGTAGCTTGGTGATCTCCTTAAGTCCATCTGTCATGCACTTTTGTAAATAATTGAGGCATCCCTGCACCAAGTCTGTGTCGAATAACTCTGGAAAATTTACAAGATGGGGTGTGGGGAGCTCAACTTATGCTTCTACTTGTAGGGGTTCTGCATGTCCCAATTGGAAGGTGTTCTGTGTCTGTAGCCTCCTACTGTGCCTATTCAGGATGTGAGAATTTTGAGGTTGTTGTTTCCTATTGCTCCTCGTAAGTATTGACTTGCCGATATCAGCGAAGTCCTCCTTTAACTTCTTGCTACCTTTTTCATCGACAATCTTCTCATTCTTACCCTTCTTCTTTTCTTCAAACTCAAAGGCTCTCTTCTTTTCGGATATTATCTTTCCAAAGCTCCCTTCTTACTGGGGCATCCTCCCATCACCCTGCATCTTTCTTGATGCTTGCCTCCTCCTTTTGGCTCTCCTCCTACTTTGCATCTCCTGGTTGTGCTTTGAAGAGTGCTATTCATCTCCACCACGAAGTCCATACACTTCTACCTATCCTCATCTGGAGTTCTATAATTTTTAAATATTTGGACTTGCCAATGGGTTGAACTCCTTGATTAGGTCTTCTTCATCAGTTGGCTTGATCTCTCCTTCTCCTTCAACTCATAGTTTTAAGAACCCTACCACGTATAGGGGATTGAACTCCCTTTTCTCCCCTAATGGAAGCGTGAAGGTGTCAGTCTTCTGTATCTTTTCTGTGGCCTTGTAATTTTGTTGTAGCTCCTCCCAGGGCAGCTCAACCAAACTCCTTTATCCCCATCCTCTCCAGCCATTCAGCATGCCTGCCCACTTTGTTGTATACGGTGGAGGATAGAGGTGCAAACTCCAACACCATGGTTTTTGTTTCAGGAATGTAGGGGTTGAGTGTGTGAAGGCAAGGAAAACAAAGTTTAGTAGAAAGGAAATCAAGTGCGCACAAAGAATTTTTGAAATGTGATTTGGAAACTAGGCTTCCACCGGCCCCGTTGACTACACCGTCCCCAAGGGCGACCATAATTTAGATCCTCCTTGCTACCCAATAATCAATGCAATGCGCACTAATATTCACAAGGTTATTAATGGCTAATAGGCTAAGTATAGGAGTTGGTGAGGTGAGAGGAGTTCCTTTTCACATCCATGCACCCCTTTTCATGTGGCGGCACCTCAACTTTCCCTCCTCCTGCGCCATGCTACTACCATCTGACTCCTTGGTATTTGCACATACCATTATCATATTTACACAAGGGGGTCTAATTTTATGCTATTTTCTTTACCATTTTAAAAATTACTTTAGAATCATGTCCTTCTTCCTTCTTCCTGCTCTTGGACTCGGATTTTGGTTCTTGAATCATCTCTAGATCAGGATTTTGATCCCCTTTTCTGGACACCTTCTTCCTTCATTCGGCATCTTTCCATAATAGGGCTTGAGAGTTTGGATTTACCAACTTCTTGAGTTTTTCACCATCCAAACTCGCTAGCTCAAAAGTTCTTGTCCCCAACTTTTTGACAATCCTGTATGGGCCTGTCCATCTCATTTTCAATTTTCCCAAGTGGGGTCCTATTCTTGATGTGAACAGCAAGACTTCATATCCTTCCTCAAATATCATAAACCTTGTGTTCCTGTCCACTCGCAGCTTTTTTCTCTTTTCTGCTATCTAGGCATTGTGCAATCTCCTTTCCTCAAGCTTTAGGAGTTGTTCAATCCTATGCACCTTTGATTATTTTGGAGAGAGCCTTTTAGCCCCACTGCTATCCTGAGACTTTGTTGCAAGAACTCCATGGGCACTACTGCTTCTAGTTCATACACCATACTTGTTAAGATGTCAAACTCAACACGAGTTGACACTTATGATATGCTTGGGTGACCATTTTTGCCACTGACATGATAGATCTTGATTCTACAACTGGACTACATCAGGTACTAGTCCACCATTGTGTTAAGGCATACTTATCTTTCCAGCAAACTCATTTAGCGTGTTCATATTATGGACTGCATATACATAGTACTTTAGTACTTATGTTGTATTTCTCTTCTCTTTTGGTGGAACCCTTTTGTTGTGAAGAAGACGAAGAACAATTTTCAGCTTCTCATCTTGTGTGTCCTCTTCTAAGGTTTATGTGAGTGTGTGTGCTTGCAATAGCTCAAGCTCTCTTCCTCCCTGCATCTTTTCATGGTATCAGAGCCTGGTTCATGCTTAGAAGCTGAGCAGCAAGCAAGAGAAACATAGAAAGTGGTACGAGGGGGGTAAGAGCTTCACCTACTCTTTCCCCTTTGTGTTGGCTACTACACCCTTGTTGTTGGGAGCTCTTCTAGAGGCACCGGCAAACGAACTCCGATTGAGGAGCTATCTTCGCAGGAGTGAAGCTGCAGGGCAATTATACTATCCTTTAGATAAATTTTTTGGCAGCCAAAAATGTATTTCGAGCATGTCTGAGCCTCCGTTTTTCAGCTCGTAGGCTTTCATGTACACTATGGCGTAAGTTTCAATTCTCTACAGAATTCTTTTTTTGGAATTGTAAGAAGGGCATTTGGTTGTGTAGACACTATGTGTACTGTAAGAGGTCTTAAGGTTCTATTGGGTGTATGTAAAAAAGTTGACATCACTGGTATGTTATAACAGTTTAGGTGCAGTATAGTATCTCGCCTCTGCAGAGAATAAAGCAATTTGTGCAGGTCAAAACAAGAGTGCTATTTTTGGTGAGTTTGTGTTACAGATAAGATGTCAAATGATGGAATTAACTAGATTGTTATAGAGAAGCTTGACAAGAACAATTTCCATGCTTGAAAAGAAAAACTTCCATGCTTGGAGGTTTAGATTGACAATTCTTTTGATGGGAAAAGGCTACTGGGACTACATTGAAGGTGAACATGAGGAGGCACTAGAGATACCTGAGATTAATCCAACTGCTACAAATGTGAAAGAATACAAGGATTGGAGTCAAGGAGTAAGGGAAGTCATGCATTAGATTTCTATTAGCATACAAGGCACTATGATTGGGCATATATATGAGATGCCAAGTCACCCAAAGAGGCATGGGACACCTTGGTGAAGCTGTATGAAACTAACAACCAAGGCACAAAAGATTTAGTTGAAGAACGAGGTTCATACTATGGAGAAGAAAAACATATCTATGAATGATTATTCCTTGAATATCAAGGGCATTGTAGAATCCCTTGCATCTATTGGTGTTTCTATTGATGATGATGATAAGGTGGAAGTATGTTTACGTGGTCTCAGGCCGCCACAATACAAGGCATTCAAAAGATGTTTATAGAGACTCAAGAGAACATTTCCAACTTTAAAATTTTGGTGTCAATGCTGATCATTGAAGAAAATAGTTTGGGTGAAGACCACTCTTTACAAAACAAAGGCAACTCGGAGCAACATGCCTTCTACACAAGTGTAAGTAGAGGATGAGGTAGAAGTTGGCGGGTGGTGGCCGAGGGTGGTGGCCGAACATCTAATCAAAATTATGGTCTCAGCAACAACAATCCCATGAATCACAACAACAACACATGGGTGGAAGAGGCCAATTTAAAGGCAAGGGAGTCAAACAGGTCATGGAAATTGACAAAGGCAGCAAAATGATACACGAGGCTATTTTTATCGAGAAAAATTTGGGCATGTGCAGGAAGATTGCGATCCATGCCCGTTTTCAGAAAACAACTCCAACTCGTTTTCTTCCTAGACACACACGTGGGTATCTTAGGGCGTCGAGCACCGTATGGTCAGCACCCTCTAGGTTCCTTAGCACATGACCTAGCGCTTCACTCATAGGCCGCTTCCTTGGTTCCTCATCCACCGTACCAGAAGCTCACCATTGCTGGTCAAGACCTTGGCCAACCTTGACACACAAGACATCCTTCAATGACTCTCCGTCAGCTGTTGTGCAATATTTTCACTTGGGTCCCCCCAACAACCTCATTCACAAGATGGTCAAAATGCTTCCCTACTAGCATTCTTGACATAAAACAATATTTAAAAAATAGGTTTCATCTACAAATACAGTTCCAAACAAAATTCCCATCTTTCTTCATCATCCCACTTCCTTTCACATTATTCCTCATCATCTCTCGTCATTCCACATCATTTCTCATCGTCCCATTCCACATCATTTCTCATTATTCCACGTCATTTCTTATTATCCCACATTAACTCACATCCAATCACATCATTCCTATATCAACTCACATTCATTCGCATCCATTCACATTATTCTTACATCCACTCACATCCATTATCATTCATTCACATCATTCTTACATCCATTCACATCTATTCTCATCATTCCTACATTCATTCACATCCATTCACATCCGTTCACATCATTCCTACATTCATTCACATCCATTCATATCCATTCTCATCATTCCTACATTTATTCATATCCATTCATATCCATTCTCATCATTCCTACATTCATTCACATCCATTCACATTCACTCACATCTGTTCACATCTATTCTCATCATTCCTACATTCATTCACATCTATTCTCATCATTGCTACATTCATTCACATCCGTTCATATCCATTCTCATCATTCCTACATTCATTCACATCTATTCTCATCATTCCTACATTCATTCACATCCGTTCACATCAATTCTCATCATTCCTATATTCATTCATATCCATTCTCATCATTCCTACATTCATTCACATCCGTTCATATCCATTCTCATCATTCCTACATTCATTCACATCCATTATCATCATTCCTACATTCATTCACATCCATTCTTATCATTCATGCATTCATTCACATCAATTCTCATCATTCCTATATTCATTCATATCCATTCTCATCATTCCTACATTCATTCACATCCGTTCATATCCATTCTCATTATTCCTACATTCATTCACATCCATTATCATCATTCCTACATTCATTCACATCCATTCTCATCATTCCTGCATTCATTCACATCCGTTCACATCTATTCTCATCATTCCTACATTCATTCGCATCCGTTCTCATCATTCCTACATTCATTCACATCGTTCCTATATCCATTCACATCCATTTAATATTTTCACATTCTTTCTCAAATTTCTCAAAATAAAATACGCTCAATATTCTTCTTTTTGAATAAAAGATTCATGGGATTTATAAAATCAATTATACCCATATTTTCTCTTTTAGTATAAACACTAATCCATTTATCTAAATGAATCATTTCCATAATTCTCATAAATTGAATGATTCTATAAAATTTGTGCATAACCTTCTTTATTTTTTTTGACTAATAATGCTCAAAACTCCACTTTTAGCATAAAAATATCTATGCCTAGAATATGATGGGAATTTCTCTTTTTGCTTTATTAATTTTATACATAAAAATAAGATTTATCTTTTTTTGAAAATTTTTACCATAGCTTCGCTGTAATTTTTGAGAATGTTCAATTTTCTAAACTTGATTAAATATTCACTATTGAAATATGATAGGAACTCCTCTTTTAAGCTAAAATTTTACTATGCATACATAGCATAATTATAAACATAATTATAAGCATAATTATGATTAATCCTCTTGATTTAAAACATCCATTCATCATTTCTATATGAGAATTCTTATAAAATGTTAGCATAACACTCTTTCAACTTTAAAATGAGTTTGTAGGATATTTCTAAATTATAAACAAGCTTAAAGAATTTAACCATCATTTTTAACTAGATTTAAAATCATAAAAATATCTAAAATCATTTAAAATCATTTTTAACTAGATTTAAAATCATAAAAATATCTAATCTTTTTCTCTAGCTTGTCAAGCCTAGAGTTTTGATTAGGATAAAGAGATTATCATTGAGAATCATCCTTCTACCAAGGATCTAACCATAAAGATGATTAATCTTTCCAAAAGAGAGATTTATTAACAAAAAATACTATAATTAAGCATAAAAATTAGCATTAATCTAATTAAACATTATGAATCATTGGAGAGCTTGATTTTAAGATAAAACCATTCCATGCAAAGCTTCTCAAGCATTAGAGGGGTTGAGAAGAAGAAAATCATTGAGAAGAATAGAAAAAACCATTAATTAGGGTTTACCTTTGATTTTGGCTTGATTCTTTGGATAGAAACGAAGCCCACAAGCAAGTCCTTGGCCACCAAGAGGGGGAGGGTAATCTTCAAGAGAGGATGGAGAATAGAGAAGCTCGAAAGCTCTCAAAAGAAGAGGCAAAATAGAGGGATAATAGAAATTACAGTAAAATGAAGATAATACTGGCATGTAATTACTCAAAGATGAAAATACAAAGGAATGAGGGTCTATTTATAGGTGAGGGAGGCCACCAACCAGGTCCAATTGGGATCTAGAGGCTTTCAGCTTTAGTTTGATCCATTTTGGACAAGTTTTAGACCAGTTCAACTCACTTTATGATCCAGTTTGCAAGAGGAGAGAGGAGAAATGAAATATCTTGATTTTTTTGAATTAAAATGTCAAGTAATGAAGAGAAAAAAGGCACCTAATTGATGGGGCTCTCCCTCCTTATTGAGGTGTCAAAAATTCATAATTTTACCAAAATATCCCTGTTTTTAAACTAATAAACCCAGTCCTTGGTCCACTCTTTATCTTATATGAGCATCTACTCATTTTTTGGGGGATTTTTACCATAGTAACAGATTTGGTATCATCAGGTTGTGGAAACTCGATCATGTTATCCTCCAAGTCAATGGCTAGCTTACAATAATTAGTGATGTTGGTTTGGCCACAATAGAAAGTAGTGTATTTTAGTATCTCTTACTCTCCTACGAAAGCATGGTAGAAATTTCTCATATGTTAACCTCTCTCTAAGCTTACACCTAGATTTTAGGTTCTTCAAATGAGAGATGTAGTCTCTCATTAACTCATCCTCCTCTTTCTCGATGTTATACAATTGAGCAACAGGGCTCCACTTATCTCCGTTTTGTGCAAAACTAGGTACGAACACACTCTTAATTCCTGCCAAGGTAATCCTATCTTCCGGTTTAATCAATCAATATACCATTGATGTGCTTTCTCTTCAAGTGTAAGGGAAAAGACAAATATTTTTGTTTGGTCACTCATTGGTCCACAAGTCTTGCACACTGATTTGAATATTTATAGGTGTTGTACGGCATCACAATAACCTAAAAACTTTGACATTAATCTTACCACACGATTGGGCTTGACCAGTGTTGCTTTTTGTGCCAGAGCAGTACGTAACTCCCTAGCAACCCCCCTTCCTATTTCTTTGGCCATCCTTAATAAGTATGTTGGTGTTGTGACTCCCATATGAGCGACTACTCTCATTGGCTCGCTTGGTGGGGCCTTGTATGCCATTCTATCTTCCCCCCACCTCCGCCCCGCCTCGGCCTCTTATGGCTATAGTTTTGTCGATTCATATGTACTCTTGGGTCAGGTGTGGTATTGGGACATTTTCCATGTCTCTGTTTACACCATCATTCAAGACTGACTCTCCCAAGCTCCCTCCTTGTAACAACAAGCCTCTCATGTACTCTTGGAATTCTGAAGTCCTAGCATTGCATCTACCTCAGCATTGGTGTAAGTTTTTCTACATCACATTGTGATAGTTCCTCGTTTCTTGAGAGAGGTGCTTGCGAGAGAGGCTAGGTCATCTTGAGGTTCTTCCAAAATAGTTTCTAGAGGTGACATACCTTCCTCCATTGCTACTTCAACCTCTCTTGAGGTTCTTCCAGAATAGGTTCTAGAGGTGACATACCCTCCTCCATTGCTACTTCAACCTCTCTACTAGCACAAACTTGTTTGACCGAATTCTCTTTATGCCTTATTTCCCTGAGAGCAACGAATTCCTCTCCACTATATCATAAGCATGCTTCTCAGCCATCTCCCTATGGCGGAGGTCTAAGCTAGTCTTTTCTTGTTCAAGCCTTATAGGTTGGGCTTGTTATTATCTCATTTTTTCCTCAATCTCCAGCTCTCTGGAAGTGGAAAAGTACATTGCCTCTGTTCTTTGGGCACTCATAGGATCCCTATGTATTCTTATAGTATATCGTACCATGGGTTGAGGGTTGCTTATCCTTGGTAATGGTTCCTCTCTTAGTTGTTATCCTATGTTTCCAAGTCTTTTAGTACTTCCTTCTCTGTCCAAGCTTGATGGTTGTCCCTTGGCAGAGATTTCCTTTCAATTTCCTATCCATATCCAAGGATTCCTTGGGCTAAGCCCATGAACCCTCTAGATAGTGTTAGAGAAGAAGTGTCCCTCTCCCTTGTTAAGATGATTTTCCATGGATTACTCACTACTTGATGACTCAAAAGAGTTCGACTTGTGTAAAGCAAAAACACACTCCTTTGTGTGTTGACCATGTGAGTTGAACCAAGGATTCTCTAGTAGGATGATCTTGGTTGGTTAGATATACTATCATCAAGGGGGGTGATACCATCCACCGACAAGCCTTCTCGACCTTAAGTGCATGAAATTATTTTAACTAGCTAAAATTTAAGATTTCCACATACTTAGAGTTTTCAAATCTGCAAAATTGAGAGGTTTTTGTAGAATCACGGCGGCAAGGGTTTGCAGAATTTTGACGTGATTAATAGTCATGGGCGTGATTCTGACAGAAATCATGGAATCTTCTCTGGGTCATCTTCCTCTGGTGTTGTCAAGAATCCCTTAGGAATCCTCATGCACAATTCTCCTTTTGATTTGGAAAGTATCAATCGATGTGATTTTGCACGGTTGAGAATCATTGTCTCGTGATTCTATAACAAATATGGTTTTTTCCCAAAATGATCCAAGGATTGTTCAAAAAGGAGTCTCCTCATCCCTCCTCTAGACCTAGTTTTAGAGATCTATTTGATCAATTGGTCAAGTTTTATTACCGTGATTTTTTATCAGATGGTAGTCATGACGTGAATAATAATTTGTGGCATGATTCTTGAACCTGATTAATGACATATCAAACACGTCATGTTTTTTCCTATTGTGACGAGATTTTTTATTTGTGACATGATTTATGATGTGGTAATCGCGGACGTGATAGCTAATCGCACCGCCGTGATTTTTTCTCACGAATGGATAAGATGGAATCTTCCAAAGATAGGGTACATTTAATCTGTAATCCTAAATTTTTTTTATCGGATAAGTAGTCAGAGAATCACGCCATGAATAGAAATCACAGGCATGATTTTGCAGTCTCTAGAATTAGTGAGCATTATTTTGTAGGTTTTGACCCAAGAATTAGGGTGCAAATCTTAAATTTTCCACGTTAAATTTCCCAATTTAATTCCTTGCAACATGAATGTTCCAATGCCAATAAGTAATGAAATCAATGGCTTTAAAAAAAATGAGATTTTAAAAAATGCAACACCTACACAATTACAACTCATTATAGAGTTTTCACCATGCAAGTATTGATGGAAATGTAAGTCTAGTTGATTGCCTAGTCTATAACCAATGCAAATGACAACTTTCAATGCATAAACAAAGTCAAAATATTCTTTTTTCCTTTTTTTCTTCTCTTCCTTCACAACCTCATCCACATCGTTTTCTCTTCTCTCCCAATCACACAACTTCAAATAGCCATAGTAAAGGAAAAGAGAATTGTAAGAAGATGTTAGGGAGTGTGAATAGAGTAAAAAATACCGGTGTTCCTCCCCGACACGACACCAAAAATGTTACAGGTTACACCATCCCTACACTAATGTAAAGGATAATTCTCACCTTAACTTCTCATGGGGTACTTTACTGGCATCCAAGATCGTATCTTGGTAGACTCTAAGCTTTGATAGTGGTAGATAGCACAACTCTCTTACCTCTTCCTCAAGCTATCACCATGAGGTTGCCATGCTTCACAGGACATTCACTCCTCTCAACTATCACACTCTAGTACACAAGCATGAAAGGAACATGTACCAAGAATGTAGGCCTCTCCTCCTAACTCTCTCTCTCTCTCTCTCTCTCTCTCTCTCTCTCTCTCTCTCTCTCTCTCACACACACACACACACACCCCATAAAGAAACAAGAAAGCAAGGAGATAAGACTAAACTCAATTGGCACAAAGGGGGATTGTGTCTTTCATAATGAGAATAGTGTTATTTATACATTTGTCACTTACTCACACTTGGGCATTAAAACTTAATAAAATATGGACAATGGTTACAAATTACATAGTTTTGTGGCATAGCCAGCTATTCTCATAATTACAACCTTTAGAGTGCCGTTACATGACACTTATTGTGCTATCTCTCATGTGTAGTGGAAAGATGCTAAGTTAATCCCAAAATGCAATTTTCACTATTTTGACAAAAAACAAAAACCAAGTTTTTATCTCTTGCTTAATGGTGCATATAAGCTTATAAATCAACACCCCAACCATATAAAATGGTCATAATAATATCAAAACCAAAAATATGGCATATAGCCAACCAAAATAATACACCATATGACACATAGAGTGTCTTACTGTGTGCTATATATAAACCATCATCAATGCAATACCTCAATTTTGGTGCCCATCGCACTCTCATCACCTATCTCACAAACGTTAACCATGTCAGTTATGTTAAAGGAGGGGTTTTTTTGGCGAGCATTTTTCAGCGCTTTTTGGGAATCAGGCAAGCGGATTCCACAAAGATGCCCCCCTCCCCCAAGACAGAGAGGGCCGAAGTAAGTTGGAGAGAGCAACATGACATAATTATTTGACACATTCTACAATTGAGGTTACTGGTTTGAACTAAGAATAAAACCAAGTTTTTTTACGTACATCTTCCAATTACATAAATTCGAAGCCCCCCTCCGAGGAGAGAGGGGTAAAGCAAGTTGGAGAGAGCACCATGACATAATTACTTCGGTGGGAGTGAATACAAAACACATGTCAACATCACATCCTCTACATTGGGATTATTGGTTAAAATTGAAAATAAAACCAAGCTCATTCACATACACCTTCCAAATATAGAAATGTGAAAACCAGCATCTTTACTACTATGGTCCTCGCTTGTTCTTTGGGGTGTAGGCACAAAGTAAGTGAACGGTGTTCATACCCTTCCGTACTTCCTCTGGCAAGACACGCTCATATGATTAATCTCAATAAAACCATGTACTCACCAAATTACAATTAAGCCCACCACTTTTTCCTTAACTTGAGGAATAAAATCATCATTTCTAGGAAGTGGAAAGGATGTGAGACCTTTCCATGCTTGTGCACCATCTATGGTCTTCTACTTGATCTCCACATTGGTGGCCTCCCTCTAGATACACGCAGCAACAACTTCAATGCTAACATTTGATGAGGCCATCACAAACAAAAAGAAGGAGAGTTTAGGTTTTTTTATTCTATTAACAAGGATTGGTGGCAATGGTGTATAACAAATTGCTTTGGAGCTTGCCTCTATATTTATAGCAGTGGAAGAGATTCAACACTCAAAATTAAAAACTATATTTTTTTAAATGTTATTAATAAAGGTATCTTTCCTCGAATTTTGGCACCACAATAAAAAATGCATCTTTTGAACTTGTTTGGGAAAGAGCGAGTATGTATTTGAAGGAGATAGGCATTGCATAATAGAACCCTCTACAATGAGGTGACATCCACAAAGGTTATCCCAAAATGTCAAAGGTCAACTGATTATCCTTGCATTCAAATGTCTAAATTAGGCTATGTTCTACAACGAGACAAGGCATTGTAAAGCTCAAGATCTGATAGGATAGGTTGGTGGATGAACATATTCTCGCTCTGCCTACTAGCACACATAAATAAACAAAGTACAAGTGGTTGCATGCAAGGTACGACTTCTTCTTGACGTCTCTATCTACAAAATTTGGACATTTACAAGACGGTTCGTCTTTCACATGCACATCATATTTCCCATGTGTGCATCACCCCTGTGTGATTCGATCTTGAAAATGTCATACTTGTGCTCCACTCTCTACACTTCTTCTACCACCATAGCTTTCATTTTCAAAGTGGCCTTTATTTTCTTGGCTCCTTCCTCTAATATTGACATGCGGTACTTGACTCTTATGTCATTTTGCATGCATAACCCACTAGCCTCTATGTTAGTAGTGGACCCATATGGAGGATCTTTTGAAGTTACAATTATAAAGAACCTTGAAGCCCCCACTGCTATGTGATGGGGTGGGCACAACACCTTCTGCATTTTTCTCTCCACCTAGCATCGACCTTCCCACAATGAATATACCTCCTCATTTGTGAGGTTTTTTCCTATAGCAACTAACCATATCTTGGGTGGTGGACTGGGCTTTGGGTCTATGTTGTTGTCCACAATATAGCAATGAAACACATGGTCAGGGAAGAACCACATCCATTGTCTAATGAGACCATTAGGGTGCCTGCGATAGCAAAATAAGGTGCAGGTACACCCTTAGCAGATCCGACTATGTGTTGCCCACACCTCTTATCCCCACGAGGCATTCCGCTGCATGTGACCAATGCATGTCCTTCAGATTGCCCACATTTCTTCATTCACCTTGTGCTCAATGGCATTGCCCTCTGTGGCTTCTGCGATTCTTTCTAGAGTTCTACTTGTATCATGTTCTTTGAAACTGATCTTATGTGGCCTCCTAGAATTCTTGCAATCTCTTACATGTGTGTTGTACTCTAGTTGATGCATAGCCTCATCCTCATCAATATCAATTACCACCCTTGATGGTCTCTTGTGATGTGCACTTTCTTTGTCACCACATTGAGAGGGCTAGGAATCCTGTACATGGGTGTTCCTTCAGTTGCGTGATGAATTGTTCGGACCACTTTGGCAAGGCTTGTAGAGAACCGTTATTTTAGTTTCTCCAAGCTTAAGCCTCTCCCTATGTTCTTGCCTTGAGTTTAAGAGATTGCCTTTGTTCTTTGCAAAATTGCATTCTCCATATCATTAGTACATGCATCGTAAAGAGAAATCTTGTGTCTATATCCTTCCCCTGCCAACCAACTTCCATGCTTGCTTTCTGATAGGTTTGTTCTTGGGGTATTTGGACCATCATTACTTCTCTCTATCGTTGTCATGACTGAACCCCAATGTGCTATGCACACTTCCCACCGCTAGCTCAACCAAGAGTCCATTGTTGACAAATTCCTGTCCACATGACCAATGCACCACCATTGTATCAATTGAGCCTCCACTAATGCAGCTTCACTGGTAGGAGCCATGCGCCACTTCTCACACATTGCTTTGTGCTCTCCTTGAGACGTAACACACATATACTTTGTTGTGTGGGAAACCATGCTTTGCTCCCAATGAAATAGGTAAGACCTCTCCCTATTTGTCAAGACATTGTTTTTTCCACCATTGAACACATTTCAAACTATATTCGAGTTTTCTCGAGCCTCATATGCCCATGAAACCATAGAAATCTTCCTTATCACAACCACGGTTGGCCATCACCAACCATAGAAATCTTCCTTATCACAACCATGGTTGGCCATCACTTCATTAATGCATTCCTAGAATAGACATTGGGCCTCCATATCCTCCTCTTTCATTTCACATGTCACAATGGTGAGAAGATCTTGCATGCTGCGTGAAAACGATAGTCATTTAAGAGGTTGTCTAATTAGCTTACTATCAAAACCACCTAGATACTCTACATTGGTAATTTTTTACCTTGGATCATATACATGACAAGGCATGGTCACCCAATCTGATGTTTATCGGGTGTGGTTGAACTGTATCCACGCATGTCGCGAGAGCTTATCCGTCGCATTGGATTCACCAACTCCAACCCTCAAGTGGGTGGGAGTACACAAATATTGAATGGATATTAACACTCTTAAAAGAATGGTACAATAAGTAGGGAATACACAAGTAAGGAGTACACAAGTATTGAATGGTGATTAACACCCTTAAAAGAATGGTACAATAAGTAGGGAGTACACAAGTATTGAATGGTGATTAACAGTCTTAAAAAAGTTGGTCGTTTTTAATTAGACATTTATAGTTTAATTATATTTTTTATTATTAAAGAAATCTAAAAAATATATACATATATTAAATATTTTTTATTTTTCCCAAAATTAGTATACGTACATCTCTCTCCCTAATCTCTCTCCTTCATCATGGTTTCAAGATGAACATCAAAAAACATAACCATCTAAAAAACTGGACAAAAGCATTATAGAAGTTGGCGCTTGGGAGAGAGGGCGCTTGGGAGAGAGGGCGCTTGGGAGGAGGTGGAGGGGGACCTTGGGAAGGGGCACTTGGGAGGAGCTGAGGAGGCACTTGAGGAAGGCGCGAGAGGAGGAGCTTGAGAAAGGCATGCGAGAAGGAGCTTGAGGAGGGGGCACTTAAAGAGGGAGCGCTTGATAGAGGTATAGGGTGGAGGGGATGCTTGAGGAGGGCACGGGAGGAGGTGGAGTGGGCCGCCGGTGGCTTGCAAGTAGGCATAGACATGTGTGCATAGCCATGCATGGTGTGGCCGTGTGGCATAGGGCCACACCACACATGGCTACCATGTGTGATGCCCACCATGATATAGGCATTACATGAGGCTATCACATGTAGTGCATAGTGCACGTGGCACCACGTGCATTGCTGTGCACTACACGTGGTGCCTATGTGGATTGAGTGGTGGTGCAATCCACATGGGTGCCACGTGAAGCACACGTGGCACCAAATAGATGGTGCCACATGTGTTTTACAAGCCATGTGTGTGATGTGTTCATTATATGTGCATATACTAGGAGGCTAACCCACCCTAGGCATGTGAACATGGGAGCATGGGAACATGCTCTAGTGGGGCAAGGGTTAGGTCTAACCTTGGGTTGAGGTTAGGGTTAGGAAACCAAGGATCACACATGGAAATGAAGACTCAAGAGTGAGGGCCCTCCTATATAATAGGGGCATGGGGCATTCTCAAGGGATGTTCTCTTCTGTGCAGAGCATTGTGTTTACTCTCTTGCCATTTCAAGCTAAAGCCAAGTGTTGCCGGAGTGAAGTCATATCTCTTGGTGGTATGGGACACTAAGCCAAGTGTTGCCGGAGTGAAGTCATATCTCTTGGTGGTATGGGACACTAAGGTAAGATATGTGATACTTCATTGTATTTTTGTGTGCACCCTTGGGCTCGGGGGTGGTTGGGTGGATGAGTATATGCCTGGTTCATACATGTTTATGCATGGTTATTAGCTAGAGAGATCTTTAGGGTTTGATGTAAACACTATTTCTATGGATGTTTGGGAAAGTAAAGTGTTAAGTTCCATTAAAAGCAAATTTCAAGATGTATTTCTTGATGAGTTACCTCATGGATTACCTCCTAAATGAGAGGTGGACCATAGGATTGAGCTAGTGCCGGGTGCAGAACTTGTTAGTATTCCTCCGTGTAGGCTTAGCCCCAGACTGAGGAAGACGAGGTAGCAAAGCAACTAGTTGAATACTTGAGGATGGGTCAAATCAGACCAAGTAAGTCTCTTGGGGGGTGCCCTAGTTATCTTGGTTAAGAAAAAAGATCAAGGTATCTGGCAGATGTGTATTGATTACAAATGTCTTAACAAAGTTACAATTAAAAACAAATATCCATTGCCTAGATCAGACGATCTTATTGATAGGTTGCAACAAGGAGATAAGTATTTCACAAAGCTTGATTTGCGAAACCGGTTATCATCAAGTCCATATTGCAGAGGAAGATGTTTCTAAAACTGCTTTCAGGACATGTTATGGCCATTCTGAATTTTTAGTGTTACCCTTTGCTCTCACTAATGCGCCAGCAACTTTCCAACAACAGATGATGATGAATGATATATTTTGGGATCTATTAGGAAATTGCATGGTGGTTTTCTAAGATGATATTTTGATATATAGTAAAACTTTGGCTGAGCATGAGAATCATCTTAAAGAGGTTCTAGGAAGGCTCAGGAAGAAGAAAATGTATTGTAAATTATCTAAGTGTAATTTCTTTAAAAAGAAATTGTTATGCTTGGGTCATAAGATCTCTCGAGATGGCTTATGTATAGATTTGGATCGCATCCAAAAGGTTTTGGAATGGCTAGTTCTGCATATGGTCAAGCACTTAATATCTTTCTTAGGTTTTGTGGTATTTCTTCAAAAATCTATCAAGGATTATTCGAAGTTGATAGTAGTGATTTTTACCAACCTTCTTAAGGGTAAAAATCAGAAGTCTAATTCTCTAATTGAGTGGAATGAGAAGCTATAGGAAACTTTTGATACTTTGAAATATAAAGTTTGAGATGCTCCTATGTTAGGCTTACCAGATCCTAGTAAGCCTTACATTGTAGAGACTAATGCTAGTCATTTTGCGATAGGTGCAGCTTTGTTCCAGGATGGGAAGCCTGTGGCCTTCGAGAGAAACTCAACGATGCAAAGACTAGATACCCTGTTAAGGAGAAAGAGTTGTATGAAATTATATATTCTTTAAAGGCATGGAGATAGTATCTCTATGGGTCTCAATTTATGGTCTTGAAAGATCATCAGTCTTTGTAGTTCATTTGTGATCAATCGGACTTGAAAGGTATAAAGGCTAGATGTGATGAATTGATGCAGGACTTTGATTTCATAATTAAATATAGAAAAGGTAGCTTGAATAGCATTGCTCATGCATTGAGTCGAATTGGTGAAGTTAATGAACTTAGCTTCACAGAAATTACTTCTAACTTGTATGATTCACTCAAGGGAAAATGCAATATAGATATTTTCTTTGAAAAATATGGGAATTTGGCAAAATCAGGGTCCTACTCAGAGGTATATTAAAACCTGGTGAATCATGGAAAAGCCAAATAATTTTTTATTTGGAATGGTCTTTTATTCCGAAATGATAAGGTTTGCATACCAGATGTGCCAGAAATTAAATTGAGGATCCTATTTGAGTGTCATGATGCACCATCGAGACACGACATTCGGGCATACAACGTACCTTGGCTGTGGTTTTACAAGGACTTTTTATTGGCAAAAAATGAAGGATTTTGTTCAGAATTATGTGGTTAAATGTCATTAGTGTTATGTGGTCAAATGTCATCAGTGTTAGATTAATAAGGAAAAGCGCCTTAAATCTGCTGTATTATTACATCCTTTGGATATTCCGTCTGAAAGTGGGAAAGTATTTCCATGGATTTCATTACGGGACTTCCACATACTAGTAGGGGCCACGATGCCATTTGGGTAGTCATGGATAGATTGACAAAGATGGCTAGATTTTTACCCACAAAGACAACAATTGAAGCTTTGAAACTGGCTTACCAATTTATTGAGTAATCATTTAGATTGTATGGTCTACCTTCTGATATTTGAGTGATCGCGACTCTACGTTCACGGCTCATTTTTGGCAAGAAATTTTTAAAAAACTACTTTGAGTATGAGTTCCTTTGATCACCTGCAGTCTGATGGGCAAACAGAGCATGTGAATCGGACTTGGGGGGTTCACCTCAAAAAATGTTAGTGTACCACGTGAGTTCAACAAGAGGGGTTTTTTAATTAGATAAATTAAGAAAAATTAACACGATTACATTAACAGGAGGGGTTTTTTAATTCAACTTTAGAAAAAAATCATTTAGTTCATAAGTAAAGAGGGGTTGTTTTATTGGGTGGAAATTTTAGTTAAGGGTTTTTTTTAATAGCTCTTGAATGCATGTGATACCTAGGGTTTTCCAGTAGTACACCCCCCGAGGAATCGGATTGTTGAGGGTATGATTCATGCATATGTCTTTGGAAAATCATTGAGCTGGGAAAAATATCTTCCAATGATAGAATTTGCCTATAATAGTTCTAAGCATTCGGCTACTAGTTATAGTCTGTTCATACTTATGTATGGGTATCAACCCGGGGCACCCGTTGATGTCGGTCTTAAGAACATGAAGCTTGATGCATCAAGGGATTTCTTGCGAGATATGTAGGAAATGCTGACTAAACTTAGGATCCTATTAGGAGTGTCACGATAGGGGACGCTCATCTCGATCTTTTGAGCCAGAGGCATTGGTTTATTTGAAAGTTCCTAAAGATTCTCAGACTTTGTCAATAGGAAATTGCTCAAAATTATCTCCTAGATATTGTGGTCCATTTCAAGTTATACGTCCAATTGGCACGGTTGCGTATGAATTAAAATTACCTCCACATGTTAGAGTTCATCCAGTCTTTCATGTTAGTAGACCGGAAGAGAAGCTGGGAGAGGTGAGGATAACATAGTTACTCCTCAAGAACTTGAAGTTGAAGATTTGTCTTATGTTCCACATCAACCTGAAAAGGTACTTGAATTCAGGGAAAGGAAACTTCGTAGTCACCTAATCCCTGAGGTTAAAATTAAGTGGAAAGAAAGGGAAACTGAGGATTCAACTTGGGAGTCAGTTGTTGAGAACATTCATCGCACTTCTCCTTCTTTTCATTGTAAGAGTGCAATGTTTTGAGAGAGGATAAGTATGTTATGTGCACATTATATATGCATATACTAGGAGGCTAACCCACCCTAGGCATGTGAACATGGGAGCATGGGAACATGCTCTAGTGGGGCAAGGGTTAAGTCTAACCTTGGGTTGAGGTTAGGGTCAGGCCAACGAAGGGTCACACATGAAAATGGAGAGTCAAGAGTCACTTGAGGGACCTCCTATATAATAGGGGCATGGGGCATTCTCAAGGGATGTTCTCTTGTGTAGAGCATTGTCTACTCTCTTGCCATTTCAAGATAGAGCCAAGTGCTGCTGGAGTGAAGTCATATCTCTTGGTGGTATGGGACCCTAAGGTAAGATATGTAATACTTCTATTTATGCACCCTTGGGCTCAGGGGGTGGTTGGGTGGATGAGTATATGCCTGGTTCATGCATGTTTATGCATGGTTATTAGCTAGAGAGATCTTAAGGGTTTTAACAACATGGCACACTAGAGCATGCCATGTGGCACACCATAGCATGCCACGTGGTATGGCTAGACGTGGAGAGCCAGTAGCTAGCCACGTGGACTAGCATTTCCACGTGGCCACGCCATGCGGACTAAAGAATCCACGTGGCGTGTTCAATCCACATGGCATAGCCATGTGTAATGCCCAAGCGTGTGCATTACACATGGCCATGCCAGGTGGACTAAATAGTCCATGTGGACTCTTTAGTCCACGTGGCCTTGTGCATTACACGTGGCCATGCGAGGTGGACTAAATAGTCCATGTGGACTCTTTAGTCCATGTGGCCTTGCCACGTGTAATGTCCATGTTTGGGCATTACACCTGGCAAGTCCATGTGGACTAAAGACTCCACATGGCCATGGTGCATGTAATGCCTGCGCATGGGCATTACACATGGCGGCCACGCATGGCCTTTGCCTCGTGCGTGGCAAAGGCCATGATGGAGAGGGCAATTGTTGAGGGGTTGAGAGAGAGAGGGAGAGTAGTTGTTGAGTGGTTGAGCGAGAGAGAAAAAGGGCGAGGGAGGCTGTTGAGGGTGGGGCTTTTGAGCGGCGAGGGAGAGAAAGAGCGGGGATCTTGAGCGAGAGGGCGACTGTTGAGGGCTCTTTTGTGAGCCCTCAACAATGGCTATGCAACGACTATTAAGCCGTTACATAGCCAACCACATGTCCTGCATGGCCACGCAGCTGGCCATGCCACGTGGGCCACAAAGGCCACATTGTGTGGCCACGTGGTTAGATGTGCAATGGCTTAATAGTTGTTGCTGCATAGCCAATGTTGAGGGCTCACAAAGAGCCTAGCTCTCTCTCTCCCACAAAGAGTCATCCTTTCTCTCTCAACAAGCGCGCCTCAATGGTTGGAAGCGGTCTCAATGGTTGGAACACCCTCAAGCAATAGCGGTCTTCACTTGCCCTCAACGCTAAAGGGAAGAGTTCTCAATCATCCAACTTCTCTAGGTAAGCTTCATATGGATAGCATAACAATTTCTAAAATTTTAAAGAGAGTGCATTACATGTAATTAAAATCAAAATTTAATGAAGTTTAACTACTAATTTAAGATAATTGCATCACATCTTAATGACAAAAGACTAATTTAAGAACTAATATGGATGCATATTCAAGACAAAATGCTTGTACGCACTCGTTTGAAATCAAAAGGGTTCATCGGATTGCAAGATCATTCTCTCACAAGATGTGGGCATATCACAAGTGGCCACATCAAGCGAGGTGACAAACACCTCACAATTGCAGTTGACTATGGAAGTTGGTTCTTCAACGGCCGTAGACCATTATGTGGCCACCAGTAGTGCCACGATTGTAGAAGAAGAGGAGTTTGTGAAAGAGAGTTTTGGCCAGGTGGTTGATTGACACATCTCTACGAATTGGGTGGAGGATCACTTGGTCATCGTGGGAACCAGAATCGCCTTCCTAAAGTGCCGCTTTGTTGCCTTCTTTCAAACCCAGCAATCCACATGAATGAGGATTCTATCGAGCGACTGATCAAAAGCAACAAGGAGAGAAAATACCAATAGAAAATGGCAGCATTAATGATCTTAGAGGGATTCCGAGGCAAATCCCCCATTCCATTTGACCATCAAAGTGTAGCCAGCCAACGATTTATCATTGTCAGGTGAATTTGACACAATATTAGAGGAGACCAAAGGATGGAAACACATGATTGGGAAGATAATTGTTGTTTGGGATATGGAAACCATCGACTTAAAGCTTGGCAAGAATGGGTGAATACCAATCAAGTCAAAAAAGAGAGGATTTCCAAGGTGAATTGCAAAGTGGTCCGGTTCCTTGAGGAAGAGGAGGTGGAGTTCTTGTTGGTGCTGTGCATGATCAACAAGTAAGTGCATTGTACAAAGTGTATATGAAATGAACAAACATTATGTATGTCATCTTTTACCTTTTTTAAAATACATGAAAATTTTTCAGGGTCGCTACCATTCATATGCCGAACACAACGGCACATGATATATTTATGATGTAGCGCGTGGGTCTTGCCGATCCACAATCGTTGTTGTCAAAGAAAGTCACTTGGGCAAGATTCTGTAGAATTGTCAAAACCCTAATTCAATCAAAATCCTTTAGGACTGAATTAAAGGTGACTGCAAAAGCCCTTAGTACTTCCTTAGACCTACCCAACAAGCCTTAACCTTTGAAATCCGTTCCTTTAGGGAAAAAATTAGGTTTTACTAGGACTGATAAATCCTAATTCAGACACAAGGAGTTTATGGTGTCATAGATCTAATCACATAGGCTTGTAGAACTCATCAAGGGCTTCGATTTGAAAAAGAAAGTTTTGAATTCTGATATTTCTAGCTCAATATATAGCCAAAATACTATTTCAGCCCATATCCGTGAGAACCCTAAAACAGAGAGTAGTAGCACACTTCAATTCTTTTGGGTCTTTGCACAGGGGTTTAGAGTATCTCATTAGCTCTTTATCAAGCTATAGATCTCTTTAATCCAACTACCCTACCCCAATCTATCACCATTTTTCCAAAAAAACAAGGATTTTATGGTACCGAAACCCAAGGGACGATCGAGGCGCAATGCATTGGCCTCCGAGGAAGTAGAAGGGGAGGAAGAAATGGAGCATGGAATTTTGGATGTGCTGGAGGAAACTTTTGGGAAAGCTTCAAGAGAAGTGGAGGAAGAAATGAGTGTTGGGAGTGTCCCCAAGTATACCCCGCAATCCTCACATTCTGTCTCCAATGACGCTCTCCTACAAATGCTAATGGAAATCAATGCAAAGATGGATTCTATGGCTACAAAGGTGGAGGTCAATGATAAACTTGACACTATGGCTACAAGGATGGAAGCTTTGGAAGAGAGTGTCATTCGACCAATGAGTCAACATCCATATGATAGTGGTCATGGTGGTCAACATGAAGACAAGAAACATTTTGAGACAGCTTTTGATGGCCAAAGGGAAGGCAAACAACCAATGATGCAAGAGGCTTCTCCTAAGTTGACACATGAGCAGAATTTCATTTGCATCTGGAAGAATCAAAGAAAATGACCACTCTTCATCTTGCAAGTCACCATACTTGCAAGAAGTGATTTTAGAGTAAAAACTATTAGCATCATTGCAAACTTTGACCTCCTTGCCAATGAGACTCGCTAGTCCTTCGGTAGAGTCATGTCTCTTGCTCAAAGGTAGCAAGAGACAAGTATGACATGAGATAGTAATTGCTGAATCCACTAGCAATGTTTTGGTGCAACATGACAAAGGTAGCAAGGCATGACAAGTATGACATGAGATACTAATTGCTCAAAGGTAGCAAGGCATGACAAGTATGACATGAGATACTAATTGCTGAATCCACTAGCAACATTTTGGTGCAACATGTGGACATCGAATTCGAGGCCTTCTCTCAAAATGTACATGATGTCGACCACGTCGATGCTTCTTTTTAAGAATGCCAGTTTGATGTGTTGGCTTATTGGGTTTGCAAGTGGAACCTTGTGCACCCATCTCTATTGGTGATATGAGATTTGGTTGTGCTTCCCCATGCCCAAGTTGAGTGTTGGTTACATTTGCTTGGATTTGCTGCACATTCCCTCGAGTTGGCATATTGATTTGGCTTGGAGACACCAATGATGCAAGAGTATCTTTAGACAGCTTCAATTGATGCAAGACAAATTCCATTTCGTTGGCACCTCTCTTAGATATTCCTTGCTGGATTGATGTGACAAGGAGTCTTTAATTTCTTGTATACATTGAAATATCTCCTCTTCGGGACTTGTCTTATCACATATGTCATTCATTGGAGGAGACACCATCTCATGTGCATTGTCTATTATTGGAAGAATAGCATGCAAATGAGAAAAATGCTGCATAACTATTAATCGGATGCCACAAAGGTGCTTGCATTCACTAATCCAATCTGGACAATCACAATAGTTACTTTGCATACTGACATGGTACCATTGACTTGGTGTTGAGCTACTTTGTACCTTAAATAATAATGTCATTTCATTCACAATCTCCAAAGAAGATGGGTCAACTTCATATCACGTAGAATCTTCTCTCCTTCAAGCAATTTTAAAGTGTGTTTTTTGATGATCCTTTGATGCTGAATCGGCTAGAATCAGCTATCACACGAGAATAAAAGAGCAAGATTATAAATTTAAACAATTAGCAAGCTACACAAAAAAACAAGTCAAAAACATATACCTATTTCTTGCTTTCGCTTAAAGAAACCAAGTAAGGTTCCACCCATGTGACTGCCAGTCTTTGAATCGCCCACAAGTGCATGAATTAAATCCAAAATGGACCGATTTATACGAGCTTCCAAGAGTGTGTATTTGATATATTGCTAGAGCTGCTCCACCAAATTTGTTGTGTCAACATTTCCATAGTTGAAAAGGCATCCAAATTTTGGCCATCGTTTTCTCCACATACAATTATGTCCACACCAACCGTTTGTAACATAATGGATGACATTGTTTTGGATTGAATACTTATGTAGAAGTAGTTGATACCTTCCCTCAAAATCATCCTCTGTAACTGAATGCATAAGGTTTGACATTGAAGTATATATGTCATCTCTCATCTCCTTTGGAACCTGAATTTACAAACAACGTTTGCATATACCACAAATATATAAATGTAAATAAGCTTGACTATAAAATGGATTAGTTCTACCTATGGAAGAAGATTCTCAACCCAAATCTTCTTGGTATGGAACCAACATAGCAAGATGTGACATGCAATCTGGATCATTGTTCCATTCTCTTGAAATTCCCAACAATATGGATCTTCATTCACCACCTTCAATATAGCCTCTAATTCTTGTTGTGACTTGTCAATAACAAGTGAGGTAGGACGAACATGACCCATTCTAGAGAAACACAATCCGCAGTGTTAACTCCAAGGCAATGACTTCATGGTGGGCTCCCACATCACATGTGCACAACATGAACCAAATTGGTAAGCCAATACCAAGTTGATTTGTAGCACTGCAGCATATAAGGGTAACCCAAATACGTTTATCTTGAAAGTGCTATCTATGGCCCATGAGTTGTTTTTAGAGAAACGTAAAGCCATTTCCAACATCCAGTCATCTTGCAAAACCAAGATGAATGGCCTATCTTTGGCATCCTTTGCACTTGGATTATAAGGTTGGCAATATAACACCTACATAACAACAATGTGTGATATACCAAGATGTAACACATATGGTAGAGATCTCCAAAGTACTATGAAGTTTAGAATACACTACCTTTTCTTGTTGTTTCAATGCTAAAGCCTCCATGTACATTGACATCCCATCATCTTTTGAAACCATGCCTGCATCATGTTGGTGCACTCAAATAATTACTCTTTGTGATCTAACAATATTTACTCATAAAACAAAGGATCACTCTTAATTATCTTATCATATTTAATCATGAACAAAGATCAAGAAAAGCACCTTCAGTGCGAATTATGACAATGAAGAAACCTCTTTGGGAATCATGAAGAACCTATAGATAGCATAGTCAAGAGTAGATGCTCTCTCCATATGATATCGTTCTTTAGATAAGGACATTTTTGCAACATGGCGAGAGCTTCCCAGATCAAACAAATCTTTCGTGCAGCATTCAATAACAGATGGGTGAACTGGCAAGTGATACAAGTCACTTCTTGAGCTTGGTTCATGTCCTGTATGGATTGGATTAATGAAAATACACACTTCATCCTTGCCGTCAATGTATTCCACTTGCACTTTGAAAGTGCATCCACATTTCTTGGATGTACGTAATCTCTTAATTTTTCCACTTTGTTTAGGTCCACCTCCTCTATGACACATGTCTACCATAGCCTTGTATGTATAGCATATGATGGCTCCTTGTTTAGATCCCATTTGTGATGCCTAATTAAAGGGAGTTGTTGACTCTTGCTACGATTACATGTACATGTATTAATAAACTCCTTGATGTAAGATGAGGGTATTCCATGCCTTCTGATGTTAGTGCACCATGTTGACTTGATCGCTTCAAGCGTGGCATTTGCACTTTTGTGTTCTCTTGAGCCTTTACCACAGTGTGCAGCTTTCACAATGCTTTCCCACTCCTCAATACATGTAATCTTTAACTTAAATGGCCCCTTCAAACAAATACAAAGAGAACCATCCTCTCTCTCTCCCAAGCAAAGCTCATCTTTCATTTTTCGCCACTTTTTCAAATCAATCATGCCTCTATCATCATGACTTTTTAGCATTTCCAAGCTTATGGACACATCATCTTGTAGTACTCTTATCATTAAGTTATATAACTCCTCACTAAAAGAGAAATATATACGGGATAATGGATTGCATACAACCTTGCAATTTTTTGAGACTTCCGTTGTAGTATCATGGTTGTTACCACTTTGACATTGGTCTTCAATGTTAAGATCATCATCAGTACTTGCATCATCACTATCCTCATCTCCAACTAGCCAATCCATCATTGCTATCCTCATCTCCAACTAGCCAATCCATCATTGTGGACATTTAAGACTACATTATCAATACATACACAATCAAATTGATTAATATGCTAAACTATAAATTGTTTAAAAATAATGCACATCACATTGGAGATAAAATCTCCTTCACTCAAAGAATTTCATTATCAAATTGATCAATATGCTAAACTATAAATTGTTTAAAGATAATGCACATCACATTGGAGATCAAATCATGTCAAAACAAGGTGTTTTTTGGCAATGTTTGTAACCAAAAGAATAGCTCAATGTATTGGAAAGATTAAGCTAAGAGAAATACCTTCTTGACAGATTAATGCAAGTGGTAGTTTGATCTTTAGATCTAATAAGATAATAGAATGTTCTTCTCCTCCCCACTTTGTGCAATGTATTGGCTAGAGAGAGAGAGAGAGAGAGAGAGAGAGAGAGAGAGAGAGAGAGAGAGAGAGAGAGAGAGAGAGACTATAATGTCAATGAATTCTCCCAAAATTACGATGGGCCGAGATTACTATTATCTCGAGATTACTATTGTCCCGAGATTACTATTGTCCCGAGATTACTTAGTGGCGGCTAGCATTATATCCATGTAATGATGTTTAATAAATATCATTTAAATAAATATTGTAGGATTCCTCCCAGCCTTCGAGGTATACAGGAGTAAGAATCTCCCTTTCTGATCTTATAATTATTCCCTCTCTAAAATAAAAGAAAGTTTCTGTTTAAAAAAGGAAGACCCTTTTCCTCGAATACTTCTCAGGAGTCCCACCTATTTTAAAGATTTAGAACAATGAGTTCAGAAGTGAGAATCGGTGTTCTGGATACCAAGGTTTTGGTTTTCATTCGAGTACGGCCCAAAAGAAGTTCTTTATCTCTTGGGGAGTATAAGAAGTTATCCCCCAGATATTGTGACCTTATATCTGAATTCAATGAAAGTAGGTGACTTAGCCTACAAGTTTCTTTTATCTCCTCATCTCAAAATTCTTAATGCCTTCTATAGAAAAATGTGTCAAACTCAAATCATGGAAAGACGGTAAAACTTCAGTGGCAAACCGTTGGTTTCTAGGTTACGCTAGCTCCTTCCTTTATATAAGTCGTAACTTTACTTGTCGCTCACAGTAATCTTACTCCCATCAATCTCCTTTCTTTCTTAATCTCCTTCATGGCTTGGCAACAGGAATTAGTTTTATCCCTGATGATTTCTCACCTTCAAGACACAAGAGAGTCTGTGAAGAAAGACTTTATAGAACAGTATGAGTGCTCACTTTTTCCTCACCTAGGAACTTCTGTAGCGTACACCAAATGGCGGACCTATCAAAACATAACTAGGGTAACATCCTAGGGTCAGCAGCACTTTCGTAACAATGTCCGCTTGGCCATGGTTATTGAAGCTTTGGGTTTGGGTCCCCGATACTACTGCGTCATGAGATCAAGGCTCTTGGGTTTTCTGAGCGAGTCTTCTTACTGGCGTGTTTTCTTCCTCTTGAGAAGATATAATGTAAGATTCCTCTCCCAAACCCCTTTTTGATGTCTAGTATATTCCCCTGTAATCAATTCCTTTTCTGAAATATAAGAGATCTTGTTTGTGGCTATTTTAACCTAGAGAGAGAAAATATTCTAGAGAGAGAATATTCAGATTATGAATATTTTTGGATAGAAAAATAACTCATCTTATTAAAATAAGTTCCCCTAAAACAGAAATTCAGAAGGAATTTTCCAATGTGCAATTGGAATTAATTGGAAATAGGTATAAAGAACCTTAGTCTAAGGGTCTAGATTTTCAGAAATTTTTGGATTATGGTCCAATTAAGGTTTCTATGAGCCAATAGCATCAATCCATGTGTAGGGAGGAGATAAATCCAATTTGTAAAAGAAGATACCCAAAATGAGTAAATGCTCACATAAGATGAAGAGTTGAAAATGTACAAGGTTTATTAGTAAAAAACTATGAGCAATAAAATTTTGACACATATGTAAGGAAGGGGAGTTCTTTAAAGAAGGTGCATATTTCACATAAGATGAAGAGTTGAAAATGTACAAGGTTTATTAGTAAAAAACTATGAGCAATAAAATTTTGACACATATGTAAGGAAGGGGAATTCTTTAAAGGAGGTGCATATTTCACATGCTTGAATGAGTTTTAAACTCAAAAATAATGTGATATTTTTATCTCTCATCTCTCTTGAACCAAACCAAATCAAAATGGAACCAAACTGAATCGAAAAGTAACCAAACTAGATCCAAATCTAGTCCAAATTCAACCAAACTAACTTGGAAAATTCTAGAATCAGTTTGTTTGGTTAGGAGCTCAATTTTTCCTATAAATAGAAGCCTTCCCTTGTTGAAAAAGATATAGTGTCTTATGCATTGTTACTCTACTCTACCTAAGCCAAGAACTGTGAATTCTTTAATAATTCACTAGTTTTGATACTTCTCTCTTCCTTCAATCCCCATTGGTGGCTCCATCAACACACTAAACCAATTGATTGGTTGGGGGCCTCTACCGTGATCAAAGAATCAAGCAAATTATAAGATAAGTATAGTGAATTTGATCTTTTCTATAATTTCTCAATGATTCTCTCTTCTCAATCCCTCTCAAGCTTGAGAAGCTTAATTGATATGGTTTTTGAAATGCTATTGAAGTTAATTAATTAATGTTAGTAAAGAATTACATAAAATTCTATTTATATTTAATTCTAATGGTCTTTCTCTCTCTCACATAAGAAATGGTCATACTCATGACCCTTTTCAATCCAAATGAAACTTTTCATAAGGCTTTTCCTTAATCCAAGATTAAGCTATGCTTGAGACCAAATTAATGGCTTTTTTCTATGCTTTTAGTTTATGTATATTGATGATTCAATCCATTATGGATTGATGATCCAATTAGAGACCATTCTAATTATTTCCGTAATGGTAAGCCTTATCCCTTAGAAAAAATTGAGATTTATCAGTCATAGTAGCGGAGCTATGGCAAAATTTTTATAGAAATTACGCATAAAATAATTTCATTCAAAGCATAAAAAGAGGACTTCCTACATATTCTAGGAACTATCATCCTAGATTAATTAAAAGAATTTTATTATGCATAGAGATGTGGATGTATGCATGTAGATGTAGATGTAGAGATGTGAGTGTGAATGTGGAGGTGGATGTATGCATGGAGATGTGGATGTATGCATGTAGAAGTAGATGTATAGATGAGGATGTAAATGGAGATGTGGATGGATGCATGTAGATGTAGATGTATAGATGTAGATGTGAATGGAGATGTGGATGTATGCATGTAGATGTAGATGTATAGATGTAGATGTGGATGTGGAGGTGGATGGATGCATGTAGATGTAGATGTATAGATGTAGATGTGAATGGAGATGTGGATGTATGCATGTAGATGTAGATGTATAGAAGTAGATGTGGATGTGGAGGTGGATGTATGCATGTAGATGTAGATGTGGAGGTGGATGTATGAATGTAGATGTAGATGTATAGATGTGGATGTGAATGTGGAGGTGGATGTATACATGGAGATCTGGATGTATGCATGTAGAAATAGATGTATAGATGAGGATGTAAATGGAGATGTGGATGGATGCATGTAGATGTAGATGTATAGATGTAGATGTGAATGGAGATGTGGATGTATGCATGTAGATGTAGATGTATAGATGTAGATGAGAATGGAGATGTGGATGTATGCATGTAGATGTAGATGTATAGATGTAGATGTGGATGTGGAGGTGGATGGATGCATGTAGATGTAGATGTGAATGGAGATGTGGATGTATGCATGTAGATGTAGATGTATAGATGTAGATGTGGATGTGGAGGTGGATGTATGCATGTAGATGTAGATGTGGATGTAGATGTGGCGGTGGATGTATGCATGTAGATGTAGATGTATAGATGTGGATGTGAATGTGCATGTAGATGCGGATATATGGATGTGGATGCATGAATGTGCATGTAGATGTGGATGTGAAAATAGATGTATGGATGTAGATGTGGATGTATGGATGTGAATATATGATATGTGATGTGAAGGAATCTGAAGTGATGAGATGGAAAATGATGTGATGGGATGAGTATACATATAAATGGAATATGGAGTAAGTAATGTAGATTGATGAGGGATAATGTAGGAAAATGAAAGTTAAAATAGAAATTGTATTGTAAACTGTTTGTAAATGCTGTTTGTAAATGACTGTTTTATGTCAAGAATGCTGGGGGAGCATTTTGACCGTCTTGTGATTAAGGTCGTGGACCTAACTGATAAAGTTGCAACTGCTGACGGAGAGTCAATGAAGGACGTTTCGCGTAGCAAGATGGGCCGAGGTCTTGACCAGCCTCGGTGCGATTAAAATGGTGTCCGATACGGTGGATGAGGGGCCAAGGAAGCGGCCTATGAGTGAAGCGCTAGGTCACTTGCAAAGGATCCTAGAGGGTGCTGACCATACGGTGCTCGGGCTCTCGGTCACCTAGGATACCCACGCGTGCATCGAGGAAGATATTGGAACAAGAGTAGGAGTTGTTTTCTGAAATCGGGCATGGATCTGGTTGATTGACCTTGCTGGTCTTCAATGGATGAGTCCATGGCTCTTTATATGGATTTGTTGGTTGATCTTGCTGATCTTCAACGAGAGTCCATCTTGATAAGTGATTATATTGCCGAGTATTAAGGGCTAGGAACTATCGAAACGGCCCCTGAGCGTTCTAGTTGCCAATGATGCCATAGATACTCTGATGAAGGAATGATGGGAAATTAAGAATCAATTGGATAAATTGGAAGATGGTGATCAGTGATACTATGGTTTTATTAAAGGATTGTTTTAAACTGGTTGAATCTGTGAAAAGGCAATTTCATATTGGGTGTGTGAGTGGTGTGACTAGTTTTATTTTGCATGAACATCCGGCTAGGGGGCCTTGGAACTCTTTTCCTTGGTACACGGGACAAAACCTAACCAAATTCTTAATTGGATCCCATCACTACAGTGGCTGGGCGGTTGGCTAACCCATGGGACTGGATGGGGTTAGGCTGGACTGATGGATCCGTAAATCGAGACTCAAACTTTTGTTTTTATGATAGATAAAATAAATCCTTAACAGTAACTGTTCTATGGATAGGAATCAACGGCTGTGCCTCTTGAATGGGAAAAAAAGCGTTGATCCAAATGATCCAAGTGCAAGTTCTCCCTTGATCTGACCAAGTATCTTATAGATGGAATTGGATCAGCTCGATTAGAAATGATCTTGACTACGTTAGAGTAAAAAGTTATCCTGGTGGAATCGCCCGTGCTTTCTGGTAAAGGGAGTTTTTTCGGGTTCGGTTTTGGAACAACCGACGGATTAGTCTCTTATCTCGATATCCGTGTTGAAAGAACGGTAGAGGAGGAGGAGCCACACACACTCTCCTAACCCTAGCTAATGTCCACACACTATGACCAGCTGGACACGCGGTCATTTATGTCTCACACATGTTCCTACCTAATCTGCCAGCACATAGCATAGCTGGCTCACACTGACATCGAGCTTGAATATCTCAACAGCCCCTCTCAAGCTCATGATGTACTGCCGATGAAGATGTAGATGAGCTTGGGATATCAAGACTCTCAACACTCCCCCTCAAGCTCATCCCATGTACTCCCAACATAGTCCGGAAGTACTCAAACTTCTCCCTGCTAAGTGGCTTCGTGAAGATATCAGCCACCTGCTCATCAGTCTTCACATAGTGAAGATCAACTGTACCATCCAGCACCTTTTCTCTGACAAAGTGATAATGGACCTCTATGTGTTTGGTCCTCGCATGAAATACTGGATTCTTTGCCAACTGCATACTGCTCATGTTGTCACAATGTATGACAACTTTGCCATCAAGAGGCTCACATAAATCTGCCAAGAGACTCTTTAACCATATAGCCTCACAAGTAGCAATGGCTGCACCTCTGTACTCAGCCTCTGTACTGGATAAAGCAACTGTAGGTTGCTTTTTGCTACTCCAACTCACCACGGCACTTCCAAGTGTAAAAGCATATCCACTAGTAGACCTCCTGTCATATGCGCTACCTGCCCAATCAGCATCTGTGTAGCCATGAATGTCCAAGCTTTTACCACTCTCATAAAATAGACCATAATGTGCTGTGGTTTTCACATATCTCATGATGCGTCTCACTGCATCCAAATGTGGTTTCCTGGGGCTCTGCATAAACTGGCTGACTAGCCCCACCGCATAACTCAAATCCGGGCGTGTGATAGTCATATATATGAGACTACCAACCATCTTCCTGTACATGGAAGGATCATCCAATTCCTCGCCATAATCAGCCCGCAACTTCACATTTTGCTCCAATGGTGTACTCATAGGTTTACACCCTGTCATGCCATACTTTGCCAACATATCCAAGGCATATTGGCGCTGTACTAACCAAGTACCTGCATGATCTTTCACCACTTCAATGCCAAGGAAGTATCTCAACTCACCAAGATCTTTCATCAAACACCACATCACGTGAGATGACCACTTGTCTAGTTTGTGGATTATAACACTTGTAGGCTTTTCGATCCTGTGCATATCCCACAAATATACATTTCTCTGCTTTAGGATCCAATTTCCTTCTTCTTTCATCAGGCACATGCACATAGGCTATGCATCCAAAAACTTTAAGATGTCCAATGTCTGGCCTGTAACCTGTGAGCCGCATCTCTGGCGTGCTTCCATGAATGGCTGCTGTAGGTGTTTTGTTCAATATGTATACTGCAGTAGCACATGCTTCTGCCCAATAGTAATCTGGCATGCTCTTTTCATTAAGCATTGCCCTTGCCACTTCACATATAACTCTATTCTTTCTCTCAGCCACACCATTCTGCTGAGGTGTATACCTGCATGTCAATTGTCTCCTTATCCCATGCTTCCTCAAGAAATGTTCAAAAGCTTTTGAGGTGTATTCACCACCTCCATCTGTCCTCAGACATTTAATCCAACAGCCATACTGCTTTTCTGCAAAAGCTTTGAAATCCATGAATTTTTCCAATACTTCACTCTTCTCCCTGAGAAAGTATATCCATGTCATCCTGCTAAAGTCATCAATGAATGTAACATAGTATAGACTGCCTTTGATAGATGGGTTTTATGCAGGACCCCATACATCACTGTGTACTATCTCAAGTGGCATGTTACTCATATTTCCTTCTCTAGGAAATCTCAATCTTGCCTGCTTCCCAAACTGACAGGCTTCACAAACATGCATATGTCCATCATATTTGAACCTAGGCAATCCATTGACAATGCCTCTTGTTTGCATGTTCTTTAATCTCTGTATATTTACATGGCCAATCCTCTTGTGCCACATATCAATATCCTGTACCACATTCCTGCTCTTTGAGAACATGGCTGATTTTAGCTCAGGAATTCCAGCATCCAGCTTAAACAGTCTTCCTTCTTTCTTGCCTTTAGCAATCACTCTACATCCATGTTTGAAATCTTCAACGAAGCATCCATGCTCATTGAAGCGAACCTGTAATCCCTGTTCCACCATTTGACCAACTGAGGCCAAGCTTTTAGTGATTGAAGGCACATACAGCACATCTGACATAGACTTTGTCTGACCATTATGCATGACCAATGGTACACTTCCAACATGTGTAATGACATGCTGGGTATCATCACCTGTTTCCACATAGCCTTTGACATCCATTGGCTTCATGTGCTCAAACCATTCACCATGGCATGTCATATGATTTGATGCTCCTGAGTCCATATACCATGTATCATCATTCTCAGCATTTGTTGTCATAGAACCCACAACATGCTTCATGGCAAACAAATGATTTGCAGTTCCATCATTGCTACTTGATGCATAGTTGCCACCATGTTGTGCATAGTTTCCACCATAATGACCACCACGTTGTGCTCTTCCCCCTCTCAAATCATTCTGTTTGCGAAAGCAATCTCTCGCCATATGACCATATTTGCCACAATAATGGCATTCCACATCTTGCATAGAATTTTGTTGGCCTTGCCAACGTCCTCTTCCACGGGGGTTACCTCTGCCTCTTTGTGGTACATAACCACGACCACCTCGAGCACCATAAGAAGGCTGAAAATTCTGTTGTGGAGGTCTATCCTGCCATCCACGACCATTACCACCACGTCCACGTGATGCGAATCTCCCCCTGCCTCTAAAACCTCTCTGCGAGTAAAATGCCTGATTTCTGCCATCATCATGGCTAGTAGATGCATCCAGAAATGAATCACTGAGCTTGATTTCCTCAACCAATAAGAGTGAAACCAACTCATCGAAGTCGGGTAGACCTGTACTCCTCACTGAGATAGATGTATCAAAAGATTTGTATTCCTTGCCAAGACCACGCAAGGTAATATCCACCAAATCATCATCAGGCATGGGGGCATTTATTGTGGCCAATGCATCTGCAAACTTCTTGATTTCTTGCACATAATCATGTATGCTCCTTTTATTCCTTTTCACATTGTGTATCTGCTGTCGCAATTGAGACTTGCGAGCACTCGTATCTGTATCAAACATCTTAACCAAAGTATCCCATGCATCTTTGGGATTCTCAGCATCCTGAATGTGTATGAGCATAGCATCAGAAATGCATATAGACAAATAATGCAGCACTTTGAATGCTCTCTCTGACCACTGCTTATGAGCAATAAGCTGCTGCTGTGTAGGTTGCCGAGGTAGCTCAGGCTCTGGCTCAGCACCTGTAATGAGATTCCAAAATCCTTTCCCTTTCAAGAAACTCTTTATCCTGTACTTCCATGCCTGGAAGTTCTTCCTATCCAGCTTTTCACCAACAATCTGAACTGGATTATCCGACATGTTGCTCAATGCGTACACCTTCCGCACACTTCAAATCTGTAAATGAGCCTTCCTCAGCTCAACCACACTTCAATGAATGTTGCAGATACTCCAAGATAGCCAACAAACTCCAAATTTGATGTAGAAAATCAACCTGTAATCATCTGAGATGAACTGACTCACGCAGTGCGGAATACCCTGAACTGACACGCCTTCCAAGGCTCCAAATTGCAATGTAATGGTGCAATCAAGTATAGGCAACTTGTATTCACACCTAATGAACCTCAATGTTGAGTATCAACTCCATTTGACATGTGTAATTATCAATTTTTGAAAACCCCTTTTTCTGTTTTTGGAAAAACCAGAAAAACCAGAAAAACCAGTAATGATTTGGCTCTAATTCCTTCAATATTTCACCAAATTGACCAACCAGGCATTCATTGGCTTAGCAATAGTGTCCACCAACTCCATGTAAGAGGAATTTGTCCAATTGTAAAACACCAAAGATTAATTGCTCGATTAAAATGCTCTGTTTCTCTGCAACCAGTGGACAGCCTGTTTTAATCAGCTCATTCCCAGCTCAATTAAGCATCATTGGCCAAACAAATCACATATCCCTCTTCTCCAAGATGTAAAGCATCCAATTGCTAAGAAGATTGTGGAAGATATCAAGTATCAAATGAGAAATTGAACTCCTCGTAGTCAAAATGATCAAAAAGTGCTCTGTTTCTCTGTTGCAGTCTGCGCCGCCTGTTGTAGGGCCCTTTGGGAAGCTTTAAGATGCTAATTGATGAGTGCTACAAGTGCCCAAGACACCTAGGTATGTGTGCAACCCACCAATGGTTGGATTTGAGCCAAAATCACACTCCAAATGCTTCAAATTTGGGCTTCTTTTTCACTGTTTTGTGAGAGGTCAAAAACCAGAGTTTTCCACTCAATTAAATACATCCAAATTGCTCCAAAATTTGTTCAAGGCTTGCACATGGGTTGCTAATACATCCCTCATTGTCAGATACATGTTTTCTTTGCCAGATTTACATGTATTTCCACCATACATCAATGTTCTCAAGCTTTAATGGAAAGCTTCAAAAACCAAAATTTTGCCTTGCTTTGATTTGCTCTAAAATGCTTTGCTTTTGCCTGTTTCACCTGCAATCCGCTCAAGGATGTTTAGAAGACCTTACCCGGTAGGCCTAGCTTTCAGATCTGATAGTATTTGGTGTGCTCCAAGCTTCACAGCTCCAATGGCAGCTTCACAGCTTCTTTTCACAGCTTCTTCTTCTCCCTCTTCACTCACTCACTCATAAACCCTAATAAACAGCACAAGGCTCTGATACCATGTTGAAAGAACGGTAGAGGAGGAGGAGCCACACACACAGGAGCAAACCCTAATATATATTGCAAACCCTAATCACTGAGGGAAGCCATGTCCACTCTCACACGAAGCATAATGCACTAATCCATAATCCACACAACACACAATGAGTTGTGTCCACACTCTCCTAACCCTAGCTAATGTCCACACACTATGACCAGCTGGACACGCGGTCATTTATGTCTCACACATGTTCCTACCTAATCTGCCAGCACATAAAATAGCTGGCTCACACTGACATCGAGCTTGAATATCTCAACAATCCGTGGGTGAGGCCCCGAATGTGGGATCCCTGTCCCATGCGAGAAGTGCTACTTCCGCTGCTAGTATCTGAATCTGTTGCTCGGTGGGAACAAGGGGATCTTATAGTTGGTATCAGAGCATTTGGTTTCTAAAGATCAACTGAGAAGACAAATATATCAAAAATTTATCAAGAAACACAAAAAGGTTATAATTGTGTGAGATAATTCATACAATTTGATATTCAAACTGAAATTCGTAATTTGGTAATTGGGTCTTCAGATGGAAGTACCGCATTTATATAGAATCCCTGACTTGCTTGAGGCCTAGACATGATAGTATTTACCTTATAATTCCAAGGGCCGTGACTACCCGTATATACCGAGAGTATACTGCAGCTCTTTACTGACAGTATATACGAGTAAATCTAAGACTTGAAATTATAAGCGTTAATGCTATCTAGATGATGATTTCGAATGTGATTGATATGATTTTTAATTCTGTTTGAGAATGGATGAATTGATTTGGATTCTGATTGAAAATTCTGATTGAAAAATGATAATTTTTAAAAATTAGTTAAAATATAATGAAACCACAATGAGGGGGAATGGGACGAGTCCCTGTGATGATATTCAAAACTAGAATGATGATAATGAATTCACCAAATCACTATGAGGTTAGTGGGTTGTGCTGTTAGATTGCTACTGTTAATACTTGACCGGTAGATCAAGTTAAGGGATGTCAAATTGAGAACTTGCTTGACTGAAATTTCCGTGGAGGAATGTTCCGATGGAAACTTTTCGGTCTAATGGACCATTATCATGTTAAAGATATGAATGACATGATCTGAATGAACTGTTATTTAATGATGAGTTCTATATAAGGGATATTTATCCCAGTGGAACCCCAGGAAAAAAATTGGATCTTAAGAAAAAGAGCTGTCCTCTACCTTGCGAGATGAGGACATCTCGCACTTTTTAAGTGGGGTAGAATGTAAGATTCCTCCCCAGCCTTCGAGGTATACAGGAGTAAGAATCTCCCTTTCTGATCTTATAATTATTCCCTCTCTAAAATAAAAGAAAGTTTCTGTTTAAAAAAGGAAGACCCTTTTCCTAGAATACTTCTCAGGAGTCCCACCTATTTTAAAGATTTAGAACAATGAGTTCAGAAGTGAGAATCGGTGTTCTGGATACCAAGGTTTTGGTTTTCATTCGAGTACGGCCCAAAAGAAATTCTTTATCTCTTGGGGAGTATAAGAAGTTATCCCCCAGATATTGTGACCTTATATCTGAATTCAATGAAAGTAGGTGACTTAGCCTACAAGTTTCTTTTATCTCCTCATCTCAAAATTCTTAATGCCTTCTATAGAAAAATGTGTCAAACTCAAATCATGGAAAGACGGTAAAACTTCAGTGGTGGCAAGTTACCGTTGGTTTCTAGGTTACGCTAGCTCCTTCCTTTGTATAAGTCGTAACTTTACTTGTCGCTCACAGTAATCTTACTCCCATCAATCTCCTTTCTTTCTTAATCTCCTTCATGGCTTGGCAACAGGAATTAGTTTTATCCCTGATGATTTCTCACCTTCAAGACACAAGAGAGTCTGTGAAGAAAGACTTTATAGAACAGTATGAGCGCTCACTTTTTCCTCACCTAGGAACTTCTGTAGCGCAGACCAAATGGCGGACCTATCAAAACATAACTAGGGTAACACCCTGGGGTCAGCAGCACTTTCGTAACAATGTCCGCTTGGCCATGGTTATTGAAGCTTTGGGTTTGGGTCCCCGATACTACTGCGTCATGAGATCAAGGCATCTTGGGTTTTCTGAGCGAGTCTTCTTACTGGCGTGTCTTCTTTCTCATGAGAAGATATGCCTTTATCCCGTTTTTGGCTTACCTCTCAGAGGTCCTTTTGTTAGATCACCCCATACCACTGAGATAGGTGCAGTAATAACCAGCAGGATCATTCCCATAGATGAGTTACCCTATACTTGTGCAGCTTGTGAGTGCTGCTTTTGTGACCATATGATGGACGGGCTTATGGAAGTGTAAAGAGTTCTTCTATCTTTACTGCATAAGTTCCGAGAATGAATAAAGTTTAAATCTTGTTCTTATCTTGCTTTCTGTAAGACTTTTCTTGGTGGTTAATCTTGATTAAAATTTTTCTCTAAGTCTCATATTCGTGCATCTTACGAAATTATCCCAGTTTGCGAGATGAGGACATCTCGCATTTTTTAAGTGGGGTAGAATTCCTCCCCCAAACCCCTTTTTGATGTCTAGCATATTCTCCTGTAATCAATTCCTTTTCTGAAATATAAGAGATCTTGTTTGTGGCTATTTTAACCTAGAGAGAGAAAATATTATAGAGAGAGAATATTCAGATTATGAATATTTTTGGATAGAAAAATAACTCATCTTATTAAAATAAGTTCCCCTGAAACAGAAATTCAGAAGGAATTTTCCAATGTGCAATTGGAATTAATTGGAAATAGGTATAAAGAACCTTAGTCTAAGGGTCTAGATTTTCAGAAATTTTTGGATTATGGTCCAATTAAGGTTCCTATGAGCCAATAGCATCAATCCATGTGTAGGGAGGAGATAAATCCAATTTGTAAAAGAAGATACCCAAAAATGAGTAAATGCTCACATAAGATGAAGAGTTGAAAATGTACAAGGTTTATTAGTAAAAAACTATGAGCAATAAAATTTTGACACATATGTAAGGAAGGGGAGTTCTTTAAAGAAGGTGCATATTTCACATAAGATGAAGAGTTGAAAATGTACAAGGTTTATTAGTAAAAAACTATGAGCAATAAAATTTTGACACATATGTAAGGAAGGGGAATTCTTTAAAGGAGGTGCATATTTCACATGCTTGAATGAGTTTTAAACTCAAAAATAATGTGATATTTTTATCTCTCATCTCTCTTGAACCAAACCAAATCAAAATGGAACCAAACCGAATCGAAAAGTAACCAAACTAGATCCAAATCTAGTCCAAATTCAACCAAACTAACTTGGAAAATTCTAGAATCAGTTTGTTTGGTTAGGAGCTCAATTTTTCCTATAAATAGAAGCCTTCCCTTGTTGAAAAAGATATAGTGTCTTATGCATTGTTACTCTACTCTACCTAAGCCAAGAACTGTGAATTCTTTAATAATTCACTAGTTTTGATACTTCTCTCTTCCTTCAATCCCCATTGGTGGCTCCATCAACACACTAAACCAATTGATTGGTTGGGGGCCTCTACCGTGATCAAAGAATCAAGCAAATTATAAGATAAGTATAGTGAATTGGATCTTTTCTATAATTTCTCAATGATTCTCTCTTCTCAATCCCTCTCAAGCTTGAGAAGCTTAATTGATATGGTTTTTGAAATGCTATTGAAGTTAATTAATTAATGTTAGTAAAGAATTACATAAAATTCTATTTATATTTAATTCTAATGGTCTTTCTCTCTCTCACATAAGAAATGGTCATACTCATGACCCTTTTCAATCCAAATGAAGCTTTTCATAAGGCTTTTCCTTAATCCAAGATTAAGCTATGCTTGAGACCAAATTAATGGCTTTTTTCTATGCTTTTAGTTTATGTATATTGATGATTCAATCCATTATGAATTGATGATCCAATTAGAGACCATTCTAATTATTTCCTTAATGGTAAGCCTTATCCCTTAGAAAAAATTGAGATTTATCAGTCATAGTAGCGGAGCTATGGCAAAATTTTTATAGAAATTACGCATAAAATAATTTCATTCAAAGCATAAAAAGAGGACTTCCTACCATATTCTAGGAACTATCATCCTAGATTAATTAAAAGAATTTTATTATGCATAGAGATGTGGATATATGCATATAGATGTAGATGTAGGGATGTGAGTGTGAATGTGGAGGTGGATGTATGCATGGAGATGTGGATGTATGCATGTAGAAGTAGATGTATAGATGAGGATGTAAATGGAGATGTGGATGGATGCATGTAGATGTAGATGTATAGATGTAGATGTGAATGGAGATGTGGATGTATGCATGTAGATGTAGATGTATAGATGTAGATGTGGATGTGGAGGTGGATGGATGCATGTAGATGTAGATGTATAGATGTAGATGTGAATGGAGATGTGGATGTATGCATGTAGATGTAGATGTATAGAAGTAGATGTGGATGTGGAGGTGGATGTATGCATGTAGATGTAGATGTGGAGGTGGATGTATGAATGTAGATGTAGATGTATAGATGTGGATGTGAATGTGGAGGTGGATGTATACATGGAGATCTGGATGTATGCATGTAGAAATAGATGTATAGATGAGGATGTAAATGGCGATGTGGATGGATGCATGTAGATGTAGATGTATAGATGTAGATGTGAATGGAGATGTGGATGTATGCATGTAGATGTAGATGTATAGATGTAGATGAGAATGGAGATGTGGATGTATGCATGTAGATGTAGATGTATAGATGTAGATGTGGATGTGGAGGTGGATGGATGCATGTAGATGTAGATGTGAATGGAGATGTGGATGTATGCATGTAGATGTAGATGTATAGATGTAGATGTGGATGTGGAGGTGGATGTATGCATGTAGATGTAGATGTGGATGTAGATGTGGCGGTGGATGTATGCATGTAGATGTAGATGTATAGATGTGGATGTGAATGTGCATGTAGATGCGGATATATGGATGTGGATGCATGAATGTGCATGTAGATGTGGATGTGAAAATAGATGTATGGATGTAGATGTGGATGTATGGATGTGAATATATGATATGTGATGTGAAGGAATCTGAAGTGATGAGATGGAAAATGATGTGATGGGATGAGTATACATATAAATGGAATATGGAGTAAGTAATGTAGATTGATGAGGGATAATGTAGGAAAATGAAAGTTAAAATAGAAATTGTATTGTAAACTGTTTGTAAATGCTGTTTGTAAATGACTGTTTTATGTCAAGAATGCTGGGGGAGCATTTTGACCGTCTTGTGATTAAGGTCGTGGACCTAACTGATAAAGTTGCAACTGCTGACGGAGAGTCAATGAAGGACGTTTCGCGTAGCAAGATGGGCCGAGGTCTTGACCAGCCTCGGTGCGATTAAAATGGTGTCCGGTACGGTGGATGAGGGGCCAAGGAAGCGGCCTATGAGTGAAGCGCTAGGTCACTTGCAAAGGATCCTAGAGGGTGCTGACCATACGGTGCTCGGGCTCTCGGTCACCTAGGATACCCACGCGTGCATCGAGGAAGATATTGGAACAAGAGTAGGAGTTGTTTTCTGAAATCGGGCATGGATCTGGTTGATTGACCTTGCTGGTCTTCAATGGATGAGTCCATGGCTCTTTATATGGATTTGTTGGTTGATCTTGCTGATCTTCAACGAGAGTCCATCTTGATAAGTGATTATATTGCCGAGTATTAAGGGCTAGGAACTATCGAAACGGTCCCTGAGCGTTCTAGTTGCCAATGATGCCATAGATACTCTGATGAAGGAATGATGGGAAATTAAGAATCAATTGGATAAATTGGAAGATGGTGATCAGTGATACTATGGTTTTATTAAAGGATTGTTTTAAACTGGTTGAATCTGTGAAAAGGCAATTTCATATTGGGTGTGTGAGTGGTGTGACTAGTTTTATTTTGCATGAACATCCGGCTAGGGGGCCTTGGAACTCTTTTCCTTGGTACACAGGACAAAACCTAACCAAATTCTTAATTGGATCCCATCACTACAGTGGTTGGGCGGTTGACTAACCCATGGGACTGGATGGGGTTAGGCTGGACTGATGGATCCGTAAATCGAGACTCAAACTTTTGTTTTTACGATAGATAAAATAAATCCCGGACAGTAACTGTTCTATGGATAGGAATCAACGGCTGTGCCTCTTGAATGGGAAAAAAAGCGTTGATCCAAATGATCCAAGTGCAAGTTCTCCCTTGATCTGACCAAGTATCTTATAGATGGAATTGGATCAGCTCGATCAGAAATGATCTTGACTACGTTAGAGTAAAAAGTTATCCTGGTGGAATCGCCCGTGCTTTTCGGTAAAGGGAGTTTTTCCGGGTTCGGTTTTGGAACAACCGACGGATTAGTCTCTTATCTCGATATCCGTGGGTGAGGCCCCGAATGTGGGACGCCTGTCCCGCGTGAGAAGTGCTACTTCCGCTGCTAGTATCTGAATCTGTTGCTCGGTGGGAACAGGGGGATCTTACAAAGATGGACTCTTTTTAAATTTTTCAAAATTCTACCAATGCATTCAATTCTCTTTATTTTCTGAAAAGATTAGCCACCCCCCGCCTGCCCTAGCCCGAGATTACTTTGGCCCCGAGATTACTTTGGGCACGAGATTACTCAACTGACGCCCGCCGCAAAAATCAACGCCCCTTGCGTCAAGATGCGACCCCCAAACCTTCTCCATCGTTGATCCCCCTTGGCCATGCCCGTGCCAAATAGAGCTGAGGGCCGGGGCCGTGGCCGGGGCCGGGGCTAACACTCGGTTCTACGACTGGCAATTTAAGAAGTTTGCAACTTGCACAAAGTGTATTATTTATTCTGTACTTAACGCTGGGGCCGGAACACTGGATTCTACGACTGCCAATTTAAGAAGTTTGCAACTTGCACAAAGTGTATTTTTTATTCTGTACTTAACGCTGGCGCAGGCTGATGGTCCAGCTGAGCGTCAAGTTGGCCAGCACGTGTAGACATGTTGATGAGGTCAAAGACAAATGAAGTCTCTCATTTGTTCGTAATAAAATCCCTGACGCGATCTCATTATAGTAGCAAGCTCAGCTTTGCAGAAGTATTATCTTCACTTCTGGTTTTCGACTCCGAAATGCAGAAGAAGGGTAGCGATGGCTTCGATCAGACGGCGCCTGATTATCAATCACCTGATGTGTGGTAAGTTCAATTCTGTTTGTAAAATTGTAATACACTGGCTGTTGTGTAGACTGATAATTGTGCGAGAATTTAAGCCCTTTTTCTTCAGAACACAGAGAGAAATCGAAATCAATGCTGTGCGTGCGTGTGCGCGCGCGCGTGTGTGAGAGAGAGAAGGAGAGATTTTCATTTTTCAATGCAAACAATGGATGCGATTCGCACCTGCCATCCTTGTGTAGGTGTGAGGTTCATTGCAGGCGACGGGCAATGGCATCGTTGGTGTGAGGCGTCAAGAGGATGGAGAAAGACAATGAATCGTGAAAAAAAGCTGAAATAGACGCTCGGAGCTCGCCACGTCCGGGACTCTGCATGCCCAGGTGTCGTTCATGCAGGTGTGTCTTTCTGCATGCACTGCCCCCCGTCTCCGCCTCGTCTCCCCCTTCTTGCTCCGCCTACTGAGTCTCACCGCCTGCTAAGCCCTCCCCCCGAGAGGGGGGAGCTCTGCCCAAAGATGTCTCTCCAAGACATCGTCCTATTTGGCTCAAGCCCTGCTCCACATGTCATCATAGATGGTGCTGGCCCCTCATCCTTGGTTCTGCATCAAGCTCCAGCAAGGCCTCATGGTGTACTACAGTCCTCACCAAAGTCTGGCCATTTTTCCGCTCCTCTGCTTCGTCACCAGGCTTTAGGGGTCTGCGTGAAGCTGAAGATGGCCAGGGGAAGCATCAACGAAGTATTCCTCAGGTTCAACCCGGCCCGGTTCCCCTTGGGCAACCTATTTCCTTCGCGCTATTTCAAGTCATGTTCACTGTTCTGTCCCCCCCAGGTTTAATGAAAACCCTATGGTTAATCTCTCTTAGAACCCGGCCTTTGAAGAAAGGGTCAGGGATTTTGATGTTGATGACGAAGGAGCCGTCGTCTATGATGATGATGAACTGGCTACATGGCAGGATCACCTATCCACACACTCGCTAATAGGCCTCTGTCATGGGGCTAGACCCCCCGTGGACGCCCTGAAGTACTGGATTAAGATCAACTGGAGTCTGGGAACAGAAGGGTATTAGAGTGGCTTCAGTCCAACATTTACCTAATGCATACTACATGTTTCACTTCGAGGATCCGGTAAGTGCTACCTCTGTTATTAACAGTGGCCAATGGATTATTAGGAACGCTCCTCTGTCCTTCTTCAGATGGTTTGATAGCTTCGACCCCAAGGGTCCCAAACCCACAAAAATCCCTGTATGGGTTGAGCTAACAGACATGCCTGCTAAGTACTCTATCTGGGCCAAAAGGATTGGTGGCTCAGTTGGTAAAGTGTTAGGACAAAAGCCCTTTCAGGTGGTCAATCCTCAATGGGGCCAGCAGATGCTCATAGAGGTTGACACTGCTAAACCTCTAAAGGAAAAAGTCCCTCTGAAAAATAGGGAGGGGCAGATCATATATGAACAAGTGCTAACCTATAAAAATCTGTCCAATGCTTGTTTTAATTGTAATAAACAAGGCCACATGATCAGGGACTACCCTGTTCTTCACCAACCAACAGTTTACTGATAAGGCTCCTGGCAAGGATGAGGCCTTTGTGGTTCCCAAAAGAAAACATGTGTCGAAGTTCAAAAATAACAAATCAAATTGGCATATTCCTGCCCCCCTCTTGGCAGATGTCCAAGATGGTCTAGTCAATCAGTTCCAAGTCAAGGAGGCCCCAAAGACAGCCCTGGTCGGGGAAGAACAACTCTCTCCGGGAAGGGTTTCCCACAAGGACAGAGTCTTATTCAGTCAAGAACTAGACTCCCCTATGGACTCAGATGAGAACTTCATAGATAAAACTCAACACACGGATGATGTGTTCAAGTCTCAGTTGGAAGCTAAGGATGTTGCAATGATGAAAAGAATGTCCCTCTCCCCATCTAAACAGCCGGAAGAGGGAGGTTTCTCTCCCCATCCTTTGGGTGCTAAAATGAAAATGAAGAGGAAGAAGGAAAAAGTTCAGGAGGCATTGAGAACCTCCATGTCCGGGGAAGCCCTCCAAAGCTAGTAAAAAATGAACCCTATAAACCTGCTCTCCTTTAATTGTAAGGGGCTCACTAACCCTGAAAGGGCAGTGGCCATCAATAGATGGGTTAGAGACATGCCTTTTGAATTCCACTTTCTTAATCTGTAAGAACTTAAAATTGGAGGGTCACAACTTCATCTGAATCTTCAAAGAATCTCAAAGAATGCTATTTGGTATTTTACCAATCATCCTTCACGTAAAGGAGGGTCCGCAGTTGGCAGCCCACAAGAAGTGGGAACACACAATTCAGGATGCATGGTCTGATGATAGTCATAGTTGGACAACGGTTAGGTTGGGGAATCCTTTTAACTTTACATTGATTTCTATCTATGCTTCTTGTTTGGCCAGCATGAGGGCATCAACTTGGCATTCTATTAATCAGATTGTGGGTCCTATTTTGTTAGTTGATGACTTTAACATGGTGGAAGGTCAGGGTGACAGAAGTAGGCTTCTGGGAAGAACTATTAGTGGTCAGGAAAAGGATAAATGAGAATTGCTCAAGGTTGATAAAGACCCGTCAGACCTCTCAGAGCGAAGACAGGGTTCTCCTGGTCTAATCATCAAAAAGGTCACTTCCACAGGGCCGCTTGACTAGACAGACTTTATGCCTCTGGTGGACATGTTCATAAAAGTCAAGTGTCTTTCAGATACTTCCCTTATCATCTCCGACCACCTCCCCTTGATCTGTAATTTCTCTTTAGGGCAAGCTAAAGGAAGGGTTGGCTGGCCCCACCTTGACCCATCCCTTTTCCGTCTTCCATGTGTCCAGCAAGAGATAAAAGGTTTCATCGCAAAGGCCTTCAGTTAGTTTTCGTCCCCCTCCAAGGGTTGGACTTGTCTGGTCAATAAGGTGCATATTATGTGCAGGGACTATAAGCTTAAAGCAGCGGCTATCTGCCTGAATCACAGAGTCTAGATTAGAAATCAAATTCAAGGTATCTTTCACTCTAACAATGGGTTAAAGAACCACTCTCTAATTGACCTAAGGAACCAACTTAGACTTGAGGAGTTGCTAGCAGCCAAGGCCACTATGTTGTGGTACAGAGAGGCGTGGGCTGGAAAAATCGACACCCCTCACCCTAAGATGTTCTCTCTTCTCAAAAGGAAAAAAGCTAGGGATCTTATTCCTATGGTCAAGAAACCCAATGGTCAGGCTGCTGCTAATGAAGAAGAAAACCTCCAAGTCATCAAGAATCATTTTCTTAACTTGTTCTCCACGGTTCCCCCTCCCACTCAGGAAGTTATAGCAGCTAGAGCAAAGATCGCTCTCATAAGGAAAAAAATGTTCAGCCCGTCACACTGGCTATGAAACTTGATGCCCCCTTCTCTGAGAAGGAGGTGAAAGATGCTATCACTCACCTCAAAAAGGGAAAGTCTCCGGGGGAAGATGGGATCCCAAACGAATTCTTCCTTGCCTTCAAAGATGATCTCATCCCTCATATCTTAAACATTTGGAAAGAAGCCATGAGGAAGGGTGGCCTTGCTAAGAAGTCAAATGTGGGGGTTATAAAGTTAATTCATAAAAAAGATGATAAGAATGACTTGGGGAACTGGAGGCCCATTACTTGTCTCTCTTCTCTCTACAAAGTCTTTACTCATATCTTGACAAGGAGAATCAACCCCTATATGGATGAGTGGATTTTGAAGGAACAAAAAGGTTTTATTAGGAGAAGATATATCGTTGATGCTATCATTAGTCTATGGGAGGGTATGGAACATACTGAAAGCTCTGGTCAAAACTACATCTTTCTAAAAATTGACTTTGATAAAGCCTATGACAGAATTGATTGGTCCTTCCTCTTCCAATCTCTGCAGGATATTGGCCTTAACAGGAAATTCATAAAATATGTGCAAACCCTCTTGGGTAATGCTTCCTCAAGGGTTGCCGTCAAACGGATCTCTCACGGATACTTTTCCGCTGAGGAAGTCCATAAGACAAGGGTGTCCTTTATCCCCCCTGCTCTTTGCTATCATTGCTGATGCCCTGGGGTGGCTAGTGAATGAGGAATTAGCCAACAATAATATCAAGGGCATCTATGTTCCTAACAGAGCGGAGCCCTTATGTTTGTAACTTTTTGCTGATGACACCAATGCACTTCTTCGAAATGAAGTTCAGACGGCAGCCCACTTCTTGGCCTGCCTGGATACTTTCTGTTTAGCCAGTGGCTCTCAAATAAATCATGCCAAGACCAGTTTCAGAGTCTTTGAAGGGGTGCCCCCTCCCGCAATTCTGGCTGCTGCAGGTTGTAAGGCTATTCCGGAAGGAGTCGTGTTCAGGCTACTAGGCATACCCATGGGGTTTAACATATCAATCAAACAGAGATGGGATTTTGTGTTGCTTAAGCTCAAAAACCAGGTTATGAAATGGAGTCATATAAATACGGGTGTTGCTTCTCGAGCTTTTGTTCTTAACCACTTCATTATTCCCTCAGTGGTGTATTTTCTTGCCTGCTGGAGACCCTCCAAAACCCAATTACACTCCCTGAACTCAATCATGGGTAACTACCTATGGGGAGGCTCCTTAGATAGAAAGAAGGTCAGCAAGGTGGCCTTTCATGTATGCTGTTTGAATAAATAACAGGGGGGTTTGGGTATTATCAACATCGGAATGCTGGCTGAAAAGCTAGCAACAAAATGGATTCAAAGGGCCATCTTATCCAATGATGTATGGGCAGACCTACTCAAAAGGGATGTGGAAAATTTTTGGCTAAAAGACAAAAGGGCTTGGAAGGGGTTCTCCCTCAATGAGGCTCTTTTCTCAAAGGCTCACCTTTCTCCAACTGGCAGCAAGCTCTGTTGTTGCAGAATGTGGGAGTCATGGATGGGTTATAAGAAGCTCTTTTCCTTCCAAATGTATACCAAGAGGGGTCGGTTTGCGTATGCAGCTGATTCAGTTTGGTTTGGACATCTGGTTAAGCCGATTGCCAATAATGATCAAGTATAGATTGGCCTCTTTTGTTTCAAAGCTAGGGTTAAGGTATGGGCAGATCTATGTGACTCATCTGGTATGTTAAACAGAGTTCAAATTAGTAATAAGTTCACCTTGCAAGGGGTGGTGTTGAGCTGATTGTGCAAAGATGTAATGCATTGAAGGTTGCCATTCCTCATGGGATTAAATGTGATTACAAAGAATTTTCTAAAGCTCTTCGATGGGGTTCTTCAACCTCGTGAAGCTACCTAGCTCATATAATGCAAGCAACTTGGTTCTCAAACTCAACAAAAGGTGGTCCTTGACCTAGAATAAACATCAATGGGCTTTTCGCTTCAAATTAATCTGGGCCTTTGCACAAGAAAGGGAACATGCAATTCTGGCTTGGTTGGTAATTCACAAAGCAAGTTGGACGCAAGAGAAGGCTCTGAAGTTTGGTCACGGGAATGGTATTTGCCCTCGGTGTAAAGCAAAGCTAGAGACTGTCCCGCATCTCTTTTACTCCTGCCCAAACACTAAACAGTTCTTAAGTGTGCTGAATGGGGCCTTTGTGAAGATCAGAAGCTCCCCGCTCAGCTGGAAAGAAGTGCTTTTAGGGGAATGTCGTCATCTTGACCCCTTAACGTGGCAGTCTATCAGAATTCTTCTACTGAAACAAAGGAATGAAGCCCTCTATGAAATTAAAACTAATCACAATTTCTTTCTTTTTCTTGACAGTATCCTCAAGTTGGCCAATCAAACTCAACCAAGTGCTGATCTGTCGGAAGTGGGTCGTTGGCAGGCTCTTTCATGGAGGAAGTGGATGAAAGTGCTCAGTTCTTCTCTCTCCAAATCAAGGGAATTTGGGAAATCATGTGTCAAGGCTTGGAGTTGGAATGCCACAGAAGGCTTCACTATGCTGTTCATCGTGTTCAGTCCCTGGATGTTTTTGGAGGGGTCCATTAAACCCTTTCAGACAGGTCTATCGCATCCTATACAGACTTTTCACCTATGTTCATCGTGTTCACTCCTCGGATGCTTTTGGAGGGTTCCATAAAACCTTTTCAGGTCCATTGTATCTTGTACAGGCTAATCACCTTTTCAATAGTCCTTAGGTTTTGGGCCATCGGTCTCTATATTTTAAGTGCTTTTGGGTGTGTAGCTAAATCACTTATTTAGCTATCTTCAGGGTCCCCCCATGGACCTTCCTCATGGGGCGCTGTAATCTCACCTTTTTTAATATATTTTCTCGTTTTTACAAAAAAAAGCTGAAGCGTTGGAATTTCGTTAGAAATGCTCCCCTGCTCAAGGAATTTTTCGTATCCAACTTACCCCCAAGAGAAAAGAGAGCGAGAGAGTAGAGTGCTCTGCATTGGAGATATGTCAGAAAAGCTTACAGTGTCAGAAAGTGCTTAGGTGGACAGCAAGCTTAAGTTTTAATGGGCACCCTTGACCTTCAAAGTTGACAGGTTTGGTTAAATATAGTTAGATTTTTTTATATTTTAGCGTAATTTTTTACGGGCATTTTAAAATTTTTGAAGTATTTAATGGTCAAAAAGAAACTATGGCAGGCAGGGACACTCTATATCATTATTGTATCCTTATTATATGTGGGCCTATAGCTGCACTCATTACAAGGGATCGGGCTCATACCCGCGCTCCTAGCCGCTAAAAATGACTTGTGAGAAAAAGTAGCAGGCCCGTGTATCAGCGCGTGTATAATCGCGGCCAGAGACATGCGTGTAAAAGCGTGTGTATAGGACTGTTCAGACCTGCTGATACACGGGTGTATACACGCGTTCTGTGCGCGTAGACGCGCTGATAGAAGCGTCTATACACGCGTTTTGTCAGTTTAGCTGCGCTTATACACGCGTACTTCACAGATTTGACGCGTCGATACACGCGTGTTTTACAGATTATCCGCGTATATACACGTGACTTTTTACAGATCCGACGAGTTTATACACGCGAACAGAGAGCCAAAAAAAAAATCCAGAGAGTGCTATTTGGTACCTGAATGCTATTCCAGCATTCTAGCACCCAATAACACTCTCTGGATTTTTTTTTGGGTGCATTGGACCATCCACGAGGAAGATATCCACGAGGAAGATTAAGACAAGAACGACATGAATGCATACATTGTCAATACACAATTCAAGACAGACATGAATGCAATACTATCGATTCATGATTCAATATTACTATCAAAATTTTATGTGTACACATATATACAAGGGAGTCCATATGTCAAAGTAGCCCATGGCTTCAGTTACAAAAATATATATACAACCACATCCTCAATATGGAATGTGATACTATAAGTCTGAGTACTACTCAGACCCAGATGATGACTCGGTGCTCCCTCCATGCTCAGATGAGCTCACATCGGTCGGAATGTCCGATGAGTAGTGCTCACGTCCACCCTCTGCAGTGGCGGACAGGTGGATCATCAGTAGCTTGTGCCTGTTCAAGTAATATATAGTATATAAGTATATATATATGTAATTCAATAAACAAAAATCATTCGTTTAGAGTTTTCAAGTACCTGTCGACCGTATGGTCTCATGGCCATCTCAAACTGCGCGTCCGTAATACGTCCCTCGGCTCTGAAGATGGCCCACGTGTCACATCTGCTATGCCGACGAGCATACCCAGTATCGTAGGTTGTGGGCTTCCTCCCCGTAACCCGTTGTCGCTGTATCATAATCAACACAATTTGTAAGATTAAAACAGTCATAGAATCAATAAATTAAGTAAACAATCAAATAAAGTGGCAAGATACTTACGAACTCTACCTCCCATGACTCGACGCCGCCAGATCCGAAATGCGAAGATCCAATGGTCTCCATCTGGATCCGTCGTGCCTCCACATGCTGCCTGCTCTTCACGCCACCCTCTGCTTGTTTCTTTGCCTCCTTCCACTCGCGTTTGTGCGCAGTGGCAGGTTTCTCGGCAGGATAGCCACCCGGCAGCTACATTTAGCCCATCATCGTATGTGAGTTTTTTAAGGTGAGATCTTTTATTACTTAAGATATCCCTTATTCACGTCCTTCCCCATACATCCAAGAATGTAGCATGTGGGGGATTGGGGTGCCGACTATGTACAACCTCTATCACCTCCCCAACTAATCGGCTATTTTGATCTTTCAATTTAATAAAATAATTTCTATACAAGTTTGATACTACCCCACCCATGTACTCCATTACCTCTTTCCCCCTCGCATCCATCACTATCCCGCCCCTAACCGTCACATCATAGCAGATCACTCCCTCCACCTCTCTCATCTTCTCCTCTTCTGAACTGTCTCCTCTAACTCTTCTCCCTCTATCTCCTCTCTCACTGCGTGCCCTACTACCTCCCCCACCAAAGTACCCGCCGCATCCTCCACTCCCACTCTTCCTACTGCGGGTGGAGTCACGACTGGGGGCTTGTCTACGTGACGGTGGCTGTGAGCCCTGACGTGACGGTGGCTCTGAGGGAGTACGTGATGATGGCTGTGAGACCTGATGTGACGGTGCTTGGGAGGGTGTGCGTGAGTGTGTCTGGGACGAGACCTGTATGTCTCCTCGGTGGGCGTGGAAGAGGAGAAGCTGCATGCCGTCTCGTTGGACTCATAGGCATAGACGGCAATGGAGTGCCCTGGATACTCGCGGTAGGGGTATAGACACCAGGCATGGAAGGAGGGGGATGGGCATATATGTACTCTATAAGTTCAACTGGACCAGGATGGCACCCAAAATGATTTAGCATCTCCATCAGCCAATTGCTGTACGCAAATGGATCGGATGAAGAACCTGGAATATCCATAAAGAATCTGCAAAAATAAAAGTATATACATGATTGCATCAAAGCACAAATGCAAGCTAGGTGCACATATGATTTTCCACCATCAAACTGACATTACTATCTAGAGAATTCACATCTTCAACAACACTCAGAACTATAGAGTTATCCTCCTACAACTCTTTAAAAACTGCATCACTATCACCACAACATCCATCTTGTGTGGTTATCTTCAAAGGTTGCACACACATTATTGCATGCATGACTATCACCATCCTCATGTACATCATGGGCTGTCTCTTGACTCACACAAATATCATCATCCAAGCCACCTATCAGCCTGCAGACCATAGAATGGGGAAACACAGTCTCGTGTATACACCCGTCTAGAAACATGTGTATACACCCGTCCAGAAACGTGTGTATATGCGCGTGAACAGTCTGTGTAGACAAGATACACGCAGATATACACGCGTTTCTACACGCGACTTACAAAATTTTTTTTTTGAAAGCGACCGACCTCTGACAATGTGTCCTTATAAAAGGTCCACTGTCGCCCCTGTCAGAATCGTTCACCAGATGGCAACCAGAGAAGGAGAAGGACGGAGACAAACCCATAAAAGAAAGAGACAATAGCATAAACAAATCTGAGGAAAGAGACAAGGAAAAGGACAAATTGACGTACCTCTGAAAAAGTGAGTCTTGTTTTTGGTCGGTTTCCTTCACCCATGTGTGCTCCTTGTCTGCTCCTTGCACTTAGGTTTAGTGCTCTGTTGGAAGAGACGAAAACGAAGGAGAGCAGATCTATTTTTTGAAAATGTTTATTTGGAGAAGGCGGGTTATTTTTAGTATGAACAGGTCGTCGTGTGTATAAACGCGTGTATTTTTGCGTTTATGATAAATCAACTGCGTTTATACACGCGATTTTTAGGATCTAGCCGCATTTATACACGTGATTTTCAGAATGTAGCCGCGTTGATACACACGATTTTCAAGATGTAGCCGCGTTAATACACGCGATTTTTAGGATGTAATCGCGTTAATACACGTGATTTTCAAGATGTAGCCGCGTTAATACATGCGATTTTTAGGATGTAGCCGCAGTAATACACACGATTTTTATACTTTCATTAAAAACAGAATATGATTTTGTGTTTTCTCTTTTGTACATAGGATGTCATCAACCTCCTCAAGCAGTTCTGGTGAAGATGAGACAATGCATCATCGTAATCGTGATGTGTGGTTGGGACAAAGAATCAAGTGTATGTGTAATTGATGTTAAGGATGCATTGTACGAGCACGTCGAATTACCTTGAATCACATCTCCATGTATGGAGAATGGAATCAAATAGGTTTAGAGGTGAGTAGATGTAAATTGATAGCATTCAAATGACTCATGGTATCCAAATTAAATTAATGGAGTTGTAATATATATACTCTAATTGAAGCAGGATGCAGTACCACACCCTAACATGGTGCCCTATGCGCGGTGAGAGCACGCAAAGCGTCGACGAGATGATGCTAGAGCTTCGGGATCTATTGTCAGAGATGAGTGGGAAAGGGATGACAATAGCCCTGCACCCCACGAAGTTGTGGAAGAGGAAGTGTTTGATGATATGGTGCGGAATCTTTTTAAGGATGATCCCAAAGGTATGGACGATGATGATATGGAACAAGAGCATCTTTACAAGGCTTCATCGACACCGATTTTTGAAGGGTGCACATTCTCTATTTTACGTGCTTCACTTGAACTACTCAATATACAAACAGTTTATGGATGGAGCAATGCAAGTCTTGATGCATTATTGAAGTAAGCATTCTAACTTGCAAATTTGAATTAGTGGTTTAAGGTTTAGGGTTTAGGACTAATTGATGATATTGGATGCAGGCTATTATCAAACATGCTTCCAAAGGGAAATAGACTACCCATCTCAAGAGACATAGCGAGACGCTATGTGACATCTCTTGGAGGATTGGATTATGATCGCATACATGCATGCTTCAATGATTGCATTCTCTTTCGTGGGACGCATAAGGAGGCTCGACATTGTCCCACTTGTGGTGAAGCAAGGTATAGAACAGATCTAAAGAGTTTTGATGTACCTCGTAAAGTCTTGCGACACTTTCCTATAATTCCTCACATCAAACACATGTTCAACCATAGCAGAGCTCATGTCATGGCATTCCTCACATCGATCGGATGATGGCATGTGGAGAATTCCCGCAGACACTCTTGCTTGGAAGCATATTGAAGATGAGTGGCCCAGCTTTAAAACAGAGCCCAGAAACTTGAGACTTGGCCTAGGTGTATGGATGGAGTGAATCCATTTGGTTTCAAAAGCACTGCATATAGTGTGTGCCCAGTTGTGTTGGTGAATTACAACCTTCCACCATCAATGGCGATCAAGAAGGGACATCTTATGTTATCCCTTCTAATTCCAGGGAAACATAAAGTCAAGCATATGGATGTTTATCTCGAACCGTTGATTGATGAGTTGGAGGAACTATGGAGAGGTGTTGCGGTGATGGACATTAGTAGGCCTCTCTCCTCTCGACACTTCGACTTAAAAGCAGTGTTGATGTGGACAATGCATGACTTTCCAGGATACAGCGATTGTTCTGGTAAGAATTCTAATTACCTCCCTACTCTAATACTATTGGCTATATTAATTATAAATATTGACTTTATTATTCTAACTTTAATTTATATTTTAATAGGTTTGAAAATATCGGGTAAACATGCATGCCCTGTTTGTGGTCGACCCTTCATTAGTACATGAGTATGCTGACGATTTGTGTAAGACCATATTCGATAATCATCATTGATTTCTCCCCTCAGATCATCCTAAATATATTGCTAGTAAGAGTAACATTCCTCCACATACACTTCGTGCAAAAGATTGGAAGCGTATTTGGGAGTCTACAAATATTCTTTCTCCAAATGGCATGAACAGGTATAGTAATGTTTTTCAATCTTATTTTGTGTAGTCTCTAATTGGATTAAAGGTCACATAGAGCAATCCCTTGTGTAGGTACTCCATTTTTTTTCGGCTACCATATTGGACCCATCTTAAGATCAACCATCTTCTTGATCCCATGCACATCTTCAAGAATGTGGGATCTGGTATTTGGGAACATGTTATTGGTAAACGAGACAATGTTAGCGTACGGGAGGACTTATGGGTCGCAGGACATATGTGTCAAGCTTGGCCACGAGAGGAGGGTGGGCACGTTCGTCTTCCGCCTGCACCATGGATTATATCAAAGAAAGAGGAGAAGCAGGTAAAGTAGGCCATCACCACTTTGCGTACTCCCACTGGATGCATGAGATCATTGAAGGGAGAGAGGCGTTGAGCAACTATATGGATTGAAGTCCCACGATTGGCACAAGATGCTCCAAGTAAGTGTTTTTCAAGTCTTGTACATTGAAATTAAATTTTGTAATGCCATAAACCATACATACATGTGCTCTTATGTGCGCAGTTCATACTACCTACTAGCACATGTGCTCTTATGTGCGCAGTTCATACTACCTACTAGCATTGACCATTGTGCAAATAAGAGTTTGAAAAAATATTTTTATAATATGGGCGAGCTTGTGAGGTATGTAAAACCCATGTTAGATCACCCTTCATTATACCTCACAAAATGAACATGCATGAGGTATAACGTACTATTTCTTTATTTTTCAGATATGTTAGTTCCAAAGTAATTGATCCAGCCACGTTGGATGATGCGCGTGTAATGGCAGTGGAGGTGGTTTGTTTGGTAGAGGAGACTTTTCCGCAAACCATTTTCACAAGTCAACTACATCTCATTGTGCATTTAGTGGACGAAATTGCTTTATGTGGCACTGTGCATGCACGTTAGATGTTCTACCTAGAGCGCTTCATGAAGACCTTAAAAGACTTTGTGAGGCAAAGTGCAAGGCCTGAAGGAAGCATGGCCGAGGGTTGGTTGATACAAGAGTCTCTTGTATATATTTCAGAATTTCTTGGTCAGGTGGATAGCTCTTTGCCACGACTATGGAGCAATGAAGAGGACTTGAGGATGACCTCTATTGTGCCTCAAGGAAAAGGACAGAGTAAAGTAATTGACAGAACATTGATTGATGATCTCAATTTCACTTGCATCCTTAATAGTGATGTGATGAGCAGATGGGTTACAAGATATGAGGATGCAAAGACAAAAAGGCAAGCAGAAAGAGCTCTCTTTCAGAGGCAACATGGCTCTCATAAGGCGTACCCTAAGCATCTAGCAACACTTCCGAATGGGCGGAAGAATGGGAGTATGCACGAGGATGCATGTTAAAGGTACATAGAACTAATGTTTTGCATTAGTTGTAAGTGATTTGCTTTTAATATTTATTCACATTGCTTACACAAATATTGCTTCCATTTTGGTCCAGTGCACTATATTCAATGCTATATGGTATGAAGGCAAGCATTTTCGAACACAAAGAATTGATGAAAAGAGGAATACACAAGATTGCGGTGTCATTAGTAGCTTTCAGGGAGCTAATGGAAAAATGGATGATTATTATGGCACAATCCAAGACATATTTAGGCTTGACTTTCGTCGCTTCTTTGTGTATGTTTTGGATATCAAATGGCAAATGAACGTGGTGGAAAAAGGGCCTAATGCAACGATAAAAAGCCATGCAAGTGGCTATGTAACTATTGACTCTATAAAGTTTTGGCAAATAAAGAAAGATAGGCTCGTATTGCCTCAACAATGTGAGCAGGTATGCATTTTTTTAATTATGTGTTTCATGTACATATATATCTAAGCTCGCGTACTAATTAATTACTGCAGTATGTGTATTTGAGTAGGTTATCTATCTGCCAATGGTGCATGACATTAAATGGTGGTACGTCATCCCTATTGCACCACGTTCCAAAGTGATGTATAATACATTCACTGATATGGAGCATATGGAGGATGTAACAAGCCGCAATGAAGATGATGTCGAACATGCCAATGAAGATGTTGTGAGATCGATGATCAAGAAATAAGAGATGATCATGATAATGAGGATGAGCGTGCCATTTCTCATGATCATGAGAATGACCCTACCATTGAGGATGATGGTGATGTTGATGAGGATGATCAGGACATCAATACCATTATCAATAGACAGAATATCGATAGTGGAATAAATTTAATCGTAGCCTTACAAATTGATCAAATGGATATTGATGTTGATCGTTTGGCAAGGATGGATCTTATTGAAGATGAGATCGAATCCTAACCAATCTATCACTGAATCATTCTAAATTGATGACATTTCTATTGTATGTGTTGTCTTTTAATTATCATCTCATGATTTATTTTTGTATATAAATGCATGTAGTAGGATTGTGTAATGATATATACTGTAATGTACTATGAGATGGTTTAAAGAAAATAGTTTTTATTTTTGTAAAAGAATTTAGTTTTTCTTAATAAAGCGTGTATTGATGCGTGTATAATTGCGTGTATATACACGCACTGGTAAATGCCAATATACATGCGAATTTAAATGCCAATATGCACGCGCTCGATACTATTCAAATACATACGCGACCATACACGCGCCCGTAATTTATCGCGTGTATGAAACGCGTGTATGGCAGCATTGTCTTGTAGAGTGACTAAACTAATTCAGATTAGAACCGGAAAAAAAAACAAGAGAATTCCCATTTGCGTTACCTTCACGTAAAGTGTGTGACGTAGGTCTTGAGATTACGTGTCTTTAGACTTGAGTATTGAGAAATTGCGTCAAGACTTGAATTGAGAAATTGCGTGTGAATGTAAAGTGCGTGAAGTAGGTCTTGAGATTACCTGTCTTGACTCTTGAGACTTGACTATTGACAAATTCTACGACTGTCAATTTTCAAAGTTTGCAACTTGGTGTTTTTGTATTTTAGTGTAATTTTTCAACACGACAGGCATTTTAAAATTTCACAAGTATTTTACGGCCTAGGACCTAAATGCTCCAAAAGCAACTATGGCGGGCAGTGGGCACCGTCTTGAGAGACTTCTATTGAATTATTGACAAACTTGCAACTGGCACGTTGGAACTATTCTACGACTGCCAATGCAACTATTCTACGACTGCCAATGCAACTTGCAGAAAGAAGTCGAGTTGGCCTGCACGGCTGATGGTAGCTGATGAGCGTTAAAAGAGGTCAAGTTGTCCAGCATGTGCAGCCATGTTGATAAGGTCAAAGACAAATGAAAGCTCTCCTTGCCCACTCATTATAGTAGCAAGTTAGAAGTTTTATCTTCACTTCTGGTTTTCGACTCCCAAATGCCGAAGAAGGGTAGCGATGGCTTCGATCAGACGGCGCCTGCGCGTTTCGATTATCGATCACCTGATGTGTGGTAAGCTAAATTCTGTTTGTAAATTGTAATACACTGGATGCTGTGTAGAGTGATAATTGTGAGAGAATTTAAGCCCTTTTTCAGAACGCAGAGAGAAATCAAATCAATGCTGCGCGTGCGTGCGTGCGTGTGTGAGAGAGAGAGAGAAAGAGAGAGATTTTCAATTGTCAATCCAAACAATGGATGTGATTCGCACCTGCCATCCTTGTGTAGGTGTGAGGTTCACTGCAGGCGACGGGCAATGGCATCGTTGGTGCGAGGCGTCAAGAGGATGGAGAAAGACCGAGCGGCCGGGCGGTGGAGTGGGGAGTCATCGACCTGGGCGGGCCTCACGACGCCCGTGTGGTGGGAAACCTTCCATTACGACTTGGTGAAGCCGATAGTGGAGGATCACGGTCGGGGCACTGCCTTCGGAGCAGTGTACAGAAGCAGGCTGGATCATAATCGGGGGCATCTGGGCGCCCCGAAGATAGTGGTGGCCTTCAGGGGGACAATGCTAAGGAAGGTAGATATAGAGGCGGACATGCTGATTGTGTTCCACTATCTACGTTCACACAAGAGGTACGATGTGGGGCTGGACGCTGTGAGGGAGGCGGTGGTGGATCACGGGCCGACGGCAGTGTGCTTGGCCGGACATTCCAAAGGGGCGGCGCTGGCGTTGCTGATGGGGAGGAAGCTGGCGGAGGAAGGCTGCTTTCTTGAAGCGCATCTCTTCAATCCACCACACCCCACTCTTCGCACAGAACGCCCATTCTCCATTCCCGTGTCAATCCCGCGCAGGTTTACTGCCACCTACCATCACATGCACAACGCAGCCGCTCAAATCCTCTCGGACGTGCTCCAGAAAGAAGAAACGCGCGAGCAGGAGCGTGACAAGTTCGTGTCCATCCGTGATTGGCTCCCCCATCTCTACGTGAACGCCCACGACTGCATTTGCTCGGGCTACATCACCTACTTCGAAGCCAATAAGCACGTGCCGGCTGTGCTGGTGGCGTGGTTTCCATCGCTTACCATCCCTCGCTCTATCAGGAGCATCGTTCGGTCATCCTTGTTCAAATGTGACTCTCGGCCTGACCACCTTATTCCCTCCGCTTACCTCCACATCAACAAAACACAGCCCGGCAACTTCTTCAACAGAGCTTACAAAGCGCATACGCTTACCCAATGGTGTGACTTGAATCTCACAGTCGAACCTCCCCAAAAAATGCTATATGCTTACCCAATGGTGTGACTTGAATCTCACAGTCGAACCTCCCCAAAAATGCTATGGGATACATCACAACGACTGAATGTCTAAGGTGATGTTGATGAATTTGGAAAGGCATCTGCTGACGGTCCATCAAGATGTAAATTCAATATTTATTTTCCGACGCTATCCTATACTAGATAGGTGATTGAAAGCATGCATGGGGTGAACTTGTGACTATATATATCCAAGTTGTTTGCTGGGGGCTTGCTTTTAAGGTCCTTCGTTGTAACTTACCTATTAAATTTACTTACCTATGAAAAATTTAATGGGGGACGAACTTCTAAACATTGCTTCAACTTATTCCATTCAACTTTAATTCAATGGGTATGTTACCCCAATATCTGGTGGAGTAAGTTTTGCTTTACCTTTTATTGTTTTGGAAAAGTCCAATCAAAGTCTTGAGAGCTTCATACCTTCTTCTCAATCATCTTTGTATACTATAGTCATGCAGAATGCCTCTCCATTGTTAGAGCCTTGGTTTCTTGTCGATCTTGTTTCTCCCTTTCCACTTCCTTCTTTTTTTGTTTCCTCAAGGTGGTGGAGCACGAGCTGACGACAGTGTGCTTGGCCGGCATTCCAAAGGGGTGGCATTGGCATTGCTAATGGGGAGGAAGCCGGCAAAGGAAGGTTGCTTTGTAGAAGCGCATCTCTTGAATCCACCACCATGTATGTGTGTGTGCACATGCATGCCCACACACGGTGTATTTATGCATGCGAATTTGTGTGTGTGTGTGCATGTGAGCACACACGTGTGTGAGCAAACACACTTAGGCACACATATGTGTGTACTTATATCTATGAGAGTGTGTGCATTGTTTGTACTTGGGGGGTCACTCATAAATATGTAAGCGTAGCACGTGAGCTCAACATAAGGGGTTTTTAAACTCTCTTTTTTACACAATTTTTACATACAGAAGGGTACCATTTAAAGAGGGTATTCATAGATTCAATAGACAAAGGATGTGATTTATTCATGAAAAATTCACAGATTAGAGTATTTTAAAATAGGCCTTGAATGCAGGTGAGTTAGAGGGTTTATATATAGTGAACCCCCCTGAGTGTTTGTATTCGTGTTGTTACATTGTCAAGAGTGCTTGTAAAGTACTTCTAGCATTGATCATTGTGCTAATAAGCCCTAATAGCATTGCTAAGAGTGCTTATGAGTACTACAAGCAGTGTTTATTATGCTAAAAAGCACAACTAGCATTACAAATAGTGCTAGTAGGGCTTACTAGCAATGCTAGTAAGCCCTAAGCCCTATTGGCATTGCAAATAGTACTAGTAGTGCTAGTAAGTAAGCATTGCTACCATTACAAAAAGTGATATTATCACTAACTAAGACCAATACCATTGTTGCACGGGACACTAAACATATCTTTGAGTGGGCTCTTAGATACTTCACCATCTGTTTGGTAGCTAACAAGATTTGCTGTGAATAACATAACACATGACCATGTGTTTTGGAAGCTAACAAAAAATAAGATTTATTGTTTAGCACCCCATGATCATTTGTTTGGCAACTAACAAGATGTGTTGTGAACAGCACAACACATAGTAGAGCTCTTCTTTAAGGCACAATGTTACAAAACATTACATGTGTGTTTACATGGCAGTAAGAGAATACCCATAACTGCATGGTTTATCAAGTTGGTCTGGGTATGTAGGCAGCTGACATAGGATATGATATGTGACTAGGCCTAGCTCCTCTTGGATAAGGGTTGTGATAAGGCGGTCGTGGAGCATACGCCATTGGCATACTAAGAGGCGTAGGAGCTACATGAGCATGAGTAGTGATAGGTACATATGGTCGATAGGCACTGGCACGCACTGTTGTAGGTACTATTCCACTAGGTAGTGGCGTCGTACTAACTATAGCGGTAACAGGTGCACTTTCCATTATGCTCATCATTGGGGTAGGCATTGTGGATTCCTTAATGGAAAGTTGAGCCAAGGTTGGAAAGCTAAAGTTACTGCTCGTGGGCCCAACCTGCATTGAGACTCCAGGCGCGAAACAACATATGAAGGGTCTATAGGACTCACCGAGGGAGTCTCCAATTGTGATAGGGTTGGTTGTTTGGCCTTGCCCGTATCCAAAAACCTCATAGGGCTAGTGGAAACTAGGTTCACTCCCCTATTTTGCCTCTCAAATTAGATAATTCTATGAATAACCTCACATATCATTTGTTGTTGCTCCTCTAGATTAGTGGCGCTAGATGTAGATCGTATGACTTCTAACCAACCTACATGGTATGTGTAACCCGTGTATAGGTCAGTTAGAGTCTCTGTGTGTAGATCATATTCCCAATTTTCATTGAGAAATATCCCATCTAGACTTGGAGTGCCAAACGGTTCTCTTGAAGTGGACGCAATGTCACTTCTTATGGATTGGCTTCTAGGGACCTCTACTTTAGGAAGAGCCTCGGAAGGTGGTAGCTCAGTAGGGCCCTCATTAAACGAAGTGGGTAGAATATCCACATGGACACTCTTTGGGAGGGTCTACATAAGATGTGAATGGCGAATCTACTACCCCTCCTTCTTCATTTACTTCGCTTGTCGCATGTTCAGAGCATGTAGCTCTACTAAAGGTCTCTATTAGACGACTAAACATGCTAGATCCAGGTTGTGGGGCCCAAACTGGCATGTTTTGGCTTGTCTCCTCAGGGTTCTTGGTAGGGTGCCCTTCCATGGCTTCTGAGTCAGAGGACGAATCACTATCCGCTATTCGTGGATCTTGGGTTGCACTCCCTTGGGTTCTAGCCGAAGGCCAAGATGTTAACGTGGAGGGATGGTGTGAGCCTGCGTAGACTGAAATGCTTTCTAGTGGCTCAGGCTCTAGCACCCGACCAGAGCGTAGATGCATGTGACGTGGGTACCCTACGGGCGTTGGTGACTACCTTTGAAGCCCACCCAAGTGGTCTCTCGGGTGTTTCGCACCCCGTTTTTACTTGTTTTTGTATTATTTTTAACCCGTTTCTTACCCCCTTACTTATGGTCGAACCTGAACTAGGGCGTGTGATAGCTCAAAATGAGCGTATCGTTTAAAGGGTCCTAGTGTGCTTTACAGCACCGTGCTCGCCTATCCAGAGCTCCTGTGGTCCTCAAACTCGAGGGAGTCACTCACAAAAAAATGTGAATATCACGTGCATTCAACAGAAGCATAATTTTAATTTATGAAACTTACAAAAATATATTTACATAAGAGTATGATTTATTTTTTTTCAAAAAAATTTACAGATTCATAAAGAAAAGGAGATATTATGTAGATTAAAAAATTCACAAATAAGGGATTTAAAATATAGGCCTTGAACGCACGCGATAGGAATATTTTACATATAGTGACCCCCCCGAGTCCTCAAAACAGTCTGTTTCCTTGTGGGGAAAAGAGTGAAGGCCTATTTTCTTGTGGAGGAAAGGGTGAAGGCTTTATCCCACATGCTCACTTCACTCCTTGGGGAGTGGGCTACATATAGGGCTCAACTTCTCATAAACTCTCACTTGAAAGAAAGCTATGGAGGCTCACTCTCCTATATATCAAAAGACCGAGGCCGAGGTCGGGGTCGGGGTCGATTGGGGGTTTTTTCTTTTCAAAAAATTTTTCTCCAAATAAAAAATCTTTCCTCTCCACACGTTTGGTTTTTTTCTTTAAATTTTTTTTTTCAAAATTAATTTTTTTTCCTTTTTTTTCTGAGATAAGTATTCTTTTGTTCAGCCTTGGCCGCGGTGCAGTTCGCACACAGCGCAGGCCTGGGTATTCAGAAATCCTCCCTCACCCGTAGAAAATCAGAGAACAGAACGCACGCGGAGTGGAAAAATAACAAAAGAAACAGAATTGCAGAAACAGATTGCAAAACACGGAAACGCCTCAACAACAAACACACAGTCGCCTTTCCTACAGTGTAAATTTCACTTCACGCAGCAGCCCGAGCTGCAAGCTGGGGCTTGGTGCAGGGCACCTCCCCGACGCAGCGGCGCCAAAAATGTGCACTTTTGCAAAGGCAATATGGCTTAAACGTGTTGTCCAAGTATGGTATGATAGGCTATAAACCTATTTTAGTGCCATTAGAGCAGAACACAAAGCTTTCTGTAGATACAAGTGAGCTATTGGAGGACCCTTGGACCTCTCTCTCTCCCCCACATTCTCTTTATGGTATCAGAGCTCAAGTTCGTGTGAGATAAGGAGGCGAGCAAGAGGCAAGATCAAACAAGCAAGGAAATGGTACATGAGTAAGAGCATCATCATGTCTTTCCCTTCTGTGTGTAAGTACAACATGTTGAAATATACAAGTGAATAGGGTGTGTGTGGGAACAAGCTCTTGGATAGAGGCTGTAAAAGAGGAGATGTAATTGTGAAAGAACTTGTGAAAAGATTAGAAGAATCTACTCAGAGAGAATAATGGGTAGCATGAGGGAATTTAGGAGTGTGGAGATATTCTGGGAGATATTCAGGGAAAAGAGAAGAGGTGGAGAGAATCAGGCAAGAGGTGGAGATATTCTGGGAGTAAATCATGGAGAAATCAATGGGATTTGATGCTTGATGTAAACACTATAAATTGAGGCATAGCCCTAATGAGAATTTGCTGGTTTTTGAGTATCCATGCCTACATTAATCTATTTGCTAATTATTCACTAATTACATCTTAATCACTTGCTAATCACTTTGTTAATTATGTTGATTCTAGTGTTTGATCCACCATAGCTCATCATTTTGCTCAAATTTCAACACAACACCCCGTCAGTAGCTTTGGGAGCTACACATCTCTGATTGAGGGGCTTTCTTTGCAGACTTGGAGGTGCTTGTGTGGTACATAAAATTTTGTACTGAGGTTTTTCAGCCGAAATCACATTTCGGGCGTGTCTCAGTCTCCGTTGTTCTGTCGCTGCGCTGCAAGGTATTTTTGATAGTTTTAGAAAGTTCTGGTTAAGAAATGTCTCTGGTCGAAATCTGGTTATTGCAGTGGAGCAGTGCATTTTGGGAGCGTAGACAATGTTTGCACACGTATTGTTGACATTGGGTGTATGTACATGTACTTTGGTCAAATCTGGTGACCTACAAGTTGTGTTGAAGTACCACTGCAGCAGTAGATATTGTTGTGTTAAACGTTACATACAAAAATTATCTATTGGCAGATTCTTGATTGCTGCAAGAAAATATATTTGGTCTGACAGAATCAATCAGATTGTCAGTGAGAAGCTGAAAAAGAACAACTTTCATGCCTTGGAAGTTCAAAATGACCAATTTCCTTATGGATAAAGGATTTTGGGACTGTCGGAGGAGACAATGAGGAGCATGCCACTCCAGTAGACATAAAGGCATTCAAGGATTGGAACCAAGGTGCAAGAAAATTCATATATTGGCTTTTCATTAGTAATATAGACATGATGATAGGACACATACAGGATGCCAACACTCCAACAGTTGCATGATAGAATCTGGTGTAGATGTTCTAGACCAACACAAAGGTAAGGAAATTATAGCTTGTAAGATTCCTCCCCAGCCTCTCAAAATGTCCAGTATATTCTCCTGTAATCAATTTTCTTTTCTGAAATATAAGAGATCTTGTCTCTGCCTGTTTTGGCATAGAGAGAGAAAATATTCTAGAGAGAGAATATTCAGATTATGAATATTTTTGGATAGAAAAATAACTCATCTTATTAAAATAAGTTCCCCTGAAACAGAAATTCAAAAAGAACTTTCCAATGTGCAATTAGAATTAATTGAAAATGGATATGAAGGACCTTAGCCTAAGGGTCTAGATTTTCAGAAATTTTTGGATTATGGTCCAATTAAGGTTCCTATGGGCCAATAGCATCAATCCATGTGTAGAGAGGAGATAAATCCTATTTGTAAAAGAAGATACCCAAAAATGAGTAAATGCTCACATAAGATGAAGAGTTGAATATGTACAAGGTTTATTAGTAAAAAACTATGAGTAATATAAAAAAAATGAGATAAATTGAGTATCCAAAAATGAGTAAATGCTCACATAAGATGAAGAGTTGAATATGTACAAGCTTTATTAGTAAAAAACTATGAGTAATATCAAAAAAATGAGATAAATTGAGTATCCAAAAATGAGTAAATGCTCACATAAGATGAAGAGTTAAAAATGTACAAGGTTTATTAGTAAAAAACTATGAGCAATATTAAAAATATGAGATATTTTGGGTATAATCATTCCATTTTGACACATATGTAAGGAAGGGGAGTCCATTAAAGGAGGTGCATATTTCACATGCTTGAATGAGTTTTAAACTCAAAAATAATGTGATATTTTTATCTCTTCTCTCTCTTGAACCAAACCAAATCAAAAGGGAACCAAACCAAATAAAAAAGGAACCAAACTAGGTCCAAATCTAGTCCAAATTCAACCAAACTAAAATTGGAAAATTCTAGAAATCAGTTAGCTTTGGTTAGAGCCTCCCTCTCCTATAAATAGAACATGAATCCTTTGAAAAAAAGGAGGAGAATTTTACTATTCTAGAACTATGCTGAAATAATGCTAATATTTACTATTCTCTAAAATTCTCTCCAATTTGTAAGAAATTGGAGCTTCCCTCTTTCTTCAATCTCCATTGGTGGCTCCTTCAACATACTAAACCAATTGATTGGTTGGGGGCCTCTACCATGAACAAAGAATCAAGCAATTTGTAAGGTAATTGGTGAATTTTGATCTTTTCTATAATTTCTCAATGTTTCTCTCTTCTCAACCCCTCTCAAGCTTCAGAAGCTTAATTGGAATGGTTTTTGAATGCTATTGAAGTTAATTGAAGAATGGTAGTGAAGAGTTACATAATTTGATGAATGCTATTGAAGTTAATTGATTAATGATAGTTAAGAGTTACATAAATTTTCATTTATGTTTAATTCAAATGGTTTTTATGTAATTTCTCTCTCTCACTCAAGAAATGGTCATACTCATAACCCATTCTCAATCCAAATGAAGCTTTTCATAAAGTTTTTTCGTAATCCAAGATTAATCTATACTTGAGGTCAAATTAATGGCCTTTTTCTATGCTTTTAGTTTATGTATTTCATGAATATTGATGATTCAATCCATTATGGATTAATGATCCAATTAGGGATCATTCTAATTATTTCCTTAATGATAAGCTTTATCCCTTAGAAAAATTGAGATTTATCAGTCATAGCAGCGGAGCTATGGCAAAATTTTTATAAAAATTACGCATAAAATAATTTCATTCAAATAATGAAAAGGCTATCATATTCTAGGAATTATCATCCTAGATTAATTGAAAGATATTCATTGTAAGCCTAGAGAAATTAATTTTTATATTATGCATAATTGATTTTCATGCATAGAGGTATGCATAAAAGATTATTATTTTAACATAAAAGTGTTACTTTTATCATAATTAGATTTCATGCATAGAGGTATGCATAAAAGATTATTATTTTAATATAAAAGTGTTACTTTTATCATATTTGAAATTCATGCATAGAGGTATGCATAAAAGATGATTATTTTATTATAAAAGTGTTACTTTTATCATATTTGAATTTCATGCATAGAGGTATGCATAAAATATGATTATTTTATTATAAAAGTGTGACTTTTATCATAATTGAATTTCATGCATAGAGGTATGCATAAGAGATGAATATTTTATTATAAAAGAGTTACTTTTAGCATATTTGAATTTCATGCATAGAGGTATGCATAAGAGATGAATATTTTATTATAAAAGAGTTACTTTTAGCATAATTGAATTTCATGCATAAGAGATGAATATTTTATTATAAAAGAGTTACTTTTAGCATATTTGAATTTCATGCATAGAGGTATGCATAAGAGATGAATATTTTATTATAAAAGTGTTACTTTTAGCATATTTGAATTTCATGCATAGAGGTATGCATAAGAGATGAATATTTTATTATAAAAGAGTTACTTTTAGCATATTTGAATTTCATGCATAGAGGTATGCATAAGAGATGAATATTTTATTATAAAAGAGTTACTTTTAGCATAATTGAATTTCATGCATAGAGGTATGCATAAGAGATGAATATTTTATTATAAAAGAGTTACTTTTAGCATAATTGAATTTCATGCATAGAGGTATGCATAAGAGATGAATATTTTATTATAAAAGAGTTACTTTTAGCATATTTTAATTTCATGCATAGAGGTATGCATAAGAGATGAATATTTTATTATAAAAGTGTTACTTTTAGCATAATTGAATTTCATGCATAGAGGTATGCATAAAAGATATGGGAAGTGATAAGATGTGATAAGATGCATATGAGATGAGTTAGGATGTGATAAGATGAGTTAAGAAGTGATAGGATGTGTATGGGATGAGGTAAGAAATGTATGTGATGGGATAAGATGTATATGGGTTGTGATAGGGTGAGATTATGGATGTGAATGTGGAGGTGGATGTATGCATGTAGATGTGAATGTGAATGTGGATGTATGGATGTGAATGAGGATGTGGATGTAGATGCATGGATGTAGATGTGGATGTATGCATGTAGATGTAGATGTATGAATGTGAATGTGAATGTGGATGTGGATGTATGCATGGAGATATGGATGTATGCATGTAGATGTAGATGTATAGATGTGGATGTGAATGTGGAGGTGGATGTATGCATGTAGATGTAGATGTATAGATGTGGATGTGAATGTGGAGGTGGATGTATGCATGTAGATGTAGATGTATGGATGTGAATGTGAATGTGGATGTGGATGTATACATGGAGATGTGGATGTATGCATGTAGATGTAGATGTATGAATGTGGATGTGGATGTATGCATGTAGATGTGAATGTACGCATATAGATGTGGATGTATGGATGTGAATGTGTATGTAGATGTGGATGTGAAAATAGATACATGGATGTAGATGTGGATGTATGGATGTGAATGTGGATGTGGATGTGGATGTGGATATATGTATGGATGTGGATATATGTATGGATGTGAATATATGATATGTGATGTGAAGGAATCTGAAGTGATGAGATGGAAAATGATGTGATGGGATGAGTACACATATAAATGGAATGTGGAATAAGTAATGTGGATTGATGAGGGATAATGTGGAAAAATGAGAGTTTATATAGAAACTGTATTTGTAAACTGTTTGTAAATACTATTTGTAAATGGTTGTTTTATGTCAAGAATGCTGGGGAAGCATTTTGACCGTCTTGTGATTAAGGTCGTGGAGACCTAACAGATAAAGTTGCAACTGCTGATGGAGAGTCAATGGTGGACGTCTCGCGTAGCAAGGTCGGCCGAGGTCTTGACCAGCCTCGGTTCGATTAAAATGGTGAGCTTCCGGTACGGTGGATGAGGGACCAAGGAAGCGGCCTATGAGTGAAGCGCTAGGTCACTTGCGAAGGATCCTAGAGGGTGTTGACCATACGGTGCTCGGGCTCTGGGTCTCGCCTAGGATACCCACGCTTGCATCGAGGAAGATATTGAAACAAGGAGTAAGAGTTGTTTTGTGAAACTGGCATGGATCTGGTTGATTGACCTTACTGGTCTTCAATGGATGAGTCCATGGCTCTTTATATGGATCTGTTGGTTGATCTTGCTGATCTTCAACGAGAGTCCATCTGGATTTTTATAAGTGATTATATTGCTGAGTATTATGGGCTAGGAACTATTGAAAAGGCCCCTGAGTGGACAGGTGGTGAGCGTTCTAGTTGCCAATGATGCCATAGATACTCTGATGAAGGAATGATGGGAAATTAAGAATCAACCGGATAATTTGGAAGATTGTGATCAGTGATACTATGGTTTCATTAAAGTATTGTTTTAAAACTGATTAAATCTGTGAAAAAGGCAATTTCATATTGGGTGTGTAAGTGGTGTGACTAGTTTTATTTTTGCATGAATATCTGGCTAGGGGGCTTGGGAACTCTTTTCCTTGGTACCTGGGACAAAACCTAACCAAATTCCTAATTGGATCCCATCACTACAGTGGTTGGGCGATTGGCTAACCCATGGGACTAGATGGGGTTAGGCTGGACTGATGGATTCGTAAATCGAGACTCAATTTCTGTTATTACGATAGATAAAGTAAATCCCGGATAGTAATTGTTCTATGGATAGGAATCAACGGCTGTGCCTCTTTGATGGGGAAAAAAGCGTTGATCCCAATGATCCAAGTGCAAGTTTCTTCCTTGATCTGACCGAGTATCTTTATAGGTACAATCGGATCAGCTTGATCAGTAATGGTCTTGACTACGTTAGAGTAAAAAGTTATCCTGGTGGAATCGCCCATGCTTTCCGGGTAAGAGAAGTTTTTCCTAGTCCAGTTTTTGGAAAAATCGATGGATTAGTCTCTTGTCCGGATATTCGTGGACGAGGCCCCAAATGTGGGACCCCTGTCTCACGCGAGAAGTGCTACTTCCGTTGCTAGTACCCCGAATTTGTTGCTCGGTGGGAACAGGGATCCTACATAGCTAAAGTAAGAGTTGCATACTGTGGAAAAGAAAAGCATGTCAATCAATGAGTATGATTTAAAGATTAAGGGCATTATTGAATCCCTTGGGTCCATCACAATGGATCGGTGGAAGATGATGATTTGGTGAGTGACTGTTTGAATGGTCTTGGCAAAGAGTACAAGCCATTCAAGGCCTCCATTGTAGTCATGGAGAATATTCCCAACTTTCGAGACTTGGTGTCTATGCTGAGATCATAGAGGAAAAAGCTTTAGGTGAGGAATCTTTTTCACAGTAAGAACACATCAGAACAGGCCTTCCACTCTAATTTAGGTAGAGGTAGAGGTCGTGGTCGAGGCCAAGTTGGTGGCTTACAAGGAAATCAAAATTCTGGATAACAACGGTCCAATGATTTGCAGCAACAATCATACACAGGTGGAAGAGGCCAGTCTAGAGGCAGGGGGAGCCAAAGAGGCCGAGGTGGTTCGCAAAGCAATCAGAATGCAAATAGCATAGAGAGTGCTATTATTATGGCAAACCAGGGTACACGGCACATGGCAAAGGACTGCTATAAAAAGCAGAATGACATTAAAAGTGGAAAGTTGTAGAGTAAGGCAACTATGCATCATCTAGTAAAATAGGGAGGTGATGATAGAAGTGAGAAGCTCTTTGTGATGTAGCACATGCTCATTTCCATAACAGGAGATGTGTTAAAATCTCAAGATATATGGTATGTGGATTCTGGTGCCTCTAACCACATGACCAATCATGCTGAGTGGTTTAGAGACATGCAGAAAATGGAAAACCCAAGTTATGTAAAAACAAGTGATGATATTGTGCATCCCATTACGCATGTTGGTGCAGTGCCATTGTCTATGCAGGAGGATGGCAAAATGACATACTTGGCAGATGTACTTCATGTTCTAAATGTTACAAAGAACCTAGTTTCTATTGGACAAATGGTTGAGCAGGGTCTTCAAGTGAGGTTTAATCCTCAAGGATGTTTTGTGGAAGACTTCAAAAATTAGTGTCACTTGGTTGCAAAGGGTAACATAAATGGCAGGATGTTTACTTTGGATGTGAACATGCCTAAAGTAAAGGTAACCATGTTTACGCATGGAAAAGGTGTCATTGCAGATATTGACATATGACATAAGCGCATTGGTTATGTGAATGTATAGCCATTGAAGTCTATGTAGGCCCAAAATATTGTTGTAGGTTTGCCAAAGTTTAAGGTTGATGGTATGCACAAAGTATGTGAAGCATGCCAGCTTGGTAAGCAGGCCAAATATGCTTTCCCACATGAAAAGCATGTCAGTGCAATGCCATTATATGTCATACATTCACATGTATGGGGACCGACCAAGACTGCAACAATTGTAGGTTGCACATATTATGTTACATTCATTGATGATCACACTAGGAAAAAGTGGGTTTACTTCATGAAGGAGAAAAAGTGGGTTTACTTCATGAAGGAGAAAAGTGAGGTGTTTGCTCACTTTTAGAGATTTAAAGCCTTGGTTGAGAAAAGGAAAAAGACTTGCAAATAAAATGCCTAAGATCAGATGGTGGGGGAGAATATTTCTCTAATGAGTTCAACGATTTCCTGAGGAAGCACGGAATTAAGAGACAGTTTACATGTGCAGGTACACTCTGCAACAGAATGTTGTTGCAGAAAGAAAAAATAGGCACATTATAGACGTGGCACGTGCCTTAATAGGCTAAGAAAAACATGCCACATTATTTTTGGGTAGAAGCAGTAACAAATGATGTGTACATTATGAACAAGACACCCACTGCATCTATTCATGGTATGACGCCTGAACAAAAGTTTATAGGCATAACACTGGATGTGTCTCACTTAAAAATGTTTGGGTGTACTGCATATGTGCATTTTTCTGATGAAGTGAGAACAAAGTTAGATCCAAAGGTAAATAAATGCATCTTTATTGGTTATGCTATGGAGCAAAAAGGTTATAGATGTTATAACCCTACCACTCGTGAGATGCAAGTAAGTAGAGATGTTGTCTTTGACGAGATGAGTAGTTGGTATGCACCAGTAGTGAAGGCAACAGAAAATGCATATGTAAGAAGTGCTAGTGCTGCACCACATGTAGATCAACAATAACAGATGCTTAGTACACCTGGAGAGTCCTCTAATAGTGGATCAAATATTAGCCCATGGTTAGGCAGGTTGAGGATAGATGTAGGTACACGTATTACGCAAAGGAAAGGAGAAGGTAGATCAACCCTTTGTGCCTGATCTGTTAGTAGGTCACTCATATGTGGATGGTGACTCTCATAGCTCTGAAGAGAACCTTGATAAGGAGCTTGGCATCCTTTCTATGGTTACTCCTAGTGTAAGGAGAACGAGGGTTGTTTTGAGGACACTTGGTAGTGATCCAGGTGTACGCAGGTATGAGGGTTAGGTACCCCATTGACAGGTTGACATATGATGGATATACAACCATCATTGTGCTTACATGGTTAAAGCAAATGGTTAACGCAACACAGGAATTGGAGACCACTTTTCTAAGCAAGCACTTGGAAATAAGAGATGGAAAGATGCCATGAATGAGGATATGGCAACATTGGATGCAAATGCAACATGGGAGTTAGTGCCTTTGCCTAAGGAAAAGAAGGTAATTGGACGTAAGTGGGTGTATAAAGTCAAGCATAACACTAATGGTTTAGTGAGCAAGTATAAGGCAAGATTGGTGGCCAAAGTCTATGCACAAACTCATGGCATTGACTATGAAGAGACATTCAGCCCAGTTGTTTGCAAGAATGGCAACCGTGTGAGAGCTCTCATTGCTATGGCTATAGCAAAGGGTTGGTCTTTACATATTAGATGGATGTAAAGAATGCCTCCTTGCATGGTGATTTGCAAGAAGAAGTTTACATGATGTAGCCACCAGCTTATGAGAGTGATGCACACCTAAATTTTGTGTGGAGGTTATGCAAAGCCTTGTATGGCTTGAAGCAAGCACCCAGAGCATGGTCAAACAAGATCGGGGAGTATCTTGTTACCATTAGATTTCAAATATCCAATGCACATTTTTCACTTTATGCGAAAAAGACATATAAAGGGATCATGATATTAGTTATCTATGTGGATGACTCGATTATCACTGGTGATAGTGATATTGACATACATGATGTCAGGAGGCTTTTGAAGCAAAAGCTTTAGATGAAAGATTTGGGTGAGCTATGATATTTTTTGGGCATAGAGGTGGTGAGATCAGCTCATGGCATTTTGTTATTGTAGAGGCAATATGGCTTGGACATGTTGTCCAAGTATGGTATGACAAGATGTAAACCTATTGCAGTGCCATTGGAGTAGAACGCAAAGCTTTCCTCCCGCCGCAGATACAAGCGAGATTTTGGAGGACCCCACTACATATAGGCATATAGTGGGTAGCTTGATCTACATGACCATTACTAGGCTAGACTTGAGTTATGTTGTTGGATGTGTGAGCCAGTTTATGCAGGCCCCTAGGAAGCCACACTTGGATGCAGCTAGACGGATTCTCAGGTACATAAAGTCCACATTTGATTATGGACTTTTCTATGAGGCTGATATAGAGAAACAACTACATGGTTACACAAATGCTGATTGGGTTGGTCGTGTTGCAAATAGGAGATCTACCAATGGTTTTATGTTCTCACTTTGGGAGTGCAGCTGTGAGTTGGAGCAGTAAGAAGTAGCCACGCAATAGTTGTCTTGTCGAGTAAAGAGGCAGAGTACAGGGGTGCTACTATGGTAGCTTGGTTTCAGAACCTACTTGGTCATATGGGTGAGCCCATGGATAGGGTAGTTGTCATTTATTGTGACAACATGAGTAGCATACAGTTGGCTTGTAACCCATTATACCATGCTAGAACGAAGCACATTGAGGTGCATTATCACTTTGTGAGGGAGAAGGTTCTAGCAGGGTGATGTAGATTTGGTATATATAAGCATACAGAATCAGGTGGGTGCCATCTTCACGAAAGCTATTGAGATATCAAGCTCAACTAATACTACCGTGTAAATTGATGACCCGCATGGGTGACAACTTCCGCACTTATTCCACTGGCATGGTTGGTGAGATTATGGATGACAGGCTGTGTGACAGCCACTTTGGAGTACTAGAGTTATGGCATAACTATAGCGCCAGATCATATAGTTGGGTTCACACTTTAGACTGACCACTTTGTATCTTGTAGGAGAGTACTTTACCTTTATGTATGTACTCTTATATTTTAGTTATATGGTTATAGAGAAGAGAAGAAGACAGAAGAAAATTCAGCCATCCATCTCTCTTGTGTCTTGCACTCTTTTGTGTGCATGTGTGTGTTTGCTCAAGATCTCTCTTTCCCCCACATTCTCTTTAGGATTGGGGGTAGAGGGATTTGTGTCGGTGGGACGAGCACGAGTGCAGTGTCCCCTCATCACAACAACTGGTAATGGTTGGGTGCTCGCAGCGCAAGGGGAAGAAGCATTCATGGAGTCACCACCAAGGCAACAACCCATCAAATGATCTCATCTACGATGACTGGAAGTAGTCGAGCAAGCTATGGGCGGGATTTGTGTGATGTGCCCAGGGAGTGTCCGAGGGCATGGCATGTGTAATGGTGGGTTGTGATTGCCGTGTAGAAGTGCCAGCACCTCCCCCAAAGTAGGCTTGCAACATAGACCTTTTCTCAGGGCTCATATGCGACATGAAATGGTAAAATTGGCTAGGGGACTGTGGTGTAGGCAAGGTGGAGAGATCGGGGCTATATGCAGGTGTCTCGTCAGGTGTACGATCCATGGTCTACACAAACAAAACAAAGCATATTAACTACTTTTGAAGCTGACTTTATGAATTAAAATCATTAAGCTCTATGCATAAGGGCTTATGCATAATAGAAGAATGCTTAAAACTTTAAAAAAAAGGGCAACATGTGATATTAGAACATTGTTAAGACCTTCTACAATACTGCTTAGACAAGCAGGGTGGACAGTGTCCCTTTCGGATGTTAGCTTCTGAGGACTTTCCACACGCTCCCCAATATTAAAGCCAAAGGAAACTTCTCTTTTACAAGAGAAGGATAGTGAGAAGATCAAGGGCTCCCCCTTCACTATAACCACCTACTCGTGAGGATAACCACTCCTAACGTGACTTAGACAACATTCTAGATGGCCTACAATAATGCCCCATATCTCCATGCATAAGCCTAAACCCTAAACCCGGCATGAGGTTGCATAAATAAGAGAGCTTACCTCGAAAATTTCAAGCCGAAGGAGAGGACAACAACACAAGAATGATCTAACAAACAAATGATTAAAGCTTGAACAAAAAAGGCAACATGTGATATTAGAACATTGTTAAGACCTTCTACAATATTGCTTGGACAAGCAAGGTGGACAGTGCCCCTTTCGGATGATAGCAACTTCTCTTTTACAAGACAAGGATAGTAAGAAGATAGAGGGCTCTTGCTTCACTATTACCACCTACTCGCAGCGGATAACCACTCCTAACTTGACTTAAAGAGAATTCTAGATGGCCTACAATAATGCCCCATATCTATATGCATAAGCCTAAACCACCCTAAACCCAGCATGAGGCTGCAATAAACATGAGGTTGCATGAATAAGAGAGTTTACCTCAACAATGTCAAGCCGAAGGAGAGGACAACAATGCAAGACCTACAAAACATAACATGCGAAAAAGTGATTAGTTACACATTTAAACTTCATGTGTGCATAGCCTATTTATAAGGGATTATGCATAAGCCTATCGCATAAGAGCTTATGCATAAACCCTAAACCCTAAGCCTATGCATAAACTGGAATGGAGTGATCATAAAGCTCAGATTAGAGACAAATCATCATAGATTAATACAAGATTAAGGATATCTCATACAATGGCCATGATGCCTAAGTGAGTTAACCTCCCACCAAGAGGATGGAAACAGCCTTCCATAGGGCTAGGTTGAAAGCCATGAGGCTCCAAGAGTCATGAGATGACTAATGTCAAAAGGTATTAAAAGATGTAAAAAGGTATATAGGGTACAATGATAGTCCATGATCCCCCTTTTATACTTGAGCCCATGACCAAGGTCTTAGACCTAAACTAAAGGTGTTGCTTCATTACATACCACCTTTCCTATAATGAATTCATCCTCGAAATCAAAGGGTGGTCATGCCCAAAGAAAAGACATATACAGGTGGCTATGTATAAAAGGAAAAAAATAACATCCATGGTGGCGAAATGTCGATGTAGCGGAAGACCCATACATGAATCATATGACCCCCAGGGTCAAAGGAAAAGGATAAAGGGCTATCATCGATGATGAGGCTATCTATGCAACTGCCTAGATCGAAAGGACCTCTGAGGCATGAAAAATCAAAGGCAATCGTCTCTCGATAATTTGGTGCGAGTGGAAAGGATAAGGAACCACTGTCGATGATAAAGCTAGTCGAGTATCCTCTAGGATCAAATGGAAAAGATACTAGTATCGCCCCGAAGATGAGGTAATCCACACAGTGTGACCACATATATGGAATGTAAATCCAAACCATATAGGCTCCAAAGAAATGAATCTTGAACCACCTGGATCAAATGGACACTGTAGAGAGTCAATGTCCATGTCGTGGGCTGACAAATCCTCGTGGATCAAATGGATAGACACCCATGTCGATGACGTAGCTCGTTATAACTCCTCCTGGGTCAACAAAATGTAGACCATATAACCATGGAATAATTGTGTGACCACTTGGATCAAAAAGGAAGTATCCAAGCTCCTCATCCAAAGTGAAATGACCACCATAAATATCATCAAATCCATGGTCCAAATAACTGCTCAGTGTGAGAATCTGGATGTGATACATGTAAATCCATTTAATGCACCATATAATTAGATACCATGTATCCCAAATGAAATATATTGCATCCAAAAGTAAATGCCATAGCCCCAAAGAAAATAGGATCGTGTCGACATCCATAGGAGTCAAAAGAACATATCTCAAGGTCAGCCTCATATATGTAGAGACCAAACGTATAGGTGGGTGATGAAAGTTAAACAAGGAATCCCAAAGGAAGTGCCCAATATGAAAATGGCCAAGTGTAAATGGACTAAACAAAAGATGGAAAGTGTGGAATGGTATTAATCCCCTTTTGGATTAACAAATATGCTCCTCCATTTGAGAACATTAATAAGTGTCATGCAAAGGCACTATAAAAGTTGTACATTATGAGATATTGGCCACCCAAGGCCTTAGTTAAGTAAGTTTTGGGCACCCAAGGGTGAATAAGAGACAATTGTAGATAAGGCATTTTCTCATAATCAATGGACACAATTCCCCTTTGTGCTATTGAGAGCTCTTGCTTTTGTCTTGAGAGAGACATTGAGAGAGAGCATTCTAGCACATGTGCCTTCTCTATACTTGTATCTTGCATTCTTGTATTTGAGGAGTGAGAGAGTGATTGCCTTGTGTGATGGTGTGAGCGACTCTACAGTGACAGTGTGGCGGTGGAGCTTGGAGGATTCGAGCTTCTCAAGTGAGCTCGGAGACCTCAGAGGGGACACAAGTTTGAAACATTGGTAAGTGCCCTACAATAGTTGTGTTCTATTGCTCTTCCCTAAGGTGAATGCATTGAGTTCCTTCTTGGAGGTGTGGTAGCCCATAACATTTTTGGTACCATTGTCGGGGGGGAAAACACCTATGTTTCTTCCATCCTCTTTGAGTTTTAGCTCCCATTACATAAGATTCATCATTGCCTTTGCATTCTGGTAATGTATTGTGTAGGAAATGAATGGATAAGATTTGAAAGGAAGTGATAAATTGTGAGAAATTGGTTGTTTTTGTTGTGTATTTGTGTGGTGGAGTGGTCTTGGAAGAGGGCCCCACTGTTTTTTCTAGTCAATTTTTATGTTTGCATCATGAGAATCGTTAACATGAATGAGCAAGGTGATGTTTTGTTTTTCTTTATTTTCAAAAAATTACAAAAATCGTAAAAATAAGGAGCCATTGATTGTGTCTTGAACTCATATTACATTCTTTATGCATGGACATAATCATTTTGGAAGCATTTGGATAAGAATTTTTCACCTAAATTCATCTAAGTCGACGTGGGAATTTTGCACGTGAAACTACAGGAGACCATTTCACGACGTGAAATATTTTATGCAACTTCACGGCGTGAAACGCTCCCAACATCATCATCACGATTAGCACCGCAATTCACAGGATTATCTTTTCAAAACTAGGTAGCCTTATCCTGACACCTATGACACAAAATTAAGAATCGTAAACTAGCAGAAAACATTCACAATGTGGACTATTTTAGAGCATTTCACGACGTGAACTGATTGCATATCACGGTGAAATGTTTTAATTTCACAACGTGAACTATTTCGTAGCCCTTGACGGCGTGAACCATTTTCATTTCATGATGTGAACCATTTCCATTTCATGATGTCAAACCTTTTCCCTTCACGGCGTGAACTATTTCTACAATTTTACTTAGGGAGATGTTTTGGGTACATGACACTTCACCTCTGCAACCAATTGTTCTACCACCACAACTATGTTAAACAATCCTAAAATGGGATTGATCATGGTGATAGTCATAGATTAAGCAACATAATTAAGGTGGATTAAACCACACTAAGAACTCCATAAGAGAGAGAGAGAGAGATATTGCACACTCAACACTCAATTCTATTGCTCTATTGCATTCATAATAATGAACCATATAATGATATAGATTTTCTAGCCTTATCCCACTTTACACATCATCATCCATGTGGCAACTCCTTTTCCACTCTTTTGGTCAACACTCACACACCATACATGTGGCATTCTTATCTTACCACAATATCTTGCACCTCTAGGACGCTTTCACACATACACACATCATCGCGATTACATCTCTCAACACCCCCTCTTAATCGAGGTGTTCCACAACTTCACCCATCACCCATATCAATGTAGCATTGCACAACCGCAATTGCTACCTCTGAATACTCCCCCTTAATGATACATTGGAGTGTTCATCAACAAAACATGTGTGCATGTGTCTACCATCTTAGACACCAAGTCCATTTTGAGCCAACTCGGCTCATAGCGGAACCACTGAGTCCGATTTGAACAAAGATGTTCGAGTGGAAACCAACCCATGCGCATGCACCTCACACGTTGTCGTGCTGTGGCACGTCCATGTAGTGAAAGAAGCTCACAGACCATCCCATATGAACTCAGATGCATGGGCAGAAAAAGGTAAAAAGGGTTAAGGCTGCCTTTGCTTTGGTGTGAAAGGAACATGGTGGCCTTTTTCTTCAAAATAAATAAAATAAAATAAAAAAAGGATAAATCTGGCCAGCTACGTGGACCTTCACGCAGCTGCCAGCGCATCTTCTGGACGATGCGAGAGAGTGCATGGAGTTGGCGCAGCTGACGTAGAAGCGGGGAGCGCAAGTGGTAGTGGGGCTTTTTTGGTGAAGGGCAGCCAGGAGGCACGGGGAATGGGCTGGTGTGGTGGGTGCAGCTGTGCTGCATGCACCCTTTTCCCTCGACTTTGGTGACAGAATTCTCTCTCTGTTTTTTAGCCCGAATAGGTTGCATGAAGGCTGTTGGGTTTTGGGATTTGTGAAGGGAACGGGCTGGATTCTGCATAGCTACGTGGAGATTGAACGGGCTGTAGCATACAGGTTTAGGCGCAGTACTGCGGCTAAGAGATCTGCGGAGACTAGTGGGAAGAAAGCGGGGTCATGAGTGATGACCAAATGGGAGTCAAGAGGGCATACAAGGAACAATGGAATAGCTACGTGAGGAGAGCACGATTGTGTAGATCTTGAAGAGGCGCAATCCTGCAGGTAGCTCAGAAAGGAAGGAGGTGCTGTGGAATTCTGAGTGGAGATGGAATGGCCTGTAAGATGGTCTATAGGAAAGGCAGGCCAATTTTTGTAAAGATGAAATCCTCATGAAGCTGCATACAGAAAACCGTCTCAGTGCTATGAGAGAGAACTGCATGAAGACATGAAGATGCAGGCACAGCGTGTAGAGGAACCCACCTGGGAGTGATCTGAGGATAGCAGCAATGTGAAATTCTACATGAAGGAGAAATGTCTTGTGGGAGAATTTGGACAGCAGTTTGAAGACCATTAATGCATCATGAAGACAGACAAGTGGAAAATTATATGAGAAGACCGCCTATGGAGGATAAAGATGGAGAGATACAGCATGTCTTGAGGTCATAATAAACTGTTGTTTTTCTTTGGGTTTTGGGATTTGTGAAGACATGGTATATGTCATGCCTATGTTGGCTATGATGTATGTGTGTTACCTAAGTGTGGTATGTCATGACAGCAGGCTGTGATGTTTTTAGTTTTGGTTATAGATATGTGAACAAGGTGCCTTGATGGTTTTTGGTGAAGCCTATTTGTAATTGGTATTTGATTTATGATGGTTCTAGCTTTTGCTGGTGATGCCCCTTGAAGTTCAACCACTACTCTCATAGCCAGACACCCAGTGTGTTCCCGGCTAGACCGCCCTCGTCACGACAGCTTTGGTGAACCCGACGTGAACTTGCTGGGGTGAGAGTGTGGTGAAATCCCCGTGAACTATGTATGTGATGATTTCAGCATAAGTATGAGGCAGAAAACCTTGATGGCCTATGATCTAGAGGGTATTCCTTAAGGGTACAGGCAGCAGAGCCTGTATGATTTGTTGGTACCATTTGACCCATGTGGATTAGGGAAGAAGAAGGATTACAAGGGCTTATGACACTTGTTCACCTCAAGAGAAGGGGGTAACAAGGAGCTTGTATAGACTTGTAGTTCTCTCTTAGGACTGTAGAATGGGCAACAAGGGCTTGTGACACTCATCCTTCTCGACAGCTGAGGAAGGAGAGGAGCTTGCAATGACTTGATCCATTCCTGCCACTTCAAGGGCCTATGACACTCATCTATTCGAATAATCAAGGATAGAGAGGAGCTTGTAGTGACTTGAAGCTAACCCTTTGTCTCAAGGGCTTACGACACTTGACCTTTTTGATAGCTGAGGAAGGTGAGGAGCTTGTATTGACTTGAGGTCTTCCCTACAAGTTGCAAAACAGTTAGAATGCTCAAGAACTTATGAATGCCGGAAAGGTGGACACTTCTTTGTACTCTAATTGTCGGAATATCTGAAAGAAACTCTTTGAAAAACAGGGCTAAATGTATGCAATGATAATCTGAATGAATGGTTCGACATAGAGAAATCCCAAAACATCAGAAGGATAAAAGGAATGCCAATGCAGAATGCTATAGAATTGAGTGTATGAACATGGAGATTAAAGCTCTACTCGTTGTTCAGGAAAGCCATATATGATGGCATTATATGTACACATGGAATGCTCATTTGTAATACATGAATAAACTATGTGCCAGTTAATGGCTGCAACCAGTTAGAGTCTTTGAAAAGAAGCTCATGGTGATTTGAAGCAGTACAGGGCATCGGTGGAAGGCGAAGGCTTTACTGGAAGGCAGACATGCCCACGACTACATCATCACACATGGGCACGAGCAAAGCCTGCTTCTGGTCAACCTTCTCTTGCACGTGTACGGCAGCTGTGGTGCCCTGGATGAGGTGCACTCCCTGTTTGCCAGAATGCATCAGCTGGATCTCTTCGCTTGGAATTTCGCCATCAAAGCTCATGCTATGCATGGACATCACATTGAAGCCCTCCACCTAGTAGGGCAAATGCAGCTTCAAGGATTCTTGCCTCACAAGTTCATCTTCATTAGCCTCTTCACCGCTCTTACCCACTAATCCACTCTCAAAGCAGGTATGTGGATGCATGCTTGCATGTATGGCAGTGAATTTGAAATGGATATTGCAGTGGGTACGGCTCTTATCACCATGTATGGCAATTGTGGGCAGCTAGAGTATGCTCAAAGAGAATTTAACAGCATGTCTCACCATGATTCCGTCGCTTGGACTGCTAAGATTGCTACATATGCTCAATGTGGGAAAGGTAGTCATGCACTTTTCCTGTTTGATCTCATGATGTTGCATGGATTGATGCCAGATCTGGTCACCTTTGTTAGTGCCCTTGATGCATGTGCTGGCCATGGATCACCAGCTAAAGGTAAGCAAATACATACCCATATCTTGAGCTGCAGTTTTGAAGGGAGCATTGTTGTCGAGACTGCTCTTGTCAACATGTATGGAAAATGTGGCAGTCTAGTGGATGCACGTAAGATGTTCTATAAGATGCACAAGTGAAATGTGGTATCTTGGAATGCATTGATTGGATCACATTCACAAAATGGGAGGAGCCAGGATGCCCTCCAAGTCTTTGGGCAAATGCAACAAGAAGGCACATTACCTAATAAGGCCACATTTGTAAGCACTTTTGATGCATGTGCCAGTGCTGTGGCCATAGCCACAGGCAAGAAGATGCACGCTTGCATCATGGGAAGTGCCTTTGAGCAGGATATTGTCATCCAGACTGCCCTCGTTAACTTGTATGGAAAATGTGGCCGATTTTCACATGCGTGCAGAGTTTATGAAAATATGTCGGAGCGTGATGATGTGACACTCATCAGCATGATTTCGGCATGCGCCAACTGTGCAGCCCTATCTGAAGGCAAACAGCTACATAAATATATTATTTGCAATGCATCTGAATCTAACATTGTTTTAGGGACTGCCCTCATAAACATGTACAGCAAATGTGGGAGCATCAAAGATGCTCAGAGGGTGTTTGATAGGATGCCCAAGCGGAATGTAATCTCGTGGAATGCAATCATTGCAGCTTATTGTCAAAATGGATTGGGTAAATAATCACTTTCACTCTATGAGCAAATGCGCTTGGAGAACATGAAGCCAACTTCAATCACCTTTCTTAGTGTACTTTCTGCATGTAGCCATGCCGGTCTGTTAAGAGAGGGTTGCCATTGCTTTGATGCCATGAAACAAGATCATGAGATCGTGCCAAATGTTGATCATTATAACTGCATGATTGACCTCTTTGGAAGGACAGGCCGGTTGGTTGAGGCAGAGGAGTTGATTATTAATATGCCACTTGAACCCAGTGTTGTGTCATGGACCACCTTGCTGAGCGCATGCCGGAAGGAGGTGGATGTGGTGCGAGGAGAACGAGCTGCATTTCGCCTCTTCGATATGAATCCAGAGGACACTGTACCTTATGTTATGTTAGCAAACATATATGCTGCAGCTGGCAGGGGGGGATGATGCTGAGAAGGTGATGGCTATGATGAGGGAAGAAGGTTTGAACGAGGATGATGTTGGCTTAACCATGCAAGATGGGCAATACTACGATGCAATGCTATCTTTTGCAGATATTCTCGACACTCATGGGGAATCTAGAAACACAGTTGTGGACTGCTCTGAGAACAATCAAACTGTATTTTATGAAAGTAAAAGCTGTGAGAATTTCAACTAGGGGAATGCCAAACCAACACTTGTGCAAGTTGCATTAGCTGGCAAAGAGAATGGAGATGGAGTTTTAACAACCCTTGAAAATAGGCTTCTTATGAGCAGGATGATCAATACAGGAAATTCAACCAGTCAGAAAAGCCTTGATGAGAATGTGGGTTCAGAGGATGAAAAAGCTAAAGATAACGTGCCAAAATTTGATAAAGATGAAGGCAAATCAGTATAAATTTGAATGAAGATTAGCCTATATAGCAACTTGGTGGCACATACCGGAGGATGTGCAGGTTTAGAGGGGGTCGATGTCGTGCTGTGGCACGTCCATGTAGTGAAAGAAGCTCACAGACCATCCCATATGAACTCAGATGCATGGGCAGAAAAAGGTAAAAAGGGTTAAGGCTGCCTTTGCTTTGGTGTGAAAGGAACATGGTGGCCTTTTTCTTCAAAATAAATAAAATAAAATAAAAAAAGGATAAATCTGGCCAGCTACGTGGACCTTCACGCAGCTGCCAGCGCATCTTCTGGACGATGCGAGAGAGTGCATGGAGTTGGCGCAGCTGACGTAGAAGCGGGGAGCGCAAGTGGTAGTGGGGCTTTTTTGGTGAAGGGCAGCCAGGAGGCACGGGGAATGGGCTGGTGTGGTGGGTGCAGCTGTGCTGCATGCACCCTTTTCCCTCGACTTTGGTGACAGAATTCTCTCTCTGTTTTTTAGCCCGAATAGGTTGCATGAAGGCTGTTGGGTTTTGGGATTTGTGAAGGGAACGGGCTGGATTCTGCATAGCTACGTGGAGATTGAACGGGCTGTAGCATACAGGTTTAGGCGCAGTACTGCGGCTAAGAGATCTGCGGAGACTAGTGGGAAGAAAGCGGGGTCATGAGTGATGACCAAATGGGAGTCAAGAGGGCATACAAGGAACAATGGAATAGCTACGTGAGGAGAGCACGATTGTGTAGATCTTGAAGAGGCGCAATCCTGCAGGTAGCTCAGAAAGGAAGGAGGTGCTGTGGAATTCTGAGTGGAGATGGAATGGCCTGTAAGATGGTCTATAGGAAAGGCAGGCCAATTTTTGTAAAGATGAAATCGTCATGAAGCTGCATACAGAAAACCGTCTCAGTGCTATGAGAGAGAACTGCATGAAGACATGGAGATGCAGGCACAGCGTGTAGAGGAACCCACTTGGGAGTGATCTGAGGATAGCAGCAATGTGAAATTCTACGTGAAGGAGAAATGTCTTGTGGGAGAATTTGGACAGCAGTTTGAAGACCATTAATGCATCATGAAGACAGACAAGTGGAAAATTATATGAGAAGACCGCCTATGGAGGATAAAGATGGAGAGCTACAGCATGTCTTGAGGTCATAATAAACTGTTGTTTCTCTTTGGGTTTTGGGATTTGTGAAGACATGGTATATGTCATGCCTATGTTGGCTATGATGTATGTGTGTTACCTAAGTGTGGTATGTCATGACAGCAGGCTGTGATGTTTTTAGTTTTGGTTATAGATATGTGAACAAGGTGCCTTGATGGTTTTTGGTGAAGCCTATTTGTAATTGGTATTTGATTTATGATGGTTCTAGCTTTTGCTGGTGATGCCCCTTGAAGTTCAACCACTACTCTCACAGCCAGACACCCAGTGTGTTCCCGGCTAGACCGCCCATGTCACGACAACGTGCATCGCTCATGCGACAACCATTTCGAGCTTCTAGGTGAGCTCGAGCAGGGCAACCCTCATACCATGGGTGATTACATTTGTTTTTGTTTTGAGCACGCAGGCTCGGGGATGATTTTTCCATCATCAATTATGGGTGAAACTAAAAACTACAAAGCCTTTTGGCCAAAACTGGGCAGCGGACTCATTGAGAGGCATAGCCGTTGATTCTTTTCCATAGAACAATTTTTATCTGGGATTTACTTAAAACTAGTCACACCACTTACATACCCAATATGAAATTGCCTTTTTCCCAGAATCAGCTGTCTTTAAAACAATCATTTAATGAAACCATAGTGTCACTATTCATAATCCTCAAAATCTCCAGTTGAATCCTAATTTCCAATCATTCCTTCGTCGGTGTACCTATGGCATCATTGGCAACCAGAATGCTCACCACCTATCCACTCAGGGGCCTTTTCGATGGTTCCTAGCTCATAGTACTTAGCAATATATTTACATATCAAAATGGAATCTCCATTGAAGATCAGCAACCAACGGATCCATATAAAAGAGCCATGGACTCATCCGTTGAGGACCAGCAATTGAGGACCAGCAAGGTCAATCAACCAGATAAATGCCCGAATTTAGAAAACAACTCTTACTCCTTGTTCCAATATCTTCCTCGATGCACGCATGGGTATCTTTGGTGACCCAGAGCCCGAGCACCATATGGTCAGCACCCTCTAGGATTCTTCGTAGGTGACCTAGCGCTTCACTCATAGGCCGTTTCCTTGGTCCTTCATACACCGTACCGAAAGCTCACCAATTTTAATCGAACCGAGGATGGTCAAGACCTCGGCCGACCTTGCTATGTGAGACGTCCTCCATTGACTCTCCGTCAGCTGTTGCAACTTTATCAGATTAGGTCTTCACGACCTCATTCACAAGATGGTCAAAATGCTTCCCCAGCATTCTTGACATAAAACAGTCATTTAAAAACATGTCATAAATATAGTTTCTATAATGAACTCTCATTTTTCCACATTGTTCCATCATCAATTCACATTATTTAATTCCACAACCGTTTCATAAGTATTCCTATTCTCATCCAATCACATCATTTTCATCTCATCACATCTTTCCTCTATTTATCCTCATCAGATCTCATCACATCTTTCCTCTATTCATCCTCATCAGATCTCATCCACTCACATCTACCCATATCCTCATCAGATCTCATCCACTCGCATCTACCCATATCCACATCTGATCACATCACATTCATTCACATCTCATCCATTCAGACCACATCACATTCACTCACATCACATCTCATTCATTCACATATATCCCGATTCACATCCCATCACATCACATTTATTCATATCCATCACATTCACATTCATTCATCACCATATATCACATCACTTCTATCCATCACATCACATTTATTCATATCCATCATAATCACATTCATCTATCCATTTACATCTATCTGATTCACATCACATATCATCTATTCACCTCTATTCACATCACATCCATCCATTCACATCTATCTGATTCACATCACATATCATCACATCTATTCACCTCACATCTCATCACCTCTATTCACATCACATCCATCCATCCATTCACATCTATCTGATTCACATAACATCTCATCACATCTATTCACCTCACATCTCATCACCTCTATTCACATCACATCCATCCATCCATTCACATCTGTCTGATTCACATCACATCTATTCACCTCACATCTCATCACCTCTATTCACATCACATCCATCCATCCATTCACATCTATCTGATTCACATCTCATCACATCTATTCACCTCACATCTCATCACCTCTATTCACATCTATCTGATTCACATCTCATCACATCTATTCACATCACATCTATCCATCCCTTCATTCACATCTATCTGATTCACATCACACATCTCCTCACATCTATTTACCTCACATCTCATCACCCTATTTCACATCATATCCATCCATCCATTCATGCACATCTATCTGATTCACATCTATTTCATAGAATTTAAACATAGAATTTAAGAGAATTTTAATTTTGATATAAAGATTCTTTACACATCTATTTATGCATACAAATCAACTTCAGCGGGAATAACACTTTTATAAAAATCCTTTTATGCATCTATTCTAGGCATAAAATCAATTTTAATGAAAATAACACTTTTGAAATAAAAATGAATCCTTTATGCATCTTTCTATGCATAAAATTAATTTTAATAAAAATAACATTTTTGAAATAAAAATAAATCCTTTATGCATCTTTCTATGCAAAAAACCAATTATCTTTGAAATAAAAATAAATCTTTTATGCATCTTTCTATGCATAAAATCAATTTTAATAAGAATAACACTTTTAAAATAAAAATAAATCTGTTATGCATCTTTCCATGCAAAAATTCAATTTTAATGAAAACAACACTTTTATAATAAAAATTTCCATTATGCATCTTTCTATGCATAGAAATTAATGGGCATCCCAATCACTTCTCCCAGTGCATCAAAGTTGGGTCCCGGCAAAGATAGTGCATGGATTTGGGCATCGCAATCACTTCTCCCAGCGCGTCAAAGTTGGGTCCCGGCAAAGATAGTGCAAAATCGCCATAACAGAGTTTCGGATCCGAAATGAGTCCGAATCGCATCTGAACACAACAAGAAAGATTCGGGTTTCTTGCCACACATTTGTCCATGCATGATTCGATTTTCATGCCTCTTCGGTGCCGTTTGGGCCACGGTTGGAAATTCCCGCCATTTGCCACGCTCGTGCATCTTTTTCGAGAACCTGGATTCGGACAGTTAAAAGTTAAGGATCTCGGACCCCATCAGAGAACGGACCACATGGACTTCTGCTAGGGAAGTTGCTCTATGTCCACATCACTCCGTGCATGGATTTGGACATCGCAATCACTTCTCTCAGCGCATCAAAGTTTGGTTCCGATGAAGATAGTTCAAAATCGCCATAACTGAGTTTCGGATCGCATTTGAACACAACAAGAAAGATCCGGGTTGCTTGCCACACATTTTCCATGCATGATTCTAATTTCATGCCTCTTCGGTGCCGTTTGGTGCACGACTGGAAATTTTCGCCAATTGGCACGCTCGTGCATCTTTTTCGAGAACCCGGATTCGGACAGTTAGAAGTTGAGGATCTAGGACCCCATCAGAGAACGGACCACACGGACTTGTGATAGGGAAGTTGCTCTATGTCCACATCACTCCGTGCATGGATTTGGGCATCGCAATCACTTCTCCCAGCGCGTCAAAGTTGGGTCCTGGCGAAGATAGTGCAAAATCCCCATAACAGAGTTTCGGATTCGAAACGAGTCCGAATCGCATCTGAACACAACAAGAAAGATCCGGGTTGGTTGCGACACATTTGTCCATGCATGATTTGATTTTCATGCCTCTTCGGCGCCGTTTGGACCCCTGTTGGAAATTTTTGCCATTTGGCACGCTTGTGCATCTTTTTCGGGAACCCGGATTCGAACAGTTAGAAGTTGAGGATCTGGGACCCCATCAGAGAACGGACCACACGGACTTGTGCTAGGGAAGTTGCTCTATGTCCACATCACTTCGTGCACGGATTTGGGCATCGCAATCACTTCTCCCAGCGCATCAAAGTTGGGTCCCGACGAAGATGGTGCAAAATCGCCATAATAGAGTTTCGGATCCGAAATGAGTCCAAATCGCATCTGAACACAACAAGAAAGATTCGGGTTGGTTGCCACACATTTTTCCATTCATGATTCGAATTTCATGCCTCTTCGGCGCCGTTTGGGCCACGGTTGGAAATTTTCGCCATTTGGCACGCTCGTGCATCTTTTTCGAGAACTCGGATTCGGACAGTTAGAAGTTGAGGATCCGGGACCCCATCAGAGAACGGACCACACGGACTTGTGCTAGGGAAGTTGCTCTATGTCCACATCACTCCGTGCACGGATTTGGGCATCACAATCACTTCTCCCAGCGCGTCAAAGTTGGCTCCCAGGGCCATTCAACACAGTTGTTTATCTCCTTGGTTCTCGTCATGGCCTCTTCTTGGAGTAATTGGTTTTGTTGATTTGCATGGTACACAGCTAGATCAATGCATTCTAGCTCTACCATATGGTAGCGCTATACCTCAAATGCAATTCTAGCTCCACCACATGGTAGAGCTAGACGTCAAAGCAGTCTAGCTCTACGATGTGGTCTAGGTTGCATGCAGCTCTACCACGTGGTAGAGCTAGATTAAATGCAATTCTAGCTTCTTGGTTCTTGTCATGTGAAGTAGATCTCATCTCTTGGAGTAATTGAATTTGTTGATCTGCATGGTACACAGCTAGATCGATGCATTCTAGCTCCACCACATGGTAGATCTAGATCGGATGCAATTGTAGCTCCTTGGTTCTCGTCATGTGAAGTAGGTCTCTTCTTGAGTAATTGGTTTTGTTGATTTGCATGGTACATAGCTAGATTTCGGATTGCTTGCCACACATTTTTCCATGTATGATTTGAATTTCATGCCTCTTCGGCGCCGTTTGGGCCACGGTTGGAAATTTCCGCCATTTGGCATGCTCGTTCATCTTTTTTGAGAACCCAGATCCGGGACCCCATCAGAGAACGGACCACACAGAATTGTGCTAGAGAAGTTGCTCTATGTCCACATCACTTCATGCATGGATTTGGGCATCGCAATCACTTCTCCCAGCGCGTCAAAGTTGGGTCCCGGTGAAGATAGTGCAAAATCGCCATAACAGAGTTTCGGATCCGAATTGAGTGCGAATCACATCTGAACACAACAAGAAAGATCGGGGTTGCTTGCCACACATTTGTTTATGCATGATTCGATTTTCATGCCTCTTCAGCGCCGTTTGGGCCACGGTTGGAAATTCCCACCATTTACCACGCTCGCGCATCTTTTTCGAGAACCCGGATTCGGACAGTTAGAAGTTGAGGATCTGGGACTCCATGAGAGAACAGACAACGTGGACTTGTGCTAGGGAAGTTGATCTATGTCCACATCACTCCGTGCAAGGATTTGGGCATCGAAATCAGTTCTCCTCGTGCGTCAAAGTTGGGTCCCGGGACGAAGATAGTGCAAAATCGCCGTAACAGAGTTTCGGGTCCGAAACGAGTCCGAATCGCATCTAAACACAACAAGAAAGATCCCCGTTGCTTTCCACACATTTGTCCATGCATGATTCGAATTTCATGCCTCTTTGGCGCCGTTTGGGCCACTATTGGAAATTTTCGTCATTTGCCACGCTCGTGCATCTTTTTCGAGAACCCGGATTCAGACAGTTAGAAGTTGAGGATCCGAGACCCCATCAGAGAACGGACCACACGGACTTGTGCTAGGGAAGTTGCTCTATGTCCACATCACTCCTTGCATGGATTTGGGCATCGCAATCACTTCTCCCATCGCCTCAAAGTTGGGTCCCGGCGGCGAAGATAGTGCGAAATCGCCATAACAAAGTTTCGGATCCGAAATGAGTCCGAAACGCATGTGAACACAACAAGAAAGATCCGGGTTGGTTGCCACACATTTGTCCATGCATAATTCGATTTTCATGCCTCTTCGGCGCCGTTTGGACCACGGTTGGAAATTTTCGCCATTTGGCACGCTCGTGCATCTTTTTCAAGAACCCAGATTCGGACAGTTAGAAGTTGAGGATCTGGGACCCCATGAGAGAACAGACCACATGGACTTGTGCTAGGGAAGTTGCTCTATGTCCACATCACTCCGTGCATGGATTTGGACATCGCAATCAGTTCTCCCAGTGCATCAAAGTTGGGTCATCCCGACGAAGATAGTGCAAAATCGCCATAACAGAGTTTCGGGTCCGAAATGAGTTCGAATCGCATCTGAACACAACAAGAAAGATCCGGGTTGCTTGCCACACATTTGTCCATGCATGATTCAAATTTCATGTCTCTTCGGCACCGTTTGGGCCACTGTTGGAAATTTCCGCCATTTGCCACGCTCGTGCATCTTTTTCGAGAACCCGGATTCAGACAGTTATAAGTTGAGGATCGGGGACCCCATCAGAGAACGGACCACACGAACTTGTGCTAGGGAAGTTTCTCTATGTCCACATCACTTCTTGCATGGATTTGGGCATCATAATCACTTCTCCGTCGCGTCAAAGTTGGGTCCCGGCGAAGATAGTGCAAAATCACGATAACAGAGTTTCGGATCCGAAATGAGTCCGAATCGCATCTGAACACAACAAGAAAGATCCGGGTTGCTTGCCACACATTTGTCCATGCATAATTCGATTTTCATGCCTCTTCGGCACCGTTTGGGCCACGGTTGGAAATTTCCGCCATTTGGCATGCTCGTGCACCTTTTTCATGAACCCCGATTCGGACAGTTAGAAGTTGAGGATCTGGGACCCCATGAAGTTCTCGCAACACGTCAAAGTTGGGTCCCGACGAAGATAGTGCAAAATCGCCATAACAGAGTTTCGGGTCCGAAATGAGTCCGAATCGCATCTGAACACAAGACAGATCCGGAATGCTTGCCACACATTTGTCCATGCATGATTCGAATTTCATGCCTCTTCGGTGCCGTTTGGGCCACGGTTGGAAATTTTCGCCATTTGGCACGCTCCTGCATCTTTTTCGAGAACCCGGATTCGGACAGTTAGAAGTTGAGGATCTGGGACCCCATCAGAGAACGGACCACATGGACATGTGCTAGGAAAATTGCTCTATGTCCACATCACTCCGTGCACGGATTTGGGCATCGCAATCAGTTCTCCAAAGTCAAGATAGTGCAAAATCGCCATAACAGAGTTTCGGATCCGAAATGAGTCCAAATCGCATCTGAACACAATAAGAAAGATCCGGGTTTCTTGCCACACATTTGTCCATGCATGATTCCATTTTCATGCCTCTTCGGCGCCGATTGGTCCCTTTTGGAAATTTATGTCATTTGGCACGCTCGTGCATCTTTTTCGAGAACTCGGATTCGGACAGTTAGAAGTTGAGGATCTGGGACACCATGAGAGAACAGACCACATGGACTTGTGCTAGGGAAGTTGTTGTATGTCCACATCACTCCGTGCATGGATTTGGCATAGCAATCACTTCTCCCAGCACGTCAAAGTTGGGTCCCGACGAAGATAGTGCAAAATCGCCATAACAGAGTTTCGGGTCCAAAATGAGTCCAAATCGCATCTGAACACAACAAGAAAGATCCGGGTTGCTTGCCACAAATTTTTCCATGCATGATTCTAATTTCATGCCTCTTCGGCGCCGTTTGGGCCATGGTTGGAAATTTTTGCCATTTGGCACGCTCGTGCATCTTTTTCGAGAACCTGGATTTGTACAGTTAGACGAGTGAGGATCCGGGACCCCATCAGAGAATGGACCACATGGACTTGTGCTAGGGAAGTTGCTTTATGTCCACATCACTCCGTGCATGGATTTGGGCATCGCAATCTGTTCTCCCAACACGTCAAAGTTGGGTCCTGGCCAAGACAGTGCAAATTCGTCATAACAGAGTTTTCGATCCGAAATGAGTTCGAATCATATCTAAACACAACAAGAAAGATCCGGGTTGCTTGCCACACATTTGTCCATGTATGATTCAATTTTCATACCTCTTCGGCGCCATTTGGGTCCCTGTTGGATATTTCAGCCATTTGGCATGCTCATGCATCCTTTTTCGAGAACTCGGATTCGGACAGTTATTAGAAGTTGAGAATCCGGGACCCCATCAGAGAAGAACGGGCAACATGGACTTGTGCTAGGGAAGTTGCTCTATGTCCACATCACTCCGTGCACGGATTTGGGCATCGCAATCACTTCTCCCAGTGTGTCAAAGTTGGCTCCCAGGGCCATTCAACACACTTCTTTATCTCCTTGGTTCTCGTCATGGCCTCTTCTTGGAGTAATTGGTTTTGTTGATTTGCATGGTACACAGCTAGATCAATGCATTCTAGCTCTACCACATGATAGAGCTAGACCTCAAATGCAATTCTAGCTTCACCACATGGTAGAGCTAGACCTCAAAGCAGTCTAGCTCTACGATGTGGTCTAGGTTGGATACAGCTCTACCACGTGGTGGAGCTAGATCAAATGCAATTCTAGCTTCTTGGTTCTTGTCATGTGAAGTAGATCTCTTCTTGGAGTAATTGATTTTGTTGATCTGCAAGCATGGTACACAGTTAGATCGATGCATTCTAGCTACACCACATGGTAGAGCTAGATCGGATGCAATTGTATCTCCTTGGTTCTCGTCATGTGAAGTAGGTCTCTTCTTAGAGTAATTGGTTTTGTTGATCTGCATGGTACACAGCTAGATCCGGGTTGCTTGCTACACATTTTTCCATGCATGATTAGAATTTCATACCTCTTCGGGGCCATTTGGGCCACGGTTGGAAATTTCTGCCATTTGAGCCACGGTTGGAAATTTTCGCCATTTGGAACACTCGTTCATCTTTCTCGAGAACCCGGATTCGAACAGTTAGAAGTTGAGGATCCGAGACCCCATCAGAGAACAGACCACACGGACTTGTGCTAGGGAAGACATTGCTCTATGTCCACATCAGTCCGTGCATCGATTTGGGCATCGCAATCACTTCTCCCAGCGCGTCAAAGTTGGGTCCCGGCAAAGATAGTGCAAAATCGCCATAATAGAGTTTCGGATCCGAAATGAGTCCGAATCGCATCTGAACACAACAAGAAAGATCCGGGTTGCTTGCCACACATTTGTCCATGCATGATTCAAATTTCATGCCTCTTCGGCGCTCTTTGGGCCACGATTGGAAATTTCTGCCATTTGGCACGCTCGTGCATCTGTTTCGAGAACCCGGATTCGGACAGTTAGAAGTTGAGGATCCGGGACCCCATCAGAGAATGGACCACATAGACTTGTGCTAGGGAAGTTGCTCTATGTCCACATCACTCCGTGCACGTATTTGGACATCGCAATCACTTCTCCCAGCGCATTAAAGTTGGGTCCCGGTGAAGATAGTGCAAAATCGCCACAACAGAGTTTCGGATCCGAAATGAGTCCGAATCGCATCTGAACACAACAAGAAAGATCCGGGTTGGTTACCACACATTTGTCCATGCATGATTCGAATTTCATTCCTCTTCGGTGCCGTTTGGGTCACGGTTGGAAATTTTCACCATTTGGCACGCTCGTACATCTTTTTCGAGAACTCGGATTCGTACAGTTAGACGTTGAGGATCCGAGACCCCATCAGAGAACGGACCACATGGACTTGTGCTAGGAAAGTTGCTTTATGTCCACATCACTCCGTGCATGGATTTGGGCATCGCAATCAGTTCTCCCAGCACGTCAAAGTTGGGTCCCGGCCAATGGGTCGCGGCCAAGATAGTGCAAATTCGTCATAATAGAGTTTTCGATCTGAAATGAGTCCGAATCATATCTAAACACAACAAGAAAGATCCGGGTTGCTTGCCACACATTTGTCCATGTATGATTCGATTTTCATGCCTCTTCGGCGCCGTTTGGGCCCCTATTGGATATTTTCGCCATTTGGCACGCTCATGCATTTTTTTCGAGAACCCGGATTCGGACAGTTATTAGAAGTTGAGAATCCGGGACCCCATCAGAGAAGAATGGACAACATGGACTTGTGCTAGGGAAGTTGCTCTATGTCCACATCACTCCGTGCACAGATTTGGGCATCGCAATCACTTCTCCCAGCACGTCAAAGTTGGCTCCCAGGGCCATTCAACACACTTGTTTATCTCCTTGGCTCTTGTCATGGCCTCTTCTTGGAGTAATTGGTTTTGTTGATTTGCATGGTACACAGCTAGATCAATGAATTCTAGCTCTACCACATGATAGAGCTAGATCTCAAATGCAATTCTAGCTCCACCACTTGGTAGAGCTAGACCTCAAAGCAGTCTAGCTCTATGATCTGGTCTAGGTTGGATACAGCTCTACCACGTGGTAAAGCTAGATCAAATGCAATTCTAGCTTCTTGGTTCTTGTCATGTGAAGTAGATCTCTTCTTGGAGTAATTGATTCTGTTGATCTGCATGGTACACAGTTAGATCGATGCATTCTAGCTACACCACATGGTAGAGCTAGATCGGATGCAATTGTAGCTCCTTGGTTCTCGTCATGTGAAGTAGGTCTCTTCTTAGAGTAATTGGTTTTGTTGATCTGCATGGTACACAGCTAGATCCGGGTTGCTTGCCACACATTTTTACATGCATGATTAGAATTTCATGTCTCTTCGGTGCCATTTGGGCCACGGTTGGAAATTTCTGCCATTTGGGCCACGGTTGAAAATTTTCGCCATTTGGCACACTCGTTCATCTTTTTCGAGAACCCGGATTCGAACAGTTAGAAGTTGAGGATCCGGGACCCCATCAGAGAATAGACCACACGGACTTGTGCTAGGGAAGACGTTGCTCTATGTCCACATCACTCCGTGCATGGATTTGGGCATCGCAATCACTTCTCCCAGCACATCAAAGTTGGGTCCCGACAAAGATAGTGCAAAATCCCCATAACAGAGTTTCGGATCCGAAATGAGTCCGAATCGCATCTGAACACAACAAGAAAGATCCGGGTTACTTGCCACATGTTTGTCCATGCATGATTCGATTTTCATGCCTCTTCGGTGCCGTTTGGGCCACGGTTGAAAATTCCCGCCATTTGCCACGCTCGTGCATCTTTTTCGAGAACCCGGATTCGGACACTTAGAAGTTAAGGATCCCAGACCCAATCAGAGAATGGACCACATGAACTTGTGCTAGGGAAGTTGCTCTATGTCCACATCACTCCGTGCATGGATTTGGACATCGCAATCACTTCTCTCAGCGCGTCAAAGTTGGGTTCTGATGACGAAGATAGTTCAAAATCGCCATAACAGGGTTTCAGATCCGAAATGAGTCCGAATCGCATCTAAACACAACAAGAAAGGTCCGGGTTACTTGCCACACATTTTTCCATGCATGATTCGAATTTCATGCCTCTTCGGTGCTGTTTGGGCCACGGTTGGAAATTTCCGCCAATTGGCACGCTCGTGCATCTTTTTCGAGAACCCGGATTCGGACAGTTAGAAGTTGAGGATCTGGGACCCCATCAGAGAACGGACCACACGGACTTGTGCTAGGGAAGTTGCTCTATGTCCACATCACTCCGTGCACGGATTTGGGCATCGCAATCACTTCTCCCAGCGCGTCGAACTTGGGTCCCGGCGAAGATAGTGCAAAATCCCCATAACAGAGTTTCGGATCTGAAATGAGTCCGAATCGCATCTGAACACAACAAGAAAGATCCGGGTTGGTTGCGACACATTTGTCCATGCATGATTCAATTTTCATGTCTCTTCGGTAATTTTTGATATTTGCAACACTCGTGCATCTTTTTCGAGAACCCGGATTCGGACAGTTAGAAGTTGAGGATCTGGGACCCCATGAGAGAACGGACCACACGGACTTGTGCTAGGGAAGTTGCTCTATGTCCACATCACTCCGTGCATGGATTTGGGCATCGCATGCAGTTCTCCCCGCGCTTCAAAGTTGGGTCCCAAAGCGAAGATAGTGCAAAATCGCCATAACAGAGTTTCGGGTCTGAAATGAGTCCGAATCGCATCTAAACACAACAAGAAAGATCCGGGTTCCTTTCCAAACATTTGTCCATGCATGATTCGAATTTCATACCTCTTCCGCGGCGCCGCCGGACCACGGTTGGAAATTTTCACCATTTGGCACGCTCTTGCATCTTTTTCAAGAACCGGGATTCAGATAGTTAGAAGTTGAGGATCCCGGACCCCATCAGAGAACGGACCACATGGACTTGTGCTAGGGAAGTTGCTCTATGTCCACATCACTCCGTGCATGGATTTGGACATCGCAATCACTTCTCTCAGCGCGTCAAAGTTGGGTTCCGACGAAATAGTGCAAAATCGCCATAACAGAGTTTCGGATCCGAAATGAGTCCGAATCGCATCTGAACACAACAAGAAAGATCCGGGTTGCTTGCCACACATTTTCCATGCATGATTCGAATTTCATGCCTCTTCGATGCCGTTTGGGCCACGGTTGGAAATTTTCGCCGATTGGCACTCCGTGCATCTTTTTCGAGAATCCGGATTCGGACAGTTAGAAGTTGAGGATCCGGGACCCTATCAGAGAACCGACCACACGGACTTGTGCTAGGGAAGCTGCTCTATGTCCACATCACTCCGTGCACGGATTTGGGCATCGCAATCACTTCTCCCAGCGTGTCAGAGTTGGGTCCCGATGAAGATAGTGCAAAATCGCCATAACAGTGTTTCGGGTCCGAAATGAGTCCGAATCGCATCCGAACACAACAAGAAAGATCGGGGTTTCTTGCCAAACATTTTTTCATGCATGATTCGATTTTCATGCCTCTTCGGCGCCTTTGGGCCACAGTTGGAAATTTCCGCCATTTACCTTGCTCGTGCATCTTTTTCGAGAACCCGAATTCGGACAGTTAGAAGTTGAGGATCTGGGATCCCATGAGAGAACAGACCACATGGACTTGTGCTAGGGAAGTTGCTCTATGTCCACATCACTCCATGCATGTATTTGGGCATCGCAATCCGTTCTCCTTGCGCTTCAAAGTTGGGTCCCGGGGAAGATAGTGCAAAATTGCCATAAAAGAGTTTCGGGTACGAAATGAGTCCGAATCGCATCTAAACACAACAACAAAGATCCGGGTTTCTTTCCACACATTTGTCCATGCATTATTCGAATTTCATGCCTCTTCGGTGCCGTTTGGGCCACGGTTGGAAATTTCTGCCATTTGGCACGCTCGTGCATCTTTTTCAAGAACCCGGATTCGGACAGTTAGAAGTTGAGGATCCGGGACCCCATCAGAGAACAGACCACATGGACTTGTGCTAGGGAAGTTGCTCTATGTCCACATCACTCCGTGCATGTTTTTGGACATCACAATCACTTCTCCCAGCACGTCAAAGTTTGGTCCTGGCGAAGATAGTGCAAAATCGCCATAACAGAGTTTCGGATCCGAAATGAGTCTGAATCGCATCTGAACACAACAAGAAAGATCCGGGTTGCTTGCCACACATTTTTCCATGCATGATTTGAATTTCATGCCTCTTCGGCGCTCTTTGGGCCACGGTTGGAAATTTCTGCCATTTGGCACGCTCGTGCATCTTTTTCGAGAACCCGGATTCGGACAGTTAGAAGTTGAGGATACGGGACCCCATCAGAGAACAGACCACACAGACTTGTGCTAGGGAAGTTGCTCTATGTCCACATCACTCCGTGCACGTATTTGGGCAATCAATTCTCCCAGCACGTTAAAGTTGGGTCCCGACGAGGATAATGCAAAATCGCCACAATAGAGTTTCGGATCCGAAATGAGTCCGAATCGCATCTGAACACAACAAGAAAGATCCGGGTTGGTTACCACACATTTTTCCATGCGTGATTCGATTTTCATGCCTCTTCGGTGCCGTTTGGGCCACGGTTGGAAATTTCTGCCATTTGGCACGCTAGTGCATCTTTTTCGAGAACCCGGATTCGGACATTTAGAAGTTAAGGATCTGGGACCCCATGAGAGAACGAACCACACGGACTTGTGCTAGGGAAGTTGCTCTATGTCCACATCACTCCGTGCATGGATTTGGGCATCGCAATCAGTTCTCCTAGCACGTCAAAGTTGGGTCCCGGCGAAGATAGTGTAAAATCACCATAACAGAGTTTCGGGTCCGAAATGAGTCCGAATCGCATCTAAGATCGGGGTTGCTTGCCACACATTTGTCCATGCATGATTTGAATTTCATGCCTGTTCGGCGCCGTTTGGGCCACGGTTGCAAATTTTTGCCATTTGGCACGCTTTTGCATCTTTTTCGAGAACCCGGATTCGGACAGTTAGAAGTTGAGGATCCGGGACCCCAACAGAGAACGGACCACACGGACTTGTGCTAGGGAAGTTGCTCTATGTCCACGTCACTCCGTGGATGGATTTGGGCATCGGAATCAGTTCTCCCAGCGCGTCAAAGTTGGGTCCCGACGAAGATCACGCTAGACCTCGAATTAATTGTAGCTCCACCACATGGTAGAGCTAGACCTCAAAGCATTCTTGCTCTACAATGTGGTCTAGGTAGAACATAGCTCTACCGCGTGGTAGAGCCAGATCAAATGTAATTCTAGCTCCTTGGTTCTCATCATGGTTTCTTCTTGAAGTGATTGGTTTTGTTGATTTGCATGGTACACAGCTAGATCAATGCATTCTAGCTCTACCACATGGTAGAGCTAGACCTCAAATGCAATTCTAGCTCCACCACATGGTAGAGCTAGATCTTAAAGCATTCTAGATCTATGATGTGGTCTAGGTCGATGCATTCTAGCTCCATTACATGGTAGAGCTAGATCGAATGCCATTGTAGCTCCTTGGTTCTCGTCATGTGTAGTTGGTCTCTTCTTATAGTAATTGGTTTTGTTGATCTGCATGATACACAGCTAGATCGATGAATTCTAGCTCCACCACATGGTAGAGCCAGACCTGAAACGCTATTCTAGCTCCACCACATGGTAGAGCTAGACCTCAAAGCATTCTAGCTCTACCATGTGGTCTAGGTAGAATACAGCTCTACCACATGGAATAGTTAGATCAAATACAATTCTAATAATTGGTTTTGTTGATCTGCATGGTACATTAGGGAAAAACGGAGCTCATTTTGGGGCCCTGTAAGAAATTCACTATTTTTCGATTTATTTCTCTCCTAAAAGATCTCAAAAATAATAAAATATGGAAACGTGGCTCAGAACTGTCAGTAAGGACCACTGAACTGTCAGTTCAGAAAAGAATAAGATAATCTTTTGTCTAACTAACACGATTTTGCATTAAATATCTCCTTAATTTTTTTTGTTTCTCGAAGATTTCGTATCTCTTTTGACGACGTGTGCAGGCCTCTCATAAAGAATCCATCACTGAACTTAATGATTGTATGGATACCACCACACTTCCACAATTCATGTTACAAAAAGACTATGAGATTGAAAAGCCAACTTTGCAACCTCAGAAGCACAAAAATGGCCGATACTAGTGAAGTACAATCTCAGAAGAAGCGATTATATCATCTTCACATCGACTTAGAAGAACAATATGCTCCAGCACAAAAAAGACGAAAGGATACGGTGCTAAATGCTCAACAACGGGAAAATATGAGAAGAGAAGGGCTCCAACATATTGACTTATGGTGTGATGGAAGTATATATCCAAAATGTCTAGTACAAAACTCTACACCTCCATTTGTCAATCCAACCACACTATTGAGGTTTGCGGGCGATGGACAAAATGGACTTCTTGGTTATATTTCAGCACAGTCTGCATTTGCAGAAACATATAAAACAATGTACCTACAAGAAAAGGGAGCCAGGATTCAAGAGATAGCTATTCGTGCAAAATTGGAGCAGCAGTTGCAGAATGAAATTGAGGAGCATTCAAAGAGTAAAAAAGAGTTAACAAGATCAAGAAGGAAGAGAACCATGCTTGGAGACAGACAACGAAGTAGGAAGATTAAAAACATTGCAAATTTGAAAGCTGGGACTAGTGGATGCAAGCGAAGAATTCAGGAAGCAAGGTTAGTTTGCAATTTTTTATTTTTTAAACTCAAAAATACTCTCAAATGACTATATGTATTTTGTCCACTAATACAAAACAGGATTGGAAGTGTTGAATAATATAGGCATATTGTGTTGTTACTATATTGTTACTATAGGAAATTATTGGAGCCTGCAAAAGAAAATATGGATCCCAACCTTCTTCCAGTTAAACAAATGAAAGGATTGCTTTCTTGTGGTGTAGCAAAAGGTTTGATTGAAGAAAAAAAATACAAAACAATCAAACGCAATGTTGTAGAGGACTTTATATCCAATAATCAAGTTGATGGTACTACAATCCAAGAGGCTCTTGATGTTAGTGGAGTTAGCAGGAAGGGATATAGTTCGATTTTCCATGCGATATCCTCAACTTTGAGAGATCAAAGGATTAAACGAGTTTTACTGCCAAATCCAGCAACAGTGTGGAAGATAAGAGGTCATTTGAATGAAAGTATAGATGGACCATATATCCATATTGAAGATATATTTCATGGTGCTAAAGGAACCACTGTGTATGACCCTTGGAACAATATATTTGTAGATCTACAACAACTTCAAAGAAGAATGGTCGAGTTTTATGGAATAACATTTGAAGAGTGCAAAGGCATTTTGAAATTTGTTATCAAACTGGATGAGTGTGAGGTTGTAAAGGAAAAGAAAATGGAAAGGATTACTATCACATTGATGAATGGAGCACTTGATACATCATTGAATGAAGCGAGTTCGAAGTATTTTAGTGTGCAGTCGGAGAAACACGTATGGTGGTTGGGCTCATTCCAGGTATGATCATTTTTTATTTTGTACTTGATTTTAGTCAATGTTTTCAAATCTTTTATAGTAAGACTTTTGTTTTGTATAATCACAGGTAAAGACAGAAGACCATGAAACACTAGATTGGGTGTTTCACCACACGGAAATACCAAGAATAGTTAAAAGACAGGTGCAAGGAGAGAATCTCCATGTTGCAGGAAAAGGTGATTTTCAAGTAGAGTGGCACATGGCGGGGGATCTTAAAACACTTAAGTGCATGTATAACGTTAGTAAAGGAGGTAACTCAAAGTCTCCTTGTCTTTACTGCAAAGAATCAGCGCACGTAATGGATTCTAAATGGTGGAAGAGAGCACCTAATAGAGATAAAGTTGACCCTGACTTCAAGGCCATTCTTGACATTCCACTATGTAATGTTCACATATGCACATTGCATGCTCTATGTCAAATTATTGAGAAATTGGTATTTTTGTATATTGGATTTGCTTGGAAACTCCGTCCCGAAAGAAGTAGAAAGGATGCTCTTCATGCATTGGAAAAAGTGTTATCCGATATAGGTCTGCATGGAGGTGATGTTCATATCACAAAGGATTTTAAAAAGTCTAGCAATGGCAAGGAGGTACCAATCAAGCCCTCTATTGGTGGTGTTAAGGCAAGAAGATTCTTGTCTCGACCCAAACACAATAGTAAGCAAGTAAGGCAAGGTAGAACAGTTTCAAGGATTAGTTATGGATTGTGGAAGCAAGTCCATAATGCCGTGAAAGATCATGAGGCAGATGGGGAAGCACGAAATGTGAAGGCAGAGGTGTGGAGGTCTCTTGATCAACTTTTCATGTTCTGTGACAATGTAACATGGACAAAGAGTGATTACAAGAACTTTGAAGAGGCAATAAAACATTTTGGGAAGTCAATGAAAGACGTATGGACAGCCTGCAATATAACTCACTACATGGTAAAGTGATGTCTTCTTCTTTTACTTAAGTGTGATCCTCTTTTCTTTTATAACTTACTATGCATTCTTATGTCTTTGTGAAAACAGTATATCATCTACAACCACCTTCCCTATTTTGTCAAAAAGTATGGATGCCCAGCAATTTGGTCTACCCAAGGCATGGAGAAGTCTCACTACATGGCACGTAATGCATTTTTCAGACACACACAACACTATGGAGGGAGTCGAAAGGCAAATAGTCTGAAGGAAGTCTTCCAATGGTTTTACCGAGGCATTCTACAAAGGCTGCATGCTAAAACAAAAGTTGCTAGCTCCAAAGTCAAGCTTGCTTTTATTCTAGCCCAAAAGCAAAGACGAAGACAAACTTTGGACAATTCAATGGCAGCAGAGAGACATAGACAGTGGAGGGATTCGAAGATATTTAGAAACCATAAATGGACAAGTAAACATGAATAGCAGTTTGTAACTTATTGGTGTTATGTCCACATGTTTTCAAACTCAATCAATAGATTTTTATTCTGTGGAACAAGTGACTCTTGGTGTAATGCCTATATGTTTTGAGACTCCATCAAAAGTAAGTCTTTTGTGAAACATGTGATCTATATTAACAAGCATCAATACATCCATATATTAACACACAAAAAATTCAATCAATACTACTTAATTATGCTAGACATACGGTTGATCCTTACCAATAAAATACTGAGTGTCAAACACTTTTAGAAGCTTTTGAGTGTGGGAAGAGTACTGAAGTGTCGTACGGTGATGGGACAAATGCAAAAGGGTACTGATCGTCCATACGGACAAGGAACTGATGAGGATCAAAGACTTTGTACAAATCAATTCAACTTCAACATAATGTTTGTGCTAAATTTGATGACTAAATCCTATTACTCCCAAGGCTTGCGAGTCGAAACTCTCTTTTTGAACTTGATTGGACTCTTTTTCTTCCTTATTGGCTTGATGTCGACTTTCTGTTTATCAATGCTTGCCTCTGTTGCTTGTCTGAGAGGGGTATCCTTGTCTTCAGCTATCTCCACGTGTTCTTCTTCTTGGATTGTGTGGCCTGATGCAATCATGGGTGGCTCTCGAAACCTTATGAGCTTGTGTTTTCCATAGCCCTCTAGACATTTGGGCTCCTTAACACCACATGCTAATGCATAAGAAGTGTAAGACAAAAAGTAAGAGGCCCTAGAGGCCTGCTTATTCACATAATCCCCAAATATATCTATGGCGGACAACCTCTCTATGCTAATGCATAAGAAGTGTAAGACAAAAAGTAAGAGGCCTTAGAGGCCTGCTTATTCACATAATCCCCAAATATATCTATGGCGGACAACCTCTCTATTAAAATGATCTTTTCCTTTTGCCATGGAAGATCATGTCCACCTAATACCCTAGACAAACATTTGAAGAAGTAAACAGTGGCTTCTCCATTGTTGCTCAACTGCCTATGGTAAATCAAGATCTTAGCACTGCCTAGATCATGAATATAATGAGCTAGGCTTGACATTTTGCCAAACCGAGCTGGCCTGCTTCCACTTGATCTCTGGAGGAATGTGTCATCCTCAATTTGTAGCTGCCATATATCAAAAGATTATAGTGAGACAATGATACATAACTACAAAACATTTAAACACAACATAAAGTATTTGATTTGAAGTAATAATATCATACCCTCTCATTTTCATCAGCAACAAGAAGTTCATCTTTCCAAAGATTTATTCCTCTCCCCTCCAGTCCAACCTCTTCTTTAAGTTTTTCCTTATGAAGTGATGAGAGATTCATAGCTTCCTGGGTGAGCTGGGGAAGGCAGCTTCATCTGGCTCTTGGAAACTTTCAGCCTCTTTGAAACAAATAGAAAGGGCCTCTGCAGGATCAAAGGTTGTTTCCAAAGCTAGCAGTGAATGGTCATCCTCTATGCCAACCTCCTTGTCAAGCCTTGAAGCCTGGGCAATAAGGGAAATGGCATAGTCCTCCCTCAAATTGAACATACACTCTATATCATGGAGGAAAACATAATCTTTACCACCAATCAAGACACCTCGAAGCAAGGGCACTGCATAGTTGCTGCTCTGAACATCAAAATCTTCAACTGGCTGTGCTGCCCTAAGAGTTTCAGTCCTCAGTTGAACAAGGTCAAGAGCAGCCACTTGCAGCCCCTCATCCTCGAGGTTGATATCTTCTTCCTGCTCTGCCATATCTGTTGCCATAGGAATATCCTCTTTTACCTCCGCTACAGATATATCTTCTTCTTCAGTATCCTGCCCTTGCTCTTCTAGAGATTGCTGTTGAAAGACAATGTACATAAGGAATGCCATGTTTTCCTCAAGCACTCTACACTTTCTGGTGTGCAAGTTACAGCTGAATTTATATTCCTCAGGCAGGCTGTCAAACCTTCTATTTACATGGTACCTCAGCTTGTCAATGGAGACAATATGATTTAAATGCACAAAAACCTTTTCACCTTCCACAATCCTTCCTGCCTCTGTTAGTTGTTTGAAGATATCCCAATGGTCTGAAAGGAAATCTCTGTGATGGTCTAAGAGAGAGCTCATAGTGAACTCTCTGTTGAAAATACTGTGGTATATGTGGAAGTTCCTTTGAGCCTTGCACTTGTGAAGAAAGTCAAATAGGAGCAAATCTAGAGATTTGTCCTCTTCTGGTTCCCTTTGTTTTGAAAGGGAAGAGTCACCTTTCTGCTCTAGTCTCTTGCTTTTGCCTGAAGCAAAATTTATATAACATGAATTCTATATGCTCACATATGCAATCAGATAATGTATAGGATATCACCAAACAAAACTCTTCATAAGCACACATGAATCACCTGGTGATTGCTGTGGTCTGAGTATAGCAGCAGAAAAGTCCAACTTCCTCTTGAAAGGAGGGGCCTGAGGATCAACTGTTCCAAAGCAAAAACATTTCTCATCATCAAGAAAGACATCTCCATGGACATAGAAAGCAAAACAATGAGCAAACAGTAAAAACCAGAAGAGACACAAGACTTTGTAACAAAACGCGATGCAGAATCATTTGAAAAATGTAAAGTGCTCTCCTCGCATTTTGTTGCAAATTCTAAATTTCTACTGACATCCATTTCCAATCAAGTGCTAAGGATATCTCACAATGTTCAGGACAGTAAATGATGCAAGGAGGAATTCCCCAGTGCAAAAGAGATTAAAAGAAGGAGGAAAAAATAAAAACTGAAACAAATATCAGAATTTGCAGGAAAACGCGATTTCGAGCATTTGGAAAATGTAAACCACTATAATCGCATTTTGTTGCAAAATTCAAAATCCTACTCATATCCATCTCTAATCAAATCCTAGGGTGATCTGCTAGATTTCTAGGCACTGAGACTTAAGAATTCTACAGATGGAAGAAATATATATCAGAAAACATTGGAAAGGGTATAGATCTCTGACCTTTCTTTTCCTCTTCCATACTGTTGGAATAGCCCTGGAGATTCTCCTGCTCTCTTCCAAAATTGAGATGTAGCACTGGTAACCTGGAGATCTGGTAATGGTAGTAGTCTTCAGACAGGTTGCAGAGTGGATGGAGTGTGTTGGGTAGAAAGTGGTCAAAGTGGGAAAGAAAAGGATGATGGGAGGGTGCTGGCAGGGATGGAATACGGGGAGGGAAAAGTGTTAGTGGATCTAATTATGAAATCATGATTGGCACAATTTCCAAGGCAAAAAGTGACCCATAAATTTCAAATTCCAAAAGATCTGGTGGGACCCACACGTGTTAAAAAACGACTATATCTCACACGTGTGGTATTTAATAACTCCATTATTTGTATTTTGTAATAATCTACTCTCCTAACTCAGTTCTCTTGCATCTCTACCTCCCTACTCTACACCATCAGCATCCAGACCAGCAGAGGTTCTGCAGAGGTTCATACCCAGCACAGGATACTCATCATTAGTACAGCACACTTGCAGATAGCTTCCAGGTTAGTAAGAAAATCTTTTTCCTTTTCTTCTTGTTTAATAGTATATTAGGGTAAGGAATTGATTGATGTGATGTAGGTTACATATTATGATAAATATTATATGCATTTTTTAGATTTTCTCCACTGCATGTAGAAGCAGGAAGACTTTTTATTTGGGCCTGTTGAATGAGAGTCTGATCACTTCTTGATGTCCATAGGCTCAATCCATGTTGCACCAAGCTGCATACACACTGAAATGACTAAAAGCATGCTGAAGTATGTTGTCTCTAAAATTTGCAGCAAAACGCGAGGAGAGGATTTTAGAAATCTCAAAATAGTCCAAATCGCATTTTGTTGCAAATTTTAAAATGCTTCTTCATCCACCCATTTCAAGCCTGCATTGTTCTTCTATAAACTCAATACATATTGTTTATAGTTGGAAAGATAGAGAATTCATCATATGAATGCAATAGCATGTTGTTTGAAGTATTTGCAGAAAAACGCGATTTTGAGCTGTTTCAAATTTCAAATCATCATAATCGCGTTTTGTTGCAAATTGTTCAATTTTGCTTTATCCAATTTGTCATCACCTTCTTTAATCATTCTATGTTCTCCATGTTTCTAATCTTTTACTATTGCTTTGTATGGACCTTTTCAGAGTGATGGCAAGAACCAAGGCAACTGCAAGGAGGTCTGGCAAGGGGCCAGGACTTGCAGCAGCAGCAGCTGGGGCTGATGTCAAGGAAACTAGTGTGCCTACAGAAGGAAGAGTTGCACATGGCAGGAAGAGGAAGCCAATGAGCATGTTGCAGCAAAAGTCCAAGAGGTTAAAGCATTCTGCTGGTGTGCTAAAGGAGATCAGGAAACAGCAAAAAGCTATAGGCTTTGCAATCCCCAAGGCACCTTTTCAGAGGCTAGTGAGAGAAATCTGTGATAGCTGGCACCTTGGTTTTAGGTGGAACAGGACTGCCATTCTTTCCTTACAGGAAATGGCAGAGGATTACTTGGAGAAGTACTTTGAAGATGCAATGCTTGTAGCAGCCCATGCTCACAGGGTAACTCTGATGGCCAAGGACTTCAACACATTGTCCAGAGTGAGGTGGAGGTATGACAAGCTGGTCCATCCTGTGGAATGGCAGGACATTAAAATGAGAGACATATTATTAATTCCACCTACAAGGAAATTGAAGGCAGACAAGGTGAAGGTTGTTGAAGTGACCCACTCAATGAGCACCAGAGGGAAAGCTGCTTATGAGGAGTCACTGAAGCAGCAAATAGAGGAATCCAAATCTGCTATAAATGTGGAGACTGTACAGATGGAGCTACAGATACAGAGAAGGTTGCAGGAGCTGGGCCCTAATATAGTTGTCCATATTGAAGATGATTTTTCAGAGAATAATTTTGACTTGACAAGAGCATGCTTGGCAGCATTGGCTCATAAGAATGAGTATTGCTCAGATACTATCATTCTTGCAATGCTCTAGTAAGTGTCTTTTATTTTACATTTGTTTGCAAAACAATCCTTATTGTACCTCCTCCCTTACACCTTATTAATTATTGTTTTATCCAATGTAGCATGATGAGAAGCTGGCTGAACCATGCTGTACAGCATACAGTTTATATTATTGATCCTGCAATTTCCTTCAAGTTAAGAGATCCAAAGGAAACTCCCATGGATATTTCCAATTGGTTCAGACACTGTGATTTTGATCATGTAGATATTTTGCTACTTCCATACCATAACAAGTATGTGTGTGGCTGCTTCTTTTGGGATTTTCCTTCAAGATTGAGTACTCTTGTAGCCTTTGATTTCTTAATGCTTTTTTCCTTATGCAGTGACCACTGGAGCTTTGCTTCTATTGACATCCAGCAGAAGCAATGCTTTTTATTCAACTCTCTTAGAAACACACACAGAGAGGTTAAATTGTAAGTGGTTTGTGTGCTATTTTTAACTTTAAACTTCATTATTTGGATTTAATGCACACTAACTGAATTATATGTATTGCAGTTGTATTAGAAGACTTCTAGATGCATTGGATCAGTGTCCTCCTAATGTCAATCTTTTGGATTCAATAGAGCCAATAGATTTAGAGGTCGAAAGTTGCTCCCTCTACTGATGTCTATTTCATGCTATGCCTTTGAACTTATTGAATAATTTTATTTTGTTCAAACATTAACAGTTTCTAACATATCTTTCCAACTATCCAGACACCACAACAAGATGATTCAAGTAGCTGTGGCTGGAGAGTGCTGATTAGTGCCAAATATATACTTTCAAGCTATTTTGAGATAGGACAGCCAGAGCTTGTAAGAAAAAATAATTTTCATTTAGCTTCAAAAAATTTGATATTGGTACAAAGTGTTCTAAATCATCATATCTCATTGCAGATGAGAGAAGATAGCTTCAACTCGAGCTATGTGTATAGTTTCAGAGCTGATATAATTTGGAAGTTTTTGAAGTATGCCTTCCCCAAACCTATTGTACCAGCTACTGTCGAGTTAGGTGAGAGCTCTAAAGTCCGAGAAGGTGTCATACACCTTGATGACACAGATGATGCAGATGTGGTGCCACAAGAACAAGGACCTAGTGCTGATGAGGAGAAGCCACAAGAACAAGGACCTGCTGCTGCTGATGTTATTGAGGAAATGATGGAGCAACAGCAAACAGATGCTCCAGGGGTAGTAGAGGAGACAATGGAGCAGCACCAAGAGACTGTACATGACAAGATGGAGCAACAGAAAGTAGATTCTCCAAATAAAGATGATACGGTGAGCTTGGACCATGTAGAGCAGCCTCTAGATCAGCCTGTAGATAAATAGAAAATTGTTGTCAAGAATATGTTCTACATATGTAATTAAACACTTCTGTACAGAATTTTACATTTCTGAATATAATACCTTTGTTTATGGAGTCTGTGTTATCTCAATTTAAAAATTTTCAATGTCTTTGCATTTTATTGATCTCTCTCTTCTTTTGAGCACCTACAAAAAAGCAATATGAAACAATAGGGTAAAGTAAAGTAATAGCAGTGCTTAATGAGACTAGGATAAGTCACATGGTATACCTTCTTATTGTTGTAGATAAATAAAAAGTCCTTTGAAATAGAACCTTCTGTCTCAAATAGAATGTCATTGCGCAATTGAGCTAGGGAGCAACATTGTCTTAATGTGATATTGACTAGCACATCACCATTCTCAACAACATCAATATCAAGAAGTTTATTTTCTGCACCAAAAGAATCTTCATCTTGATCCATAGGGACTAGTTTTGTACCTAGCATTCGACTGCGCTTATAATAAAAAGAAAAAATGAAATTTTGTGATGCAACCATGTACTTCAGTTGCATAGAAGGTTGGACAACCTCACAAAACACTGAACTACATGTCTTCTTATCCCAACCTTTATCCAAAAATTGTGGCATGCATGCCAGACTTGTTGCTTTAACTGTGAACATTGTTTTTGAAACCTTCACTGGAAAGGTATTAAACAAGTCTACAAAAACTGTGAGAGGCATGCACAAAGAAATTTTTATTATCCTTGTGGCAATATTGGGCCTCAGAGCTTTCTGTACTTCTTTGAAAAGCTTGGCTCTATATGCCTCTGTAACACTAAAATGTGGGAGAGGCCAATCCACTGAATTCCATGGTGGAAGGTCTTGTTTTCTTAACACACCATGTGTGTTTACATTGTCCAGCAACTGATAAAAATGATCAGTAAAAAATATACCGGATTGAGCTAGCTCTGTTGCACATCGACCTTCGTATTGTTGTTCTCCTATCGATCCATGCAAAACATCTATAAATCCCAGAATACAATCGATGTTTTGCCATGTCTCATACGATGAAGGGTATAAATCTGAAATAAAATAACACAAGAATATCAATAAGCAAAGAAAGAAAGCTTTGTCTTAAAAATCCATGCACCTCATAAAGAACAAAACCACAATAGAAAAATATACAATTAGGCCTGTGTTGCGGAAGATCATTTGGATAGTCTCGCAAGACAAGTTCTTTATGCATGTACACATGCTGAATCAAAACTTCTTTCACCGATATCTTTCCTCTGGTGATTTTAAAATCTCGTACTCTTCCCTTCCATGATGCCAAGAAAATATTTTTTGTCTGGGGTCTCTTTCTTTTACTAGGTTGCATGAGCACCCATGCTCCTTTCGAAACAGTAAACCTTTCCCAAGTTCCTTCCGTTTTGACTGTACTTGAATTCTCTACCGAAGAAATAGAAGAAGCAGGTCGACGGGGTAAGGATGTGTGGTATAATTCTGCCTTCATAGCATTATCATCCACAGAGCGTCTTCCACAAGAACGACCATAGTTTTTATTCACCATGGATACCTTGTGAATCTGTAACCACAGCAAAGTAATGTAAACAAGATAACAAAGTGAAGTTTCAAGAAAGAGAAAGTAGGCAGACAGATAGTTGATAAGAAACATCTTACTCTAAGCCAAACTGGATCAAGGGAGCAGTTTTGGAAAAGAAGAGGTTGCTGCACAATGAGGTAGTGGTGTAGAATGATAGACCTTTCGAAGGAAAGGCAGCACAACAATTCAAAGTTCAAAGGGAGGTGGAAGCGGGAAGGCCCTTGTCAGAGAAAATGTCAGACTAGATTCTATCTTCATGTCCAAAGATCTTGTGAGAATAAAAAACCAATCTCCACATTAATGTAGCACGCTTGTACCTACATAAAATATTGTTTCTTTTATCTATTTTCTTTTATTTTTGTGAATTTTCAACGTTACGTTGGCCCTCTGTTCATTGGTTGAGAGCTTATTTTTCCAAACCGTAAAAGGCCCCAAAATGAGCTCCCTTTTTCCCTAATGCACAACAAGATCGATGCATTTGCTCTACCACATGGTAGAGCTAGACTTCAAATACAATTTGCTAGACCTAAAAACATTCTAGCGCTACTTGTCATGTGAAGTAGGTCTCTTCTTGGAGTAATTGATTTTGTTAATCCGCATGGTACACAGCTAGATCGATGCATTCTAGCTTCACCACATGATAAAGCTAGACCTCAAATTAGTTCTAGCTCCACCACATGGTAGAGCTAGACCTCAAAGCATTCTTGCTCTAAAATGTGGTCTAGGTTGAATACAGCTCTATCGCGTGATAGATCAAATGTAATTCTAGCTCCTTGATTCTCGTCATGGTCTCTTCTTGGAGTAATTGGTTTTGTTGATTTGCATGGTACACAGCTAGATCATTGCATTCTAGCTCTACCACATGGTAGAGCAGACCTCAAATGCAATTCTAGATCCACCACATGGTAGAGCTAGACCTCAAAGCATTCTAGCTCTACGATGTGGTCTAGGTTGGATACAGCTCTACCACGTTAGATAAAATGCAATTCTAGCTCTACCACATGGTAGAGCTAGACCTCAAATGCAATTCTAGCTCCACCACATGGTAGAGCTGGACCTCAAAGCATTCTATCTTTACAATGCGGTTCAGGTAGAATACAGCTCTACCACAGTTACATTCAACCTCAGTCGGTTACATTCATTGAAGTCTAGCTCTACCACATGGTAGAGCTAGAAGAATGCATTCTAGCTCCACCACATGGTAGAGCTAGACCTCAAAGCATTCTAGCTCTACGATGTGGTCTAGGTAGAATACACACGTGGTAGAGCTAGATCAAATGCAATTCTAGCTCCTTGGTTCTTGTCATGTGAAGTAGGTCTCTTCTTGGAGTAATTGGTTTTGTTGATGTGTATGGAACACAGCTAGATCGATGCATTCTTGCTCTACCACATGGTAGAGCTAGACCTCAAATGCAATTCTAGCTCCACCATATTGTAGAGCTAGACCTCAAAGCATTCTATCTCTACAATGTAGTTTAGGTAGAATACAGCTCTACCACAATTACATTCAACCTCAACCGGTTACATTCATTGAAGTCTAGCTCTACCACATATGGTAGAGCTAGAAGAATGCATTCTAGCTCCACCACATGCTAGAGCTTGACCTCAAAGCATTCTAGCTTTACAATGTGGTCTAGGTAGAATACAGCTCTACCACGTGGTAGAGCTAGATCAAATGCAATTCTAGCTCCTTGGTTCTTGTCATGTGAAGTAGGTCTCTTCTTGGAGTAATTGGTTTTGTTGATGTGTATGGAACACAGCTAGATCGATGCATTCTTGCTCTACCACATATGGTAGAGCTAGACCTCAAAGCTTTTTACCTCTACGATTCTAGCTCCACCACATGGTAGAGCTAGACCTCAAATGCAATTCTAACTCCACCACATGGTAGAGCTAGACCTCAAAGCATTCTATCTCTACAATGTGGTTTAGGTAGAATATAGCTCTACCACAGTTACATTCAACCTCATCCGGTTACATTCATTAAAGTCTAGCTCTAGCACATCGTAGAGCTAGACCTCAAATGCAATTCCAGCTCCACCACATGGTAGAGCTGGACCTCAAAGCATTCTAGCTCTACGATGTGGTCTAGGTAGAATACAGCTTTACCTCGTGGTAGAGCTAGATCAAATGCAATTCTTGCTCCTTGGTTCTTGTCATGTGAAGTAGGTCTCTTGGAGTAATTGGTTTTGTTGATGTGTATGGAACACAACTAGATCGATGCATTCTTGCTCTACCACATGGTAGAGCTAGACCTCTAAGCTTTCTACCTCTACGACTCTAGCTCCACCACATGGTAGAGCTAGACCTGAAATGCAATTCTAGCTCCACCACATGGTATAGCTAGAACTCAAAGCATTCTATCTCTACAATGTGGTTTAGGTAGAATACAGCTCTACCACAGTTACATTCAACCGCAACCGGTTACATTCGTTGAAGTCTAGCTCTACCACATGGTAGAGCTAGAAGAATGCATTCTAGCTCCACCACATGGTAAAGCTCGATTTCAAAGCATTCTGGTCAGTACATTTATTAATCTTGCTCTGCCACCTGGTAGAGATAATATCCATTAAAAAACCACCTGTAGAATACTTTGAAGTCCAGCTAGAATGCATTTATCTAGCTCTACCATGTGGTAGAGCAAGACTGATAAATGTATTGAGAGCTCCAAGATGGAGTAATTGAGATAGAATGCTTTGAGGTCTAGCTCTACCATGTGGTGGAGCTAGAATTGCATTTGAGGTCTAGCTCTACCATGTGGTGGAGCTAGAATCGTAGAGGTAGAAAGCTTTGAGGTCTAGCTCTACCACAGTTACATTCAACCTCAGCCGGTTACATTCATTGAAGTCTAGCTCTACCACATGGTAGAGATAGAAGAATGCATTCTAGCTCCACCACATGGTAGAGATAGAAGAATGCATTCTAGCTCCACCACATGGTAGAGCTGGACCTCAAAGCATTCTAGCTCTACGATGTGGTCTAGATAGAATAGAGCTCTACCACATGGTAGAGCTAGACCTCAAATGCAATTCTGGCTCCATTACATGGTAGAGCTGGACCTCAAAGCATTCTAGCTCTACGATGTGGTCTAGGTAGAATACAGTTCTACCACGTGGTAGAGCTAGATTAAATTGAATTCAAGCTTCTTGGTTCTTGTCATGTGAAGTAGGTCTCTTCTTGGAGTAATTGGTTTTGTTGATGTGTATGGAACACAGCTAGATCGATGCATTCTTGCTCTACCACATGGTAGAGCTAGACCTCAAATGCAATTCTAGCTCCACCATATTGTAGAGCTAGACCTCAAAGCATTCTATCTCTACAATGTGGTTTAGGTAGAATACAGCTCTACCACAATTACATTCAACCTCATCCGGTTACATTCATTGAAGTCTAGCTCTACCACATATGGTAGAGCTAGAAGAATGCATTCTAGCTCCACCACATGCTAGAGCTTGACCTCAAAGCATTCTAGCTCTACCATGTGGTCTAGGTAGAATACAGCTCTACCACGTGGTAGAGCTAGATCAAATGCAATTCTAGCTCCTTGGTTCTTGTCATGTGAAGTAGGTCTCTTCTTGGAGTAATTGGTTTTGTTGATGTGTATGGAACACACCTAGATTGATGCATTCATGCTCTACCACATGGTAGAGCTAGACCTCAAATGTAATTCTAGCTCCACCACATTGTAGACTTAGACCTCAAAGCATTCTATCTCTACAATGTGGTTTAGGTAGAATACAGCTCTACCACAGTTACATTCGGTTACATTCATTGAAGTCTAGCTCTACCACATATGGTAGAGCTAGAAGAATGCATTCTAGCTCCACCACATGGTAGAGCTAGACCTCAAAGCATTCTAGCTCTACGATGTGGTCTAGGTAGAATAAAGCTCTACCACGTGGTAGAGCTAGATCAAATGCAATTCTAGCTCCTTGGTTCTTGTCATGTGAAGTAGGTTTCTTCTTGGAGTAATTGGTTTTGTTGATGTGTATGGAACACAGCTAGATCGATGTATTCTTGCTCTACCACATGGTAGAGCTAGACCTCAAAGCTTTCTACCTCTACGACTCTCTCCCCATTCCGTGTTCTCTCTCTTTCTATCTCGCCATTCGCAAGCATTGGTGTTCTTTCGATGTGCCTTGTCTGCAGCATCACTTTTCTCTTTAGCTGCATTAGTTTTCATTTGTGTGCGCTTAGAACAGGTAGATCAGTGTTCTATCTTTGTTTCCATTTGTGCACAGCAGTCTTCTCTTTAACTACATTACTATGTTGTGTGGAGATTTAGTGAGCTACTAGGGGAGTGCTATTTTGTACATATGCATATATGAATGCATGTTTAATCATGCATATACATATTTTAATTCTATGTTTCTATTTCTTTAGGATGAAAAATCCTACAAAAGGAAAGGATTCAAAGGATACACCTACCTAGGGAAAGAGCACGAAACTAGACCCATCTATCAAAATAGGTCTTCTTATTGGTTTTTGTGTTTATAGCAGCTTTATTTATCAAATTTGGTTGATTTGTAAACATGCATATTTAATTTTACAGTTAGGTGGACTGTACCAAGAGTGTCTTTTCCCAGGCAAACAAAGTTTTGTATGACGAAGGAATATTTTAATCCAGAATATGGGCTGAGCTTAGTAGGGCAAGACCCAAAGCTCTTTATTGATGATGATTTCATCGATAAGGAGTGGGATTGTTTGTAGTATGGATTCTAAAGCGGCACCAAAATGAGAAACACCACCTAAAGGGGTTGAGGGCCAGAATTATATGAAGAACGTGTGCTTTTGTATCACAAAGTGTATCATGGAGCTCCTCTGAGCAATGAACTTGGTGTACATTTTTCACACGGATTCACATGGAAAAAGTGCAAAAGTAGTGTAAATTCCGATAACTTGGTGGCATGGGCTGCTGTGTTTGCTGAGTGTCATCAAAATAATATGCTACAAAATAATTTAGAAAGCAAGATGGAGAAATGGAGGTTAACAGACCATGCTTTGCACCTAAAGTCAACCTTGAAGATGGAGAAATGGAGGTTAACAGACCATGCTTTGCACCTAAAGTCAACCTTGAAGAATGGATGTCACATGGAGAAACCAAATCTATGAGTAAGGGTGATGAGAAGCCTACATTTTCTAGAGGTGGAAAGAGACCTAGCCTTGAGAGGGCATTTGGCTCTATGTCAACTTTTGGAATGTCTACATCCTACACAACGAAGTGCAGAATTATCAGCTGTGAATAATATGATAAATATTTCGGTTGAAAATATGAAAGGGAAGAGATAATATCTTGATGAGGTAAAAATTGCATTAGAATAGTCAAAAAAAGTAGAGATGAGCAAGCGGGGCTGCGAAGGGTAGCCACTAAGATAATGGAAAGATTGAAGAAGGATATGGAGAAGTTGCAGCTACATAAGTCTGGGTTGGTTCCAAATGAGGACGAGATTCTTAAGCTCGAGGCCATCATATTAGTCAGAAAGGAGGCACTGAGAGATATGGGATTCAATGATGAAGTTACAAATCATGAAGTGCTAGGAAATAAGGTAACTAAATCGTAGGTATGTAGTCTTTTATACTAGCTTAGTAGCAGTTAAAAGTAATGTACACTAAGCTTAGATCACTTTTTAGTGATTTTCCACTACCACTTTTTTTATGGCATTTCACATTTGAAACGTGGTGTGTACTAGGATTGAAAAGTGGTAAATTACACCACTAGAAAGTGGTGCCATAGCACTAATTGAAGTAGTGGTATTACACCACTGAAAAGTGGTTCCCAACCACTCCAAAGTAGTGCACAACCACTAAAAAGTGGTGCACCGTATTGGAAAGTACTAACAAATGTTTATATTGACAGGTTGAGTATGACACCCTATCAAGGAATGTAGAAGTGGTAGCATCCCAACTTAGATTTGTGAAGACCATCATTCATCTCTTGAAGGATACGAGGATCTCGGTCCTTCCTATCAAACCTCTTGTGTTCAGCCGAGTTCTATTACTAGCACTATTAACCTAGATGAATGTGTTGAGTGTCTACATGCTGCCATGTTGACACCCATACCATCCAGTTTTCTTTTCAATGGCTTGTAAATCTGCCAGCAAGTGTTTGTAACTTGAATGTGAGCAAACATTCAATGATGCTATGAAGTTAGTAACGCCTTGAGCTACACAAGTAGATAGGCATACTAGCACAGGTACTAGATGTTGGCATCCATCATATCAAGTTTGTTTAATGTTAATTTTTGAATGTTCATTTTTTGATAGCCTTCAAATTTTCCAATGTAGAAGGAGAGAAAATTGCTATGGTAGCATCTCCTTATGATGGCATGGGTAATATATTTTTGCCTTTACTACCTTGCCTCTTTTTGTTGCACATTCCCAATATGGGTCATCGTGCAAGCCTTAGAATGATAGCATGTGTCATAGTGGCTTGGAGAAGGATGGTTTGCAAAAACAACTATATAATACAACTGAGCATGAAAAGAACCAGCAGAACGAGAAAGTGATGCTATGGAAGTGCTAGTTGATTCTTCCACAAAAAAAAGAAGAAAGAGTCATCAGGTATGGAAGTGCCAGTTGATTTGGCCACATAAAAGAGCAAAGAGTTATCAGATAGCCTAGGCCTGGATATTGTTGTAGAAGGAGTGATAGATTCAGTCCAGGCCAGAGTTGCCACTAGGAAGAAGAAAAGCAAAGATGTGAGCCTCAAGGAGTGTGTGACACCCAAGATGAAAATGAAGGTTGCCAGTGATTAAGATCCTGTATCTGCACGTAAAAAGAGCAAAGAGCCTATATCTGCCAAGAAAAAAACTCAAAAGCAACCACCTGAGTGTAAACTCCCCAAACCAAATTGCCACAAGAAACTGGTTTAGCCTTCTTGTAACCTAGTAAGTGCTAAATAGCCTTGCTTGTAGTCCAGGCTAAAAAGCTAAATAGCCTTGCTTGTAGTCCATGCTAAAAAGCTATGTATTGTGCTGTAATTTTTCAATGATAATGAAACATCATTTTTTTCGTTGATGTAATGTGCTATAAGATTTTTTTTTAGTTATTACCGATATATTATAAGAGAGTGTTTTTTTATCTTTAGCTATTGAAGAGATTACAATATTTGAAAGTGCTAGCGATGAGAGAGATAATGAGAACATACCGGTAACCAAGTGGTATGACGAGAAGATAGAAGTTGAAGAGATTACGCAATTGGAAATTGGCAGCCTTGACGGTAGTGATGCTTTAATATGTTTTCTTAATTTAAACACTATGTTGCAATATGTTTGTTTAATTCCAACGGTATCTTTGGATATCTCTGTTGGTGTTAGATATGAAGTGCAATGTCATAGTAGTTGAAGAACCACCTAAAGAGGTTACATATGAATCACATGATGAACCTATTGAACCTACTGAGGAGCCTAATGAACATGGTTATTGTCTTTGAGGAGCTATCGTCGGATGACCGCGAATAGATAACGGTTGTACCCACTTATGTCAAGATCAAGAAGTTGGTTGTCCTAGACTTGAATGGATTTCTCGTGAAGCGGGTTGAGGGACTAAACAATCCATAGCCTCCGACGAATCTTGATTAAGAGACTCAACAATCGACTGTGGTGCTTTCTTCGAGAAGATCTGAAACAATTTCTTTGGAATGTTAGCAAACTGGCAGGTATTATGATTTGGAGTAGTTGTGCATATCATAACATTAAGCTTATCTTCCAATCATGTTGGCCAAAAGTCTGGAACATGGAGCGCTATTACTTCAAGGCCATCTATTGTGACAAGCAATGTGAGAGGTGGAGACATTTTGGAGAAATTGCAGAAGCTCCAAAGGATATGTCCGATAAGCCTATTTTTTAAAAGAACTTGTCCATAGTTTGGCAACAATTCCCTAAATATGACTCATCAAGGACATTGTTGGTAGATGATTACCGCTATAAAAATCTATAGAATCAGTGGGACAATTGTATATGTCCACCTTCCTTTGGTCCACATGATGAGGAACAAGACCCACATTATCTTATGAAAACATTGTTGGCATGGTTGTCTGAATGGGCAGTAGATCATGATTCCACTGTTTTTGACATAGAAGCATCTTATTACTAGCACTTGTTTTAGAGGTACTATAGCACTTTTCTACCACTGAAATCTATATGTGATTGATGTAACCTCTAAGTTTTAGTCTATACTTCATCATACACCACATGTTTAGTCTCTCTATACGACATCATACACTATGGTTTTTGACATAGAAGCATCTTCTTACTAGCACTTCTTTTAGAGGTAATATACCACTTTTCTACCACTAAAAAGTGATAAACTACCACTGAAAAGTGGTATACCTAAGAAGCATCATCATTCACTGCATGGTTTTAACTTGGAAGCATCTTCTTACTAGCACTTGTTTTAGAGGTAGTAAACCTCTGAAAAGTGGTAAACTACCACTGAAATCTATATGTGATTGATGTAACCTCTAAGTTTTAGTCTATGCTTCGTCATACACCACATGTAATCTCTCTATGCAACATCATACACTATGGTTTTTGACATAGAAGCATATTCTTACTAGCACTTGATTTAGAGGTAGTATACCACTTTTCTACCATTGAAAAGTGATAAAATACCATTGAAAAGTGGTATACCTAAGAAGCATCATCATTCATTTCATAGTTTTAACTTGGAAGAAACTTCTTACTAGCACTTGTGTTTAGAGGTCGTATACCACTTTTCTACCACTGAAAAGTGATAAACTACCACTGAAAAGTGGTGTACTACCACAGAAAAGTGGTATTCTTAAAAATCATCATCATAAACTACATGTTTCTAAACTCAAAAGCATGATCGTGTAGGTATAGAAAACCAAAAAGTACATGACATATTTGAATTATAATTCAAAGGGCACACTATTGTATATTGCCTCATGGATTTTAGAGGAAAGTTGAAACACCTTTTCATGGACCATCTAAAACAACAGGTTCCATTGGGAACTTTATATAGGAATATATGAAAACTGTTGGCTTGTTATCCCATAGCTCATACAAGTCTGCTCTTAAGCTTTTGTACCAAAGACCCTTGACCATATAAGTATTTTTCTCAGTCTTGTTACCCCATGCATCATTTTGGTCCTTAGTTGTCAGCTCCCTGTTGAGAATGTAGAAGTCAACAGCCTCTTTGTTAATCTCTTTAGGAGGGACGTCAAAATTGTCTTCCACTGAAAGAGCATCACTTAAGGTGTCATAATGGCCTGCATAAGTAGCGCTATGGAACTCCTCATCATTATCAAAAAAGCCATCTTGCTAAGAATCATTATTAGCAACAATCGGCTCCAAAGTGTCGTATTTCCACATCTCCACTTGTGACCCGTTCTCTTGCATCTTCTCCATTGCCCATTCCTACAAGGAAAACAAAAGCATGAAAGCCTTTTTGTGCATAATGCACAAGTGTTAGTCTCAAAATATCCATTCACACAATACATTTCTCTTGATCCCTTCAATGTCTTGCAATCCCATTGAAGGGTTCTCTAAGCATCAGCTTACTTAACTTCCCAAAAGACCCTACTCACTTCCCTCTTTTTCTTGTCATAAATAGCAGTTTCTCCAGTGCTAAGATGCATCCTTAGAAAAGCAATAGGTTCAGCTGCACAAGTCAAGGGCATGCTATTTGTCTTCAACTGCTCATGAGCTAGATCCCTTTTAATAACTGCCCTAGCCCCATCATGTTTTCCCTTCCCATGTCCCAAACAAAATAAATTCCAATTCATCTCCATACCCGTGAGATGCCAATATCTACCAACAAAGTAAAGCAGTCACTTTACTTTAAATTGTGAAGCTGCACCATTTAACCACACCCAATGTTTCTTAAATGTCAGCCCTTGATCTTCCAACCACTGAGCATGTAAGAGGAAACAATGCTGCACAAATAATCTATTATGTTGTTTATCATTTGAGATATAGAAATGCATGGTCTTCTTTATTGCACCTAATGCAATGCGAAAATATGTAATCTGCACAAAAATAGTGACCTACTTAGTGAACCAATGCATCGATTGAATTTCGTTCTACTCCTTGAAGAAGTAGTTCTCCGAGAAGTGTACTACAAAGACAACTACATCATCTAGAAACTAAGAGATACAATCCTTGAACTGCTTTGCTTGCCATCTAAATATGAAATTATGAATGATTAACTTTCTCAAGTGGTCTTGGTACACCTGTCTCTAGGTATCATTTTCTTTTGGACAATGTCTTTGATAGTGCTCTTCCTGCCTTCATTTTTCAATCCAACAGTACCTATATTTTCAAAGACCTTAACAAATACTTGCATACTCTTCTCATCAACTTCTCTTGGACAGATCTACATTTTCCTTGCACCACATACATCACATGTTCCCATATGCATTTGTACCTATGGAAGCTACTTCTTCCTAGAGGCATTGGGCATAGTATAGAGTCCCAAAGATTTGTGATACACTCTTACTTGCATTTTTTGATGCAACGCATCCATTGTTGGCATTTTCATCAAATTGAAGGCATACAATGCAATTTCAAGTGCAAAAAAGCCCATGGATTGCAAATTTTTGAGTCCATATGTGATTTATTACCTCATTCAAAAAAATCATCTGTACATGCACAATACAACAACAGGTGTAGCGGCCCCTTAGTTTTTGGACAAAGAAGGCTCTCAAAGACTCGAAACAACATTGTGAAATTTGAATATCTAGGTACTTTTCCTTGAACCTTAAATAAAGTTCAACTTGGAATTAAGTTATAATGTGTTAAATATATCAACCAATATCTAGACTAATTTAAATAAGCTTTTAAATTACACGTGACTTACCTGAGGCTCCTCTAGGAGATGGATTGGATGTTTCACATATGAACATATAGCTAGTCTTTTACTACTACAAACATCTTTGTTGTTGGGGGACACCCTTGTCTCATACATCCAAAATTGAAATGCTATGTCTTTGACATCTTGAGTGATGTGGGTTTTTTTCCACCCGTCATGTTTGTGACATGTGGATACAGGCAATGATCCATCAACTTCGTTTGCCACTGTTAACTGATACTTGGTTGAATATAAATTTCTTTCGTGGATCCCCAAAAGTTTTTAGCTTGTGGAATGCTCATGTCACTAATTCTCTCCCTGCTTTCACCATTCACCAACATCAAGAGAGCTGATTTCTTCATGAAAAGCTCATCTGCAGATCTTGGTACCTTAACATGATTTAAAGTATTGCAAACGTTTCTTAGAATAGGCAATTCTAATTTCTTTGAATTCTGGCTAGACTGCATGCTCGTGAAACAAGGATGTTGAAGAAGTTGCTAAAATATTTCCTTTCTAGTACTTTCATCACCTTTCTTGGGCATTTCGTAGTCGAAAACCAGAAGTAGTGAAGATAAAACTAATTCTGCAAAGCTAAGTAGCGTGCTACTATAATGAGAGGTCAGGGATTTTATGAACAAGTGAGAAAATTTTATTTGTTTTTAACCTTAATTATCTCATCAGCTGGAGCCTAGACCATCAGACGTGCTGGCCAACTTGACTTCTTTCTGCAACAAGTTGCAACTTACAAGTTGCATTGGCAGTCGTAGATTCCAGAATCGTGTCTTTCTAAGTGTTCCGGCCCTGCCCTCGGGATCCAACTTTCCAAGTTGAATAGAAGACTCTCAAGAGTCAAGACCGTGCCCGCCATAGTTGTGTTTGGACCGTAGCAGTGCTTAAATTTGAAGCCCATTTTGTGCTTCAAAGGCCTTTTTGGGCTTCAAACGATGTCTGTAAATTCACCCAAGGTTGCAACAATGAAACCTATTAAGTTACCAAAATTTCAAGATGAAGCCTAAAGTTGTATTGGTACACATATTATCTAAATTATATTATTAAATACGAAAAACTTCTAGCCTTTTAAGAATCAATGACCCGACACCTCATTGTTTTGTCGCCTCCTAGCTACTAATGTCCACAGTGATCTTGTGAGTAGCATGTTACCTTAGTGCTCACACAATTCCCCCATGTTGTTTGGCATTGTATCACTCTTAGCCTTTCTCATCTACACTCCTAGCAAGTCTAAGAAGCCTCACACAAACCCTTGCTAGAGCAAGTGATAGTCTAGGAGGGCTCAAGTGATAGCCTCCAATGTTTCATCATCTTTCTTTAAAGAATTAATTTTACAACCAGCCCATGAGCAAGAAGAACGTCACATAGACCCAAACATCCTTCCAAAGAAACTAGTAGATTACTCAAACCTCATAGAGAAGGAGAAAAGTAGGCCAGAAGCTTCTCATCAAGAGTTATGGTTTAGAGCTAGAGGATAAGAGTAGTCTAGAAAAATTTCTCCTTCCAAAAGTATTGGAGTCAAGGAATATGGTAGAATACCCAAATCCCATAGTGGAGAAGAGTAGGCTAGATGTTGCCCCAAGATTTTATCAAAGCATGCCAAGAGCATATCGAAGGGTAACCTCCTATAGCTGTCAATGGTAGGAATGCATCCTCTTCTAGGCACCACTATTACATTCCTGAAAAGGAGATCAGGAGAGGAAAAGAACCCACTCTCTCTATAAAATCAGAGAACCTCTTCATGAATAAAACTCATAACCAAGGCTGGACCCATTGGATAAGAGTCTAGATGCCTTAGTTTTTGACACCTGTAACATACCCATCTTCACTAATAAAGAAATGTCCATGTAATAGATAAATTTAGGAGTTTTTATGGTATAAAAATCAATGATTTTATTATTTGAGTCATTTTTACTTAGAATCTTCAAATTCTGAGCCTAAATTTGGAATCTACGCGTGATTTTACCCTAGTATAGGATTTTACAGTATCCAAAACGGACACCGGATCAAGCTTATATGTAAATTTCAGTCATTTTTAGTTAAAAAGCGATGACCTTTAAACCTTAATAAATGCACGACCAAGCGTCCGATTGACGAACGGTCTGAACCCCAAGGACCAAGAGAACCTCTCGGATAAAAAAAAAATTCACCCCCCTCGGGGCGGTCCGACACGCAAATCGAGGCCAGCACCCTAAATTTGGAGACCCCGCCCTAAAATTTAGACCGTACACACTTACCAGGGTGCCCGTACGATGGCCTTACAAGAACCAAAGGAAGGCTGCCACTGTGTGGTCCACACGTACCGCTACGTGGACACCTGTGCTGCCCCTGACCAGATAAGGTACATGCGTACCACTCCTTTTCTTATTAACCGACACCTTTCCCCTAGACCCATGCAGGCCACTGATTTATAGCCTTTGCTGGTACACCGTCCTTTCATCCTTGCTTTGCGCAACGCCCGTACCCGTACCCCACAGTTATATAAACCCCCGAGGTGCTCCATGGGCAATATGCATTTCTGCGTAGCCTATGGTCTGATGTGCCGCCGTCCGTACCGCCATCCGTCCCTGTGTAGTGTACTTGCTGTAGTGTAGTCGCCCCTTGCAGCCACCCTCTCACACCCCCTCATTTACCCCTTTTCAGATAAGGCAATTTTCCTCTATCCCCCTCTTGCTAGGAGGTAGTGTCCTTAACTCTTCTCCCCTCCCCCGTGTGAAGAGACTTACAGCAGCCCTCAGCCCTTCTCCCCTTTTGCAAAACGTTTTTGTGTTAAGGATATCTCACAATTCCCTCTCCCCTTTTGCAAAATGTTTTTGTGTTAAAGACATCTCACAATTCTCCCCCCCCATTTGTGTGGACTTTAGTAAGAGGTTTTAGCCTTAAGAGAGGGTTCGTGCGCTGTGGTCGTTTGCTCAGAAATGAGATCCGACTGAAGCGTTTTGACCGCGACAGTAAGCCCTACAAGAGGACATCCAAGATGGCCCCTTCTTGGAAACATCAGAATATTGCCTCGGGAGGAGCGCGCAACAACGAGATTAGGGAAGATGCTCCCGATGCGGCTAACCCTCCCTTTACAAGCTCCTTAAGGAAATGGTGGCCAAGTTAGCTTGGTTATCTTTTAAAGAAGAGTATTTTTTATATATTAGTGTTAATAAATGTGTATCTTTTTCTTTTAAAATAATGACATAAAATTGTATGAAGTTACGAATTGTGTGATGCTGTATTCAATAAATTGCATTGAAATTGTGATCTTTAAAGAGTGCAAGTTTTTCCTAGCTTCGACGCTAACTCCGTTTCGTGCTTGTGTAGCCAGGCGGCGTCGTTAGCAAAGCCCTGGAATGGTCCAAGGTATCCCTCATACCATTGGGAGAATAAGGTTTGCTGATTGAGGCGAGAGATTATGATGCTGCCTAGTTCTTAGGGCCCAGGCTAGTGCGGTGAATAAGCCCACCCTAGTGTGCAAACATTCCTCTGAGGGGGGCGAGAGGATCGAGCGATGGAGCCTGAGAGGGCGACAGGCTGGCTTGAGTCCTTGCCACTAGCGACGGACGATGAGGTGTATGGTCCCGTAAGGTGTTTTGCCCAGCATGTGCAGGCTGGAAGGCCGAATTCTAGATCATCGCGACAGTATAAAAAGGAAAAGAATAAGAGAGCCGGTTTGGCTTGTATGAAATTGATTCATGTATAAACGTTTTTTTATCAATCTTGTCTTTGGCATTATTATACTGTGGAAAAAGGCTGTTTTAATAAACCTTGTGAAAAGGGCCTTAATTAAGGAATATGTTTATTTATGTCAAACAGTGTGGTAGGATTAATTAGAAAACAAATTGATGCGTGAGTAGGGTGGAAAGTTGGAGGATGGAATGCCCCAACGGCACCATCCTACAAACGGGTGGACCCAATTAGTCGGGTAGCTTTCCAACAGATTAAGTGAAAGCCCTATGCTAGATAAATAGGTTCTCGAGCAACTCTATTCCAGAAGACTAGGGTCGTGGCTGTGCCTTGCATGGATGAGGAAAAAAGTGTTGCCTCTAGAAATCAAGTCTAGTAGTTGCCTAATTTATGATCAATTACCCTATGGGTGATTTGATTTTTAGAAGATCACGCTCTCCCTGCGGGATAGAACTAGGTCTTACCTATGAATCGTATCCTTGAATCATCTACATGGTCAAGGTGTCGATAAATAGGAAATTTTCTCCAAGTTAAGACTTAGTGGACTATCTTTAGTGTTTCCCCTATTTTAGAAGGGGGGAACCTTACAATTGGTATCAGAGCCGATCTTAGCTCCTAGGAATTGCCATTTAAGGACTGTTTTGCAATGAATGTTTTAATTAACATAATGCTAATTAATAAAAACATCCTACTAAAACAAACAAGTTGAATTGAGGTTTGAATGATTGTAGGAATAGGAAGATGCCTACTCAAAGTTTCTAGTTTTTCAATGCATCTTCGAGACTGCTAGTACTCCTCAAATTTCGAGTTCCGTGATACCATGGTGCAGATACTAGAGAATATGTCCCTCCCTCATTTCTCTCGTATTGAAAGAGGATGGGGTAGAGATTTTTGAAGTCGTGGGCCGAGATATTTCTTCATTCGAGCAGATCGAATTGGGAGCCTTACCACCGACCTAAAGCGGATTCGTTGGATTGAAAAGTTGAAGACGATCCGTTTATTTTGGTTTGTCGGTACTCCCAGGGCCGACACCTCTATGACTATAGATGGGATTCGCATACCTCAGGATCACTGGGTGTATGACCAAGTGATGCAGGTCTTACGTGCTAACAGAGTAGCTGTGTTGGGACCTACCCCAATCCAGAGTCTACCACAATTACCATCAGTTTTTAGAGTCTTAGAAACTATAGCGGAACCCCCATATTTCACCTATGTGGACCGCTCTACCCTTATGTCATAGTCAAGCCTAGGAATTTCCCTTGATGGAAAAGATGACTAATTATATTAGTCTCAGATCTTTGTAATAAAACTCGTCCTTGTAAATATTTGGAAATAAAATGATTTCAATGTTTTACTCTCCAAAATAAGCGTTGTGCAAATATAAATCTTGTAATCTTAAAATTGTTTTTACAATGATGGACCCTCCACTTCCCAATGTGCTTTACACTGATATCCAGGAGAAGAAGCTCTTGCTCAAGCAAATGCAACCTCCCTCCTTTAAAGGAGAAGGTTCAAAGATTGAGAAGGATGCTGAAGTCTGGATTGAAGCGATGGACGATTATTTCTCTGGCGCCGGTACTGGAGTAACAAATCAATCTATGCTTGCACAGTTTCGCCTCATCGGAGATGCTAAACTCTGGTGGAAATAGTGGTGCCATGACAAGGGAGTCACCGAGCATTCTCAAACGTGGGAAGACATCAAGCAGGCCGTGAAGGAAAGATATCTTCCCCCATCCCATGAATCCATAAAGATGAATGAGTTTTTTAGTCTTAGGCAGTGCAGCTTAACTCTTGAGGAGTACTATTCCAAATTTATCACTCTTCGGAAGTATGCCCCAGCTCTGACTACTTCCCAGCAAGTGGCTCGTTTCTACCAAGGGTTAAATGAACCCTTAGATTCCTGCCTTGAAGCAATGAGGCCAAGCACATTACAGGATGCTCTCATACGAGCAAAGCCCCTTGTGAAAGAAATGAGGACTGACAAACCTAAGCATCAAAAGAGATCTTATCCTGAGGCAAATCCTAAAGATCAACCCTACAAGAAACCCCAACAGAATTTCCCCTACTACAATAGAGGGTGACAAGGCAACTCTTTTGTCCCCCGCTCGTATGCTGCTTCTTCCAGAGAAGGTCCCATGTGTTTTGAGTGCAATGAGTTACGACACTTTAGGGCCAACTATCCCAAGATGGCCACATCATTTCCCCAAGGTGGCAGAGGAAATCAAGGCCGTGGAATCCCTATCCAAGAGGTGGTGGACATGGCAGAGGCCGCGGAGGAGCAATTGCTAGGACCGCCTGTATTATAAGTGAAGAACTGACCTTGGAAATGGCTGAAGAAGAGCGCGCCACCATCCATGCGGAAGAGGACTATCACTATCAAGAATAAGTATCCTATCCCTCGCATCGACGAACTTCTTGACAGGCTTCATGGGGCCAAAGTCTTCTCAAAAATAGATTGGAGGTCTAGTTACTATCAAATCAAAGTCAAGGAAGCAAATATACCCAAGATAGCCTTCAATATCCGTTATGGCCTTTATGAGTTTACTGTAATGTCATTCGGGTTAACTAATTCTCCTACAACCTTCAACCGCCTAATGCAAGATATATTCCGTCCTTACTTGGATGAATTTGTGCTTGTTTTCTTTGATGACATCTTAATCTACTCCAAATCAATGGAAGAGCATGAGGAGCATGTGCGTAGAGTTCTACACTTGTTGCGCAGATACAAACTCTATGCCAAAAGAGCAAATGTACCTTCTTTACTCATCAAATTGAGTATCTTGGGTTCATCGTCTCCAAAGATGGCATTTCAGTAGACCCTGCCAAGGTCAAAGATATTCTAGAGTGGCCATCCCCTAAATCACTTCGTGAAGTTCGTGGGTTTTTGGGAATCACGGGATGGTATAAGATTTTTATCAAAGATTATGCCTTGGTAACTGCACCTTTGACGGATCTTCTCAAGAAGGATTGCAAAATAGTGTGGCTGCCAATCCATCAAAATAGTTTTGATCAGCTCAAGGTCATTATTATTTCTGCCCCAGTCCTGAAACTTCCTGATTTCACCAAGGAATTTGAAGTGGTTACTAATGCCAGTATTCTAGCACTTGGTGGTGTCTTAGGCCAAGAAGGAAGACCAGTCGCTTATACTTCCCGTAAGCTGAAGCAATATGAAGCAAATTATGCCACCCATGATTTGGAGCTCTTAGCAGTTGTTCATTGCCTCAAATTATGGAGACATTATCTCTTGGGGGGCAAATTCTAGCTTGTAACTGACCACAAAAGTCTAAAGTGGATTTTCACCCAGCCTAACCTCAACATGCAGTAAAGGAGATGGATTGAAATTCTACAAGAATATGACTTTAACATCAAATTTTGCCCCGGGAAAGATAATGTGGTAGCAGATGCACTTAGCCCCGCAAATCTTTCTTGAGTGCAATTTCAATGCCAAATAATCCCATATTGGTCAAGGTGGAAGAAGTCTCATCTCATGATCTAGATTATCAGAGGATGATGAAGTTAGTAGAAGAAGGGGGGAAATTCAGAGAAAGAGAAGAATCTAATCAAGGGATACTATACTCATGAAGGAAGCCTCTACTTCAATCACAGGCTATGTATCCCTAAGGATCCTGCTTTAAAGAAACTAATCCTCCATAAGGCTCATGATAGTCCTACTGCGGGACACCCAGGCTATGCAAAAACATTAAATGCTGTAAGAGGGAGCTTTCATTGGGCAGGCTTGAAAAATGATGTCCTTCGGTACTTGAAGCAATGTCTCTCATGCGCCAAAGGATCAAAGCTGAAAGGGTCAAGATGCCTGGGAAACTTCAACCCTTGGGGATATTCCCCAAATGAAGTGGGAGTGCATTAGTATGGATTTTGTGACAAGTCTCCCCACTGTTCAAGGAGGATATGACTCCATTCTAGTAGTAGTGGACTTACTTACCAAAGTAGCTCACCTTATACCAGTAAAGAAGACCTTCAAAGCTTTTGATGTTGCTCGAATATTCATCAAGGAAGTCCTCAAACTTCATGGTCTCCCAAAAAGGACAGTAAGTGACCAGGATTCTGACTTCACTTCAAAGTTCTGGTAGTCCTTATTTCAAGCCCTGGGAACTCAACTTTGCTTTAGCACAGCTTATCATCCAGAGACCGATGGCCACACTGAGAGAGTCAATCAAGTAATTGAAGACATTCTCAGAGAATATTGTGGACGGGGTGGATTCAATACCTTCCTCTGGTAGAATTTGCCTACAATGCATCTTATTATTAGAGCATAGGAATGTCACCATTCAAAGCACTCTATGGGCAAGAATGCTTGTCTCCTCTAAATTTCTCTGATCCGACCATAAGAGTTGAGGCATCCAGGAAAATGCTCGAAGAGATGCAAGAACAAACCAAGGCAATCCAAAAGGATATTAAAGCTGCCCAAGATCGACAAAAGCATTATGCTGACACCAAGAGGTCTGAAAGGATCTTCAAGGAAGGAGACAAAGTTCTTCTATGAGTGTGACCCAAACGAAGTTCTCTATCACTTGGGAAATATAAGAAGCTCAGCCCTAGGTATTGTGGTCCCTATACAGTTATCAAGTGTCTAGGTAAAAGTCCCTATAAACTCCAACTCCCAGCCCATATCAAAGTCCACAATGTATTTCATGTAAGTTTGTTAAGACCTTATGTACCCAGTCTCGATCATATTATTGATGATGAACAAGTTGTAATCCCTACTCAAGGAGTCCTTGAATTATAGCCCAGTAGCATCATAGATTCTAGGGAAAGGCAACTCCAAAAATAGAACTCTTGCAGAACATCTAGTACAGTGGAAAGATTACCCTGAAGAGGATGCAACTTGGAAAGATGAATCTACACTCTTAAAGGATTATCCCCAATTCATGACGAGATGAGGACATCTCGATTTCTTTCAGGGGAGAAGGATGTAACATACCCATCTTCATTAATAAAGAAATGTCCATGTAATAGATAAATTTATGAGGTTTTTATGGTTTAAAAATCAATGATTTTATTATTTGAGTCATTTCTACTTAGAATCTTCAAATTTTGAGCCCAAATTTGGAATCTGCGCGTGATTTTACCCTGATATAGGATTTTAGAGCATCCAAAACGGACACCGGATCAAGCTTATACATAAATTTGTCATTTTTTGTTAAAAAGCAACGACCTTTAAACCTTAATAAATGCACGACCGGGCGTCCGATTAACGAATGGTCTGAACCCCAACGACAAGGAGCACCTCCTGGACAAAAAAAAAAATTCGTCCCCGGGACGGTCCGGCACGCAAATCGAGGTCGACGTCCCAAATTTAGGGACCCTGCCCCAAAATTTGGACCGTACACACTTACCAAGGTGCTCATACGATGGCTGCACAAGAACCAAAGGACGACCGCCCACTGTGTGGTCCACACGTACCGCTACGTGGACACCCATGCTGCCCCTGAGCAAAAAAAAATGCAAGCACTGAGCTATTGGGCTCTAGATTTCTACATATATTCTCTAGCTCAACACTATAACAAAACCTAGGGTAAATTTGGTTCCAAATCTGACCGTTTAACGGGTTTCACTCATCCACTGTGCGAACACATCATGATGAGAAGCCATGGTGAAGGCGTAAAGGGAGGAATAAGCAAGGTGGATAGAAAGTGAGAGATAGATAATGCAATAGAAGTGAATGAAAATAACCCCTACTTATACTTATAAATATAAATTTATATATTATTTCATTAAAACTTTAATAAAGAAATATATTTTTTATTAAAGTTTTAATAAAGTAATATTTATTTCATTAAAACTCCAAAAGCTCCAACACATCCTACATGAGGAGGTAGTCCACCCCTTCAATGGTGATGACACTCAATGAAGCTGGTGGTGGGTCATGACTTTGGGTTTCGTGAGGCTAGATGGATGCAATTTATACTTATGTTTATTATAGTACTTAAAATATCTATAAACTTATATTTATTTTAATACCTTATGTTTATACTTTAGTAAATAAAGGACACTTCAATAAAATATAATAAATAATAAATCATACTTCTATTTCTTGTACATATTATTATTACTATTATTATTATTGTATTATATTATTTACAAAGTAACTTATATTATTATTTGCACTTAAGTATATACTTAAAGTTATATTTATTTTTATACTTATATCCATAGACTTAAAATTAATGACACTTCATTGAAATATAAGAAATCATAAATCATATTTATATGTCTAAGATAATTAATTATATTATTATTTACACTTAAATATATATTTATACTTCTATTTACAATTGTACTTACTTATACTTATCTTTATTTTCTTACATATTAATATGTTCAAAACATAGTAGACTTAAAAAAACCACTACAATTTATAAAAATAAAATAAAATTAAATTTACAATATTTTTAGAGAAATAGTTTTTAATATTCACTTAGAAGAATAAAAATTACATAGACTCTACAATGTCAAGGATGTGTTGAGTAACACACTGCTTGCATGTTTTGCAATGTTCACTTCCGCTCTCCCAACCTTCCTACCATCCAACTTGAAATAAAAATTACGAGGGGGATCATTGGACATGAGTTGGATTTCCTGCCTCTTAGAAAACTAAGGGGCCAGTAACTTTCTAGATTAATGCTAAAAGGGTCATGACCCTCCCAAAGAATATTCACATCAATGAGTGCTGAATGCATGCCATCTCGCATGAATTGGTCCAAGCTGAGCCACTCCCCTCATAAAAGTTGCCACCTCCTACACTTGAAGCGAATGCACAAAGTTTGTCTTGCAACAAAGTACCTGTCATAAAAAACAAACAACCAACATAAAAACAATAATCAACAATCAACAATCAACAATCAACAATAAACATGAAAACATAAAAACAACAACAATCAACGATCGGTGTCTTGCAATGAAGTACTTATGAATAAAAACTATAAACAATCAACAACACTGTATGTGATTCTGCACTCAATGATATCATCATGATGAGTTCTCTTCAGATGCCATGACTCACCTAGTAACTGAGTCATCCAATCCTCAGATGGGCACCTGCATTAATACGTAATCTTAGTTTTCTTTACTACTTCACAGGATCTAAACAAATGTGCAAACAAACTAACTGGAACAAACCAACTTAGATGCACATCTCTAGAGCTTGTGGAGGGATTCATGGTAGCATGAACATCAGTTTTTATCTTTACCCTACATGCTTTTGACATGTCTAAGCTAGGATTATACCATTCTTGGCTAGACAACGGTGGTAGTGGAATGTACTCTAAACTATGTCTCTCCACAACATATGTGGAATCATAAAAGTAAACATTCTGAGATGCCAATTCGATTGCACTCTTATTGTCATAGATCAAGGCACCTATCTCTGCATGTAAAACATTTAGGTTTCCACTTAAGCACTCTACATTTTGCCATTCATGTAGAGTTGATGGATATAAAGCTGCAAGCAACAAATATACTTGTATTAAAACATGCTTGGACTCAAAGTACAGGAACACAAAGCACAGAGATATAAACTTACTGTTAGGCTTATGTCTCGCACTGAAGTTGTCATGATGCACTCAAATCTCTTTATGCATATAAACATGCTGAATGAAAGCCTCTATTATTGTACCATTGGTGCATCTCCTGAACTCTTTGATTCTACCTTTCCATTGTTTGTTGGGGTCTATTACATCTTTGAGCTTGACCTTGAAACTCACACGAGTACTTGGTCTCATTAAAATCCAATTTAACTTACTGTATTGATTAGGGATCCAATTACCTTCATCATCTCTCCTATTAAACACCTCCACTGTGGTGTAGAGAAGATTATAAGCAACAAATAAAGATTAAAACAACACGAAATAAATAGCAACTTACTACTTTGATTTGCACAATCTTGTTGCTCACAACCTTGCTCCTGTGAAAATAAACAACAACACATCAAGACAAAACATAAACAAACCTATCTTACATCAAGACAAAACGTAGACAATCCCTAAACATATGATCATTACTCATAAGAATTTGATGCCACTTTAGATCAAGATAGCTATTTGTGGCGCAAAGAAAAGAAGGTTCATGTGAGAAAATGTACATAACTCATAGAGGTTTTGTCCAAATGAGATGAAATTTTATGAGGAGAGAGCTATGGTGGAGAATAACATACCTGTAAAATTTTGTGAAGAAAGAACTAGAGTTGCAGAAGACATGGCAAAATTAAATTTCGCTAAAAAAGGGGGGGGGGGGGGAATGAAAAGGTAGTGAAATGCAAAAGGAGGGAAAGTAAAAAGTTAAACATAAAAAAAGAGGAAAAATAAAATTTGGTTTTCAAACTTCCATGTGCTGACCACAAGGTACATCTAACATGAAGCATATGGAATCTGACATGAAATCTGACATTTCTCTATATTTTTATGATATTATGGACTCTATTATTTTATTGTCTTAAGAGATTTGGGCAAAGATATGACAAAAAGATCAATGTTACATAGATCTTAAATCCCATGTCTCTCATTGGTTAGGCTAATCTTTTTTTATTCACTCCTTACGGGGAAAAATGGAGAGTCCATATTTTTCCTAATGTACCCACCCCCAGCAAAGCCACCTATGAATATAGTGAAACAACCTGCCATTACAATGCTATAAACATGTATTGCATGGGTATTTTCTTATTGCCATGCAAACACACATATAATGTTTTATAACATTATGCCTTAAAGAAGAGCTGTGCTATGTGCTATGTTGTTCACAATAAGTCTTGTTAGTTTCCAAATAGATGGTCATGGTGTACCAAACAATAAATCTTGTTAGCTACCAAACGTTGGCCATGTGTTATGTTGTTCACAGCAAATCATGTTAGCAAATAGATAGTTATGGGGTGCTAAGATAAAGTAACTAAGAGCCCACTCAAATGTATGTATAGTGTTCCTTAAAACAATCGTATTGGTCCCAGTTAGTGATGATATCACTTTTTGTTTGCAGTGGTAGTACTGCTTTACTAGCACTACTAGCACACTATTTGCAATGTTAGTTGTGCTTACTAGCACAACTAGCAATGCTAATAGGGCTTACTAGCACAATTATCAATGCTTAAAGTGCTTACCAGCACTCTTGGCAATGTATCAACACTAATACAAACAATGAACACACTCTCATAGATACAAGTACATGTGTGTGTGTACCTAATATGTTTGGTCGCATATGTGAGTGCACAAAGACACAAATTCACATGCATAAACACATTGTGTGTGGGCACGCATGTGCACGCGCACACACACACACACACACACACATCTCCATATGTTTTACGAGGGATTGTGGATGCAAATTACACATGTTTTTATGTTGAAAACTCCTATTGTGCACCATTCATTATTTTATATGCATGAGTTGCTATCACTACCTTTATGCCTTAATGCAATGCAGGATAAGTGGACATGAGATAATTTGTCGGGAGAATAGGCAATATACCCATTGAAAGTTGAAGCAATGCTTAGAGGTTCGTCCCCCATTAAAATTTTCATAGGTAAGTTAACATGAAGGAGACTAAGGCAAGTTAATATGAAGGAGGCTAAGGTTACCCATTGAAAGTTGAATGGAATAAGTTGAAGCCATGCGTAGAGGTTTGTTCCCCATTAAATTTTTCATAGTAGGTAAGTCAACATGAAAGAGGCTAAGGCAAGTTAACATGAAGGAGGCTAAGGTTACCTTGATGAAAGCAGGCCCCAAGACACAACTTGGATATACATAGTCACAACTTCACCTCATGCATGCTTTCAATCTTAAAATGTCACCTATCTAGTATAGTGTAGCGTTCAAAAATATTGAATTTACATCTCGATGGACCCCAGATGCCTTATCCAAATTCATCAACGGCACCATGCCCTTGTGTTGAGGATGCAAGAATATGTATTTGGACAGGTTCAATTATGAGATTCAAGTCACACCAATGGGTAAGCGTGTGCGCCTTGTAAGCTATGGTGAAGAAGTTGGCGGTCTTTGTTTTGTTGATGTGGAGGTAAGTGGAGGGAATGAGGTGGTCAGGGCGAGAGTTATATTTGAGCAAGGATGACCGAAGGATGCTGATTGGCACGTGCTGATTGGCTTTGAAGTAGGTGATGTAGGAGGCCGAGAAAATGAAGTCGTGGGTGCTCACGTAGAGATGGACACAAACTTGTGAAGCTCCTGCCGGTGTGTTGCGTGTCTTCTTTCCTAGAGCACGTCCGAGAGGACTTTGGCGACTGTGTTGTGCATGTAATGGTAGGTGGTTGTAATACTACACGGGATGGGCATGGGAATAGAGAGTGGGCGTTCTATGCGAAGTGTAGGGTGTGGTAGGTTGAAGACATGGTCTTTTAGAAAGTAGCCTTCCTCCCCACCAGCAATGCTAGTGCCATCCCTTTGGAATGTCTGTCTTATGGGGGTTTTGATAGAGACGCCCTCACTCTCCGTGTGAAGCCCAGGAGGGCAAAGTTGAGAAAGAACGCCATAGCCAGGTCATTACGCACAGGCTGGGAGTAGAGATGTGCAACTCATCGGATAGTAGTCTACTCCCTCACTATTTCCCTCACCAAAAATAACACAACAAATACATCACCCTCCTGTAACAAATCTGTCAGGTCATCATAGCTGGCCACCATGAACACATGACCTGTGTGCTCATCGGACAACACTGGGATGTGAAGGATGCTCGGGGGAGAGGACTGTCTATATCCATGCATCTGCCCATCCTCTCAAGGCACAATGTGACCAATCGCCATCCATGCATCCTCCACACAGAAGCATGCAAACCGTCATGTGTAAATAGTGGGGACTGCCATGCACGTGCTCTTAATGGAATGTAAGCCCAAGGTGCTAGGTACTGTGTGGCAATCATGGGAGGCTCTATGGTCAATCATGCCACCATCCACGTGCAAAAAAATCTCCTGACAATCTAAGCATCACGATTGGGATACAATGATGTTGCACCACTCGACCACGTGGCCCGCATCTCTGAATCGCTTGACATCCTGCCACAATTAATGATGTCTCACAGCACATTTCACACACATGCCCGCACCATCATGCTCTCCCTTCCCATGACTAGTCTCAAACAACACAAGAGAATCATTGTTTTTCGATGCTTAGTTTCCACACCTAGTCATGTTGTCGATATGTGCATCAAAATAGGCATCGAAATATGCGTGGAAAAAGGCGTCGAAATAACATTCAAAATATGTGTGAAAAAAGTCGTCGAAATAACAATCAAAATTTATTTTTTTTTAAAAATTAAATTTATATATAATATTTGCTAGTTCCCATCTTGGGGTGTCTTTTAGCCTTCTCTTTCTACCTCTTTGCAAGCATATGTGTCTATGAGAGAGAGAGAGAGAGAGAGAGAGAGAGAGAGAGGAGGGAGAGAGATAGATAAAGAGAGAGAGAGAGAGAGAGAGATAGAGAGAGAGAGGAGGGAGAGAGATAGATAAAGAGAGAGAGAGAGAGGGGGGGAGCCGAGGGAGAGAGGAGCGTATAACTTCCATCATGCTCTTTGAAGGAGAAAAAATGCTAGCTCCTCCTCCTCATCACTAAGGTGCAATTAAGAAAGTGCTCTATTTTACAATGAAATTAAAGTTCATCATCAACTTACTCGTCCTCAGCGAGATCCATGGCTCCAAATAAATCTATTTCCAGAAATACTCCATCATTGTTGTCAATTGGTGGAACCGGTTGTGTTGTAGTAGTAGAAGGTAATTCATCCATGTCGTCATCCTCTTCTAGCTCTAGCATGAGAGCTGTCGATGCATCATGATCATACTCAACTTGAATCTCTTCTTCTTCTGGATTATCTCTAGTGCCTGTTTCTCGTTCAAGATGTATTTGCTCAATGAGTACACCTTCATCTGATCCTAATCCCATGTGAGCCTCACCTACTTCCTCAACTAGTATGTCTTCTTCTTGTTCTTCTTGTTTTTCAATAGGTAGGTGCTAGTGGTGTATGCTCAACCATCACATGATCTGGGGGGAGTTACTCAGCATCTAACAAACAATCAATTGCAATTTTCACCTCTTCAAATATTTTTTTTCCACGTGGATTTATTTGAATCACAAACAACCATTTATGATCTGTCGGGTCTTCCACAAAGATGACTTGCTCACAGTGCTCTGGTAGCACAAATGTGTCCCTTTGGTCAGTCCATATCTTTATGCGGTCTACTTGAAGAAATCCACACTTGTCTTTGCGTACAGTTACTTGCGCCCCTTGAGTTACCAACTTGAACCATTTCACATCAAAAGTGAACATATCAAACTTTCTGAATCCAACCTTGATATAATATCTTGGATTGTTCCACAATAATCTAGCATGCCTACTTCAGTATTGCCATCACTTGCACTTGAATGACTTTCTTGCATGAAATTAGCCTTCACACCACAATCAAATGTTGTTCTCTTTTTATCTATTCCTTCTACTCAAAAGTGACACCCGCCAAATTGCCCCAAACTTAGGATACTGCAAGCACAATAAAAGTACTTTTATTGTATAAATTCACAAAAGTACAACATAAAAGACAATGCCTAGATATCTTAAACTCACATACATGGAAATCACAACCATATGCAAGCTCCTCCTCCTCATCACTTATTGATTCACCATGGCGTTTAGCTTATAGTATGGTTTGCTCGAGCCATTTATTAGAAGGAAAGTCTAGAAGAAGTGCAAGTTTTGTTGGGTACGGTAGTGTGCGGGTTGTTCGACTCCTTCTAAAACTCAAATGAGTTTGGTCCCTTTCAGCCTTCACTAAGTTATATCTCTCGATCCATTTCTCCATAGCATGCGAGTTTAAGATGCAAAATTTTTTGAATGCTACATCCATTGTTCTCACAAGGCCTTTCCCTTGTGGCTCTTCCCCAACTAGTTGATCATCTTCTTCATGTGTCCATAATCTTCTTCATGTGTCCATAATCTTAGCATATCGGGATCAGACGTAGTGAGAAATTTGGTTATATATACAAGTGATTATTGAACAAGCCATCCCACTACCATACTACCTTCAGGATGAGCTCTTTGATGAATTAATCCTTAAGTGTCTTCATAAATCTCTCTAAGAAAAACATCCATCGGCTATGGACAACCCCAGCCACATCTACTTCATCAACCACATGAACTAGCAAGTGCAATTGAATGGTTAAAATACTTGTTGGAAAGTATTTCTCAGCCATTGTAACAGCCTCGATGGAGTTTAATTGTGCTGCTCTAATGTCATGGTTGAGGCAATCCTTGATGGCTATAGGAAGCACGAATTGTAAGAATTTATACCAATCATGACTCTTCAAGCCACTAAGCTCATCGTCCTTTGTAAATGCTCCCTTCAAGCAATGCATGTATCCTACAGGGATACGAAACTCCCTAATGCAATTCTTTACATGCCGGTGCTCATCCTTTGTCTCATGACCCAAGGTACTTTTAGTAGCTTCACCTTTCCATCTGCTCTATTTTGGGTCCATAAGTAGTTGTTTCTCTTCTTAGGAAGCATATTCCACACGTCGTGTGTTTTCTTATACCCCTTCGTGTTCCAAACCTCGATCTTCTGTTCCATCGTGTACGGTAATTTATCATGTCATCCATGTCATGTTATAGTATTTGCTCCGAGTCTGCCTCAAGTTCCTCGGGTTATTGGATCACCTCGTTTGTGGCTACTCTTGTTGGTCTCCACAGGCCGGATATCTCTTGTTGGTCTCCATCATTCGTGCCGGATATCCACTGGTTTGTCATCGTTGAAGCGTGCATTGCCACTAATTAGATGTTCCAATTGCTCCACCGAAAATATTCCCCATTTTTTTGTATGATCATTGCAAATTCATTGACGTCGACCCACTCGGTATTTGCAGCGAGTACATGGGCAAAGTGTCTTCTCCTCTAAATCAACAAAATTTGAGGGTGTGGCGTCGTCCATGGTTTCCATATTGATTTGCAAAATGGGAACGAATGCTTATTTTTGGAGGGAAATCCTCCCTTAAGTATTTGTGGAGGGTGGTAGTTGGTGATAGGTAATTTGAAATGTGGGGGGCACACAAGATCTGGAAAGATTTTGAATTTGAATGAAAAGTAGCGACCGTCGAAATAGCCGTCAAAATATACGTCGAAAAGAGCATGGGAATTTTATTTTTTTGACTCTTATTTCCATGCTATTTTCCACGTATTTTTCGACGCTTTTTTTCACTCTTATTTTGACAGTAAAACAAAACCTCTCTTTTTTCTGCGTTTTTTTTTGTGCGCGTGTGTTTTGCTTACTTCCTCACTAGGTATGCCCCCTTTTCCTTCACTCCCATCTCCTCTTGGTTACATGTACATGGGATGTAAAAATGTCTGTGTATGTAATTATGAGTAATTTTCTTGTTTTTTTGCTTTCTCATTTGTTTTGCAAGTTCTTTCTCTCTCCCAAGCTCTTCTCCACCTCCTTCTTTGCCCTCCTTCCCCTCCCCTCCCCTCCCCTCTCCTATCCTCTCCTCTTGGTTGTTAAATTGGTGTGTGTGTGTTGAAGGATAAAGCTCCTTGTGTATCCATGCTATTCACACTTTTAGGGTTTTGTATTACTAATTCTTTTCTCAACTTTTTGTTTTGTTTTGTAGTTCTTCTAATCCTCTTTTTCAACTTCACCAAAAAGAGGTAAAAAATTTTCTCTCTTTCCTCTCTTTTCTATTTTGTATGTATGCATTAGGTTCTTAGGGCTTTTGTATGTATGCATTACTAATCCTTTCCTCATCCTTTTGTTGGTTTTGTAGATCTTCTAATCTTCTCTTTCAACATCACCAAAAAGAGAAAGTGCTTTCCTCTCTTTCCTATCTTTTTATCCTCTCTTTCCTCTATTTTTATCTACCAAAAAGAGGGGTTTTGTTTTGTAGGTCCTCTATGCATGTATTAAGCTCTATCTATGCATGCATTAAGCTCTATGCATGCATTAAGCTCTATGCATAGAGCTTAATGCATGAATAGAGCTTAATCTATGCATGCATTAAGCTCTATGCATGCATGCTTAATGCATAGTGCCGGGGTACGGTTTAGTTTAGGATAGCATGGCTTGCATAGTGCTTTATGCATAAGCCTCATGCATAATGCTTTATGCATAATGCTTTATGCATAAGCTTTATGTATAAGGCCTCATGCATAGTTTTATGCTTAAAGCTTTATGCATAAGACCTCATGCATGCTTTATGCATAAAGCTTTAAGCATAAAACTATGCAGCATGAGGCCTTATACATAAAACTTATGCATAAAGCACTATGCAAGCACGCTATCCTAAACTAAACCATACCCCGGCACTATGCATTAAGCATGCATGTATAGAGCTTAATGCATGCATAGATTAAGCTCTATTCATGCATTAAGCTCTATGCATGAATAGAGCTTAATCTATGCATGCATGCTTAATGCATAGTGCCGGGGTACGGTTTAGTTTAGGATAGCGTGGCTTGCATAGTGCTTTATGCATAAGCCTCATGCATAATGCTTTATGTATAAGGCCTCATGCATAGTTTTATGCTTAAAGCTTTATGCATAAGACCTCATGCATGCTTTATGCATAAGCTTTAGCATAGCATGCATAAGGCTTGCATAGCGGCATAGTTTGCATAAGGCTTGCATAAGCTTTTGTATGTATGCATTACTAATCCTTTCCTCACCCTTTCATTGGTTTTTTAGGTCCTCTAATCCTCTCTTTCAACATCACAAAAAAGAGGTAAGTGCTTTTCTATCTTTCCTCTATTTCCTCTATTATTATTGCACCCTTGGATTGGGGGACTTGTTTTGTAGATTTGCACATAAGCATTATGAATAATGCTTATGCATAATGCTCATTCATGCTTTATGTATAATTATTAGCTTTATGCATAAGGCCTCATGCATAGTTTTATGCATAAGGCCTTATGCATAGTGCTTTATGCATAAGCCTCATGCATTGCTTTATGCATAAGGCCTCATGCATAAATGAATGAATGTTGAGGGATAATTCATGTGTATTCTCTTATTAAAGTGTCGATGTGGGCTTTGTTATGTCTGTGTAGAAACATGTCTCGTACTCTAGATGAGACACCGGCTTACTCTCCCCATCCTTATCTCCATATGCCATGTCACCTGACCAGTTTATGGGTTTTTTAGCACAAGCCACACCCGAGCAAAGAGCAATGGCACAACAATATTTTGGGAGAGGGGCAGACACTTCGTACCATATCGGGCACCACCACCGCTAACCCTAGTTCACCTGTACAAACCCCACAAAGAGCCGCAAGAACCCCGCCCTCAGGTCGCTCGTCCACTCTACAGAGGACAACGCTTGAGTAGTGGAGGTGGAGGTGATTGTTGTCCAAGTGGGGGCATGGATGGGTCTACGCCCCCACGTGAGCGTCCTTCCCCATCTAGCGCTAAAAGCACTCCATTGTCATAATCATCTCGCGACGTTTCGACACAGCCCACACCCGCCCCGCTGATGGAGAAAAATTTTACACAATTGTCAATGGTAATGTGGTTTTGGATAATGTCCGGCAAGAGATGAAGAGCCGCATCCGTGAGCTTTGCCACATTGTCTTTGCAAATGACTTTATGACTTTATGGCCAAAGTTGGATAAAGACAAGAAAGATAGAGCCATAAATCAAATCAAGGATGAGTACAAGACGGTCGGTGGTAGTGATGTCGTCCCCATAAGGTGGATAAAGGACCACATGGTGGACATCATGAAACATTGGCGGGGAGATGTGACTAGGAGAGTGAAGGCAGAGGGTGAGAAGCCTTGGTACATGAGCACCGAGGATTGGAACGAGGAGAAGCAAAAGCATGCTCGAGATCCCCAACGCTACAAGCAACAAGAGGATGCGGCCAAAGCCCGAATGGAGAGTGTAGGAAGCTCTCACATTTTGGAAGCGACGGTTGGGACACATTCCATGTCTACTTTGTAAGTATTAACATTTATCTTATATGTTTCATTTGATGTTATGTCTACTTTGTAAGTTTCAACGCTTATCTTGTTGTTTTGGTACTTTTAGAATCAAGTGGTTGGTCAGCCGCCGTCAACGGGAGAAGAGGAGGACATTGCTCGCCATAACACATACTTTCTTTTGGAGAAGCTTGAGCGAGAAGGTGCTAGCCTCAATTGGGGACGCATTGTAGATATGGTAAGTGTGGCAAGCCTTAACCTTATGATTTGTATACTTGCTTTGCCTTGTCATGTTAGATCGTTGTTTTGGTATACCAAAAAAAGCATCTTGTATGGTTTTTGGAGGGACCAATGCCTGATCCTGAGTGAGGGCTCCGCATAGAGTGGCCTTGCCCATGTCTTTCCCCTTGTACATAAACATTTTGGTCAGCTCACATCTTTGTTTGAGCTTGTATAGATTGTATGCAAATTTTGGTTTATCTCGTCAGAGCTTGATATGTAAATTTCAATTTTGGCTTATCTCATCAGAGCTTGATATGTAAATTTCACATCTTGCAATATAATTTGGCCATTGTTTGCACTTGTGTAAATTGTGTACCTATTTTGTAATGTCGAAAATGTTATGGCACTCTCTCTAACTTTTTCAACAAATTCACTTCGTTCTTCACATTAGAGTGCAGTTGCCTTTCGTACTCTATACATTTGGCATAATGGTGCATCTAGCTACAAGACTGCAGCAGCTGGATGCACCATTATGCCCAAAAAATTTAATACTTGCATGCGTCGAAATAAGCATTGAAACAAGCGTCGAAAGTTTCCTGCATCCATCAAAAATAGCGTCTAAATGATAGTCAAAATACGTGTCGAAATAGCAGTCAAAATAACCATCAAAATAGTAGTCGAAATGTTAGTCAAAATAAACGTCGAAAAAGGGCATGGTAAAATTACTTTTTTCGACACTTATTTCGGCATGTATTTCAACGTTTCTATTTTGACGCTTTTTTCAATGGGTATTTCGAGGTTCAGGGGATTTTGAGCTTAGTTCTAAAGCGACGAAAAAAGCGTGGATAATGGCCCCGTCCCTTGTAGTGAAAGAATGACCAAATCACTGGGATACTAGACCGCACATAAACCCATAAAACAAAGTCCTAGTTATTGTTTTCTTTAAGATGTTCTAGTGAATTTAGTTTAATTGTGAATCTAAGACAAGCATAAGCACTACATGTAGAGCCAATAGAACTATTGTGATGACTTGAACTGTGCACCATAGCCATCCGACCAAACCCATCACTAGTCACGTGTGATCACACAATCTCGTAAAAAATCATCATGGAGATGAAAACATTGTTGCACAAAATATGCATCATGAACGATCATCAAATGATACTATCGAATAATGACACTGGCCTCGGGGGTACTCACTATCCCATCTACATGGGCCTCTGTATGTCGATAGCTAATGTGGACCATAATAGCAACCTGGTGAGGTAAGCAAGAGAGACGATTAGGACACAAAAAATTAAATAAGTAATATAGCTCAAACACGAAACAAATATTATGAAATATAACCATTACTTGCTCCGAGAAGTAATACTCAGATTGTATCTCTTGAAAAGGTGTGAAGGTGTAGTTCTCTGCAAAATCAACTATAGAGATGACCACACCAATAGGAAACTCTGCCAGGTATGCTCAGAACTGATGATCCTGCCACTTGGCATAATGATTGTGCCATATATAGGGGCAGATCTGCTCCCTAAATGTGGCTGTGAAGTGACAACATGGTGTATGTTTATCCACGAGCTGCAACTTCCTAGACTGCCCTCCACCACTCTCTAGCTGGTGTGTCACATACTCATAACGTCACCATGGCACTATCTCTTGGTCACTTGCATCAAGATCTACCATCTGTAGATGTGCAAGTGAACCACATAATGTGCAATTGCTCTCTACACAAGGCATCCTATGGAAATGGGCATCCTCCATGTGTGCACACAAAAGAGAGTGGATGAAATCACGAGGACTATGAGGCAACTATCTATGCCCACTAAGAGAAGGGAACACATCATAAAAAAGTTGGAACTCAACATGGTAGTGATAACAACATATGTCACGCTATTGTGAGTACCTCACAAACCAAGGCTTACACCCCTCAAATGACCTTTGCCCAATTTTAAGCTTTGGATATCATGCCATAAACTGAGAAAACAACTCTGTTTGGGTCATTTCAAGAAAGCAAGCACCGTTCTCAACGACCACTCCTCTTGTCACTCTCTTACACAAAGCTTTCTTTAAAACTGGCAAGGCACGACAATTTTCCTCCCAAAAACTTTCTATCAAGGCTCTAGAGGTTTCATCTAGTAGGTGATCATGCCTAGCTACACGACCACTATTCGCCTACAAAAAGCACCAACCTCATTGGAATCTAGACTTTGCCGCCTAATAGATCCAACTTTAAGTGTGTGTGGTGCTATGGAAAGGATGCAAGATTTGACACTCACCTTACCCTTCATTTGGGAGCTACTTATGGCTGCCATAATAGCTCGTCGAGTAGCCAAAGCGTCTGTAGAGTTCCTCTTCTTGTTAACTATATAGGAACAATGAACACTTTATAGCACCGCCATGCTAGCTCTCCTCTCTCTTCGACCTCCAATCTCAGAAAGCACCCTGCAGTTGGCCATGTTGGGCAGATCGATCAAAGCATCAAGCATGCATGCCTGTGAGATGATGAAGGCGTGAGGTCTTTGAAATAGGATTGGAAGATTGCATGGGCACGATGATGCGCCCTTGACTTTGATAGTTCTTTCATATCCACACTATGGGCGCCCAAAGGAGGGAGGGTGGGTTCTTGTGGAAGAGAAGGGCGGGTTCATGTGGATTATCTAAACTAAGGGATAGTGGGAGGGAAGAGGACCGAGGGAGAGGAAGTGGAAGAGGAGGAGCAAGGCTTGGATCATCGCCAAACGGAAGGTGTTGCTCATTCATGTGCTCTCCACTCTCTCTTTCTCTCACGAGCTACCCTTTCCCTCTCCTCCTCTTGAACTTGGTGGATGGGGGGAAGTCTAGTCCTATCATATTTCCGACTCCTACGACTTTGAGAACCCATTCTCAAGGAAGCTAAGATAGAAAATTTTATGAAAGCTCAATGATGGGATAGTACTAGAGATGTGTGTGGGATAGGACTAGAGATGTGTGTTTATATAGGAAAAATAGATTATCCACTTAAAATCTCATTGGATTTCCTATCTAAGATTGATTGGATAATTAAGATAAACATAAAGATAAAAAGAAAACTATTATCCACTTAAAAATTAATATTATTAATAAAAAAATATTTACAAGTCTAAATATTTATCATTACAAGATATATAAATATATCTTTTGTTTTATAATTATATAATTATATATTCTTTTATAATATATATTTTTTTAAATTTATTCAAAGCTTTTTCCTACACATAAAGTATTTTCAAGAAATATTAAATTCAAAAAAGTAAAATTTTTAAATTAAATAACACAAACTTTAAAAATAATATTATTTATCTTATTTCAAAATAGAATCCTTTAAAATTAGTGATTTAATTTTTTTATATTAATAAGTTATATATATTTTATTATTTAAAATTCTATATTTTTTAAATACCAAAAATATACCAAAATAACTTTTTCAAAAATATGTTTTTTAAAAAAATGGAAAGGTGGGAAAGAGGTGCCATATGTCACAGGTGTGCATGCTACGTGGCATTTCCTTGACATGTGGCACTATTATGTGGCTGATGTGGTAATTCCATGATGTGGCATGCCGTGTTAGCAACAAGTGTGAGATGGCAAGAAGATGTGGCATTAATTATGACTAGGATGATGAGGTGGAAAGTCATAGGTTGGCCATGTTGAGGGTGGAGGTGGCAAGGTGAGGTGGCAAGTTGCTTATGTGGATCCTCTTGAAGCTGATGTGGACATAAAGTGGCATGCATATATAAGATTTGTGCCTAACCCAAGCCTCACACATGGCATGATATCTAGGCTTTGAAGTTTACCAAGCCTAGATTTCCAAACCTAACTAGGATTGGCTTTAGACTTGAAAACGGGAGAGTGGACACAATATGGGAATTTTCACTTGGGAGGATTGAAAATGGACCTTCCCATACTCAAATTAAGCCAGATTTTTTAAATAAATTCATGGTAACAAGTATATTGATCCCTAGAGTTTTTAGATTGAAATATCCAATATTTAATTTTCTAGAATTAAATTACAATTGATTTAATGGGCCTCTTATAGTCATAACAAATTTCCAAAGTAAATTTATAAAAATCCAACCATTAGATTTGTAGTTTTACCTTAGATCCACATTCTACTAATGTTTTCCAATCTAATCATCACTAGATCCATAAAAATGATTATAAAGTTTTGCAAGTATTTAATGGTCAAAAAGCAACTCTGACAGGCAACAAGGACACTAAGTCTTTGTATCATCCTTAATAGCTTGGACTAGATGCTAGTATTGTATCCTTATTATATATGGGCCTGTACTTGTAATAAAGTGGAAGAAAAAATAAGAGAATTTCCGTTTGCATTACCTTCACGTAAAGTGGATGATGTAGGTCTCGAGACTTGAGTCTTGACTTCTATTATGGAACGAACCATCACAACTTGCAATAAGTGTATTATTTGGGCCTATACTTGTAATAAAGTGGAAGAAAAAACAAGAGAATTCCCATTTGCATTACCTTCACGTAAAGTGTATGATGTAGGTCTAGAGACTTGAGTCTTGACTTCTATTATGGAACGAACCCTCACAACTTGCAATAAGTGTATTATTTATATTTTTGTGTAATTTTTTACAGGCATTTTAAAATTTAGCAAGTATTCTACGGCCAAAATGATCCAAAAGCAACTATGGCCGAGGGCGGGGGACAGAAGTTGGAACGACTGTGCGAAAGTAGTCAAGTTGCGTGGCCGGGGCCGGAAGTTGCAACTTGCAGAAAGAAGTGAACTTGCAGACATGTTGGCCCCTGTACCATCTGAGTCCCTTATACGATCGGTGGCTAGTCCAAATCATTCATCTTATCTATTATCTAGGTGAAGGAGCTACAAATGCTTGGCGTTGTCTATGGCCATGATCTTATCGCGATCCGGACGGAGTACTGAAAGACGGCGATAAGTCGCAGTAGATCTGTGTCTACAAGAGATAAACCTGTGTCAACACTAAGAACCTTCTCACTTCAGGATTGCGAGCGAGACGATCCGCCACGAATGGCTTCTCGCATACTTATCTAACGTTGCAGTTTCCTACAAACAGCTCTCCACGCCTATTAACACTTGAAGAGTATACTGTTATTTCGCCCTTTTCCACTAAGTGATTGCTTAAGGACCTTGGTAGGCATGAAAGACGAGGTTCAATCCAAGAACGGCAGTCTGGGGATCGATAAGGTCAAAGACAAATGAAATTTCCCACTTGTTTGTAATAAAATCATTAGAGTAGCAAGCTGCTTAGCTTTGCAGAATTAGTTTTATCTTCACTACTTCTGGTTTTCGACTCCGAAATGCCCAAGCAAGGTAGTGATGGCTTCGATCAGTCGGCGGCTGCGCGTTTCGATTATCGATCACCTGATGTATGGTAAGCTAAGTTCTGTTTGTAAAGTGTATGTTGTGTAGAGTGATAATTGTGATAAAATTTACACCCTTTTATGTTGTTCCACTGTCTACATTCACACAAGACGTACGATGTGGGACTGGACGCTGTGAGGGAGGCAGTGGTGGATCACGGGCCGACGGCAGTATGCTTGGCCGGACATTCCAAAGGGGCGGCGCTGGCGTTGCTGATGGGAAGGAAGCTGGCGGAGGAAGGGCGCTTTCTAGAAGCGCATCTCTTCAATCCACCACACCCTACGCTTCGCACAGAACGCCCATTACATTACATGCACAACGCAGCCGCCAATGGCCTCCTCCAGAATGAAGACACGCGTCGGCAGGAGCGTGACAAGTTCGTGTCCATCCGTGATTGGCTTCCCCATCTCTACGTGAACGCCCACGGCTTCATGCCAATCAGCACGTGCCGCCTGTGCTGGTGACGTCTTTTCTGAGCCCCATCCCTCACTCTATCCGGAGCCTCCTTCGGCTCAAATGTGACTCGGCCTCACCACCTCCACATCAACGAAACAAAGCCCGCCAACTTATTCACCAGAGCTTACAAAGCGCACAAGCTTGCCCAATAGTATGACTTGAATCTCATAGTTGAACCTATCAAAATAGCTACTCTTGGATCCTCATAAGGACACGGTGACGTTGATGAATGTGGATAATATAGATACTCTTGGATCCTCATAGGCATCTCGTGGGGTCCATCGAGATGTAAATTCAATATTTTCCAACGCTATGCTATACTAGATAGATGACATTTTAAGATTGAAAGCATGCATCAGGTCAACTTGTGACTATATATATCCCAAGTTGTGTCTTGGGGCCTGCTTTCAAGGTAACCTTAGCCTCCTTCATGTTAACTTAACTGTGAAAAATTTAATGGGGATGAACCTCTAAGCATTGCTTTAACTTATTCCATTCAAGTTTCAATGGGTAACCATAGCCTCCTTCATGTTAGCTTACCTATGAAAAATTTAATGGGGGACAAATCTCTAAGCATTGCTTCAACTTTCAATGGGTATATTGCCTATTCCAAAGCTTACCCAATGGTGTGACTTGAATCCCATAGTTGAACCTCTCAAAATAAATACTCTTCAATCCTCATAAGGACACGGTGACGATGAATTTGTATGAAACACATTGAGGCACATTATCACTTTGTGAGAGAAAACGTACTACAGGTTCAAGCGATCTATGATTTGTAAAGACTAAAGATGAGATTGTAGATATCTTCACTAAAGCATTGCCAGGAGAGAAGTTTAAAAAGTTTCAAAGGTCTTGGAGTTCAAGACATCAACAAAACAATGCCAATTTGAGCTTGAAGGGGAGTGTTAAAGAAAACAATCTAAAGTAATATATAGAGTATAAAAATAAGCCCTTAGCTAGTTATATTTTATAACAATTGTAAAATAGGAAAGCTTGCTTTAGATTTCTTGAGAAAAGTAATTTACTTTTTCTAAACATGTATATAAGGCAATTGAGCCAAGCATAATAAACAAGTCGAGATTTATGGGCATCAAGTATTGTTAATACAAAGGTAAAGCTTGAGGCTGTAACACTTTCTCCACCTCCCTACCCAAATATTTCGAGGGTCCTTGTCCTAAGGCCTTCGAGGTTTATGCCTAGCACTCTAGAGGGTAGGGCTTCCAAAGCCTTGGCTCTTGATGATGTGGCCACAATAGCTGAGTCATTTTTGGTTTTGAGAATGAAGGCCTACTCCCCTAAAAAGTTTTTCTCCCTAGCCCCTAATCTTAATGCATTGGGGTCCAGTTCTCGAATGTGTTCACCTACAACTCCTATTTGAGACATCTCCCTTATTCTTACAAAAGTAGAGGATTTCTCACTAGCCAAGGGATGGTAGGATTCCAAGGGAACTCTTGTGTAATGAAATTCTTGAGTCTTTTGTGCAACAAGACTCATCAAGACTTGAGTGTTGTTGAGTAATAAAATCCTTGAGTCTTTTGCAACAAGACTTAACAAGACTCAACAAGATTTGAGTCTTGACTCCTCTAAGAGTGCACAGGGGATTCTAGTGTGTGTAGTTCTCTGAAGGCTTGTTATCCATGCAATGTTTACTTGTGCTTTGTCCACACTCGTAAGCTCATCATGAGCTAGCATCCTTGCCATCGCTTGCGGTGTTTACTATAAGGGTAATGTGTCTCCTATTATTAATCTCCCTAGATCGGGCTTCATGTAGTACCAACCACTCTTTGGAGGGTGCTCTAGTTTAACATGGTTTGAAAGAACTTTCCCTTAAGGATGGGCTCTATCATAATAGTCTCTGAGACTGTGTGTACATGAAAGGATTCTTGTCTTGATGCAAATTCGTCCAGGTTTAGTTCCTCATTAATAATTACAAAAATTTGGGTACTACTCAATTATATGAAAATTTGGTCTCTACTACACCTAGGAACGTACATTCGTAGATGTAAGAACATGCATGGGAAAGTCTAAGGATGTGGGTACGTGCATTTAGAAATGGAGGCATGTGCATTCAAAAATGGAGGTACATGCATTTGAAATTGGAGGTATGTGTCTGCATGAGCCTAGAGGAACATGCATTCATAGACCTGAGGTAAAGGTACATGCATGGGTAACTTATGTTTCCTATGCAAATTGTAACATACCTCTCAAAAAGACCTTAAAACTCATTTTTAGAGAGCCATAACTAAGATATGTTTTATAGAGAGTTAGAATTCCTAAAACTTTGTAGTTTTGACTTTTCTCTAATTCCAAATAGACTGGAAGATATTACTCTCCCAAAGAGACCAGTTTCCAAGCTTTACCTTAGAAATTGCTATCAAGATTGACTATCTTATCTATATAGATAGGACAAACTAACACATAAGCATAGTTATGACTTAGCTATGGCAACTAGAGATAATCTCACTGGTTAGAACGTGATAATTAATTATGTTAAAAATCAAGATTCGTGTATGACTTGAAAGAAATAAAAGACTAAGAGAAGTTAAGGATTGTTTGAATTAAAAGCTTGTTTTTATACTTGAAGTTGATTTTTATTGACTTGGCTATGCATGCCTTGAAAGATTATGGACTAGAGATGACTGTAAGATGACATGTATGACTTGTGATTGCTTTATTTTAGAATGAATGATTGATATGCATGTGTATGATGAGACTCAAACGGTTGTCCTTAGTCAGGGAATGCCGAATTGTGAGATTGATGCCCTCTTGGAGCCATGTGCCGGATTTGTCTCTTCGTACGGTTGGATGTGCTCCTGTTGTGACTACCTTGAGCCACTTAACATCAAAGATAAACATATGAAACTTTCTAAAGCCAACCTTGATGATATCTTGGATGGTTCCAAAGTAATTGAGCATGTTCACATCCGTATTTGAATCACTTACACTAGTCCTACTTTCTTGCATGAAATTTGCTTTAACACCACAATCAAATGTTGTTCTTTTCTTATCGATCTGCTCCACTCGAAAATGGTGTCCTGCATGTGACCACAATGTTGCAAATTTTTGATACTAAAAGAAAATAACACATCATTAGATTATGGAGAAGTTATAAACAATATTTGGAAAACATGTGAACATGTCGAGGCTTAGAATGAATGAAATCACCTACACGGTAGTCATAACCGTGTGCAAGTTAAGCAATCTTGTCCATACAGAGCTTTAAAAGGGCTCATCCCGATACTTCTGGGATAAGAAGCATTGTAGGAGAACTTGACTAGGTGTAGATAGCTTAGCCACTTCTTGGGTTCTCTGCCCCACAGCATGACCGAAGTATATCTTCGATTACTTGGTTTACCCTTTCAGTTTGACCATCGGTCTCAGGGTGATAAGCTGTGCTGAGATCCAAGAAAGTTCCCATTGCTTCAAAAAATGCAGTCCAGAACCTTGAAGTAAACTTGGGATCTCGATCACTTACTATTCTCTTGGGTAGGCCATGCAATCTGAAGATTTCTTTGAGGAACACTCTGGCCACATCCACTGTAGTGTAGGTTTCTTTTACTGGGATTAGATGGGAAACTTTGGTTAGTCTGTCAACTACCACGAAAATGGAGTTGTAACCTGATTGCACTGAAGGTAACCCAGTAATAAAGTCCATACTGATACATTCCCACTTCATCCAATGGATGTAACTTCCTAGGCATTTTTACTCTTTCAGCTTTGACTTTATGGCATGTCAGACATTGACGTACATGATTTAGTACATCCTTTTTCAAACCAGGCCAAAAGAAGCTTTTCTTTACAGACATGTAGGTTTTGATGAAACCTGGATGTCCTGCTATAAGGCTGTCACTCATGGGCTTCATTCAGAACTTGATCCTTGGTTCCCTTATCATTGGGGATGCATAGCCTGTGATTATAATACATAATGCCATCATCTAGGCTGTACCCTTGAACTATGTTCAACTCCTGAGGAGTTTTGCTTTCCTACATAAGTAGGGTAGCAATAGGGCCAAATAATCTATCCTGCATGATCTTCTCTCTTGCTTCAATAATCAAAGGATTTGATATCACGGTAATTGCAAGCAAGGAGGCTTTTCTGCTGAGGGCATCTGCTACCACATTTTCTTTGCCTGGGCGGTACTTGATTTCAAAATCAAATTCCTACAGGGTCTGCATCCAACTTCTTTGGCGCATGTTGAGATCCTTCTGCGTAAAGATCCACTTTAAGCTCTGATGATCCATCATCAAAGTGAATCTTTTTCCCAGTAGGTAATGTCTCCACAACTTTAAGGCATAAACTACTAAAAGCAATTCCAGGCCGTGGGTGGACAGCATAATTCCTCTCATGCGTTCTGAGCTTTCGGGATTCATAGGCCACTGCATGACCTTCCTGCATGAGTACACCTCCCAAGGCAAAACCACTTGCATCAGTTACTACCTCAAAGGGTAGAGAGAAATCTGGCAGCTTCAGAATGGGACTGGTTACCAAGGTGGTCTTCAGATTATCAAAAGCACTCTGGCACCTAGCAGACCACTGAAATGGGGTATTCTTTTTGAGAAGGTTAGTCAGGGGGGAAGTTATGAGTGCATACTTTGGTATAAAAATCCTATACCAACCAGTCAATCCCAAGAATCCTCTGACTTCTTTCACTGTCTTTGGTTCAGGCCAATCTACTGCTTGGACTTTTGCGGAATCTGGAGAAATTCCATCTTTGGATACCAGAAAGCCCAAGTATTCAACATGGTTGGCAGAGAAAGTGCATTTGCTCTTATTTGCAAAGAGTTGGTGCTTCCTTAGAATCTCAAGAACTTTTCCGACATGAGTCTCATGGTCAGCTGCATTCTTTGAGTAAATCAGAATGTCATCAAAGAAAACTAGAACAAAATCATCCAAGTATTCTCTGAAGATATCCTGCATTAGGCAATTGAATGTCGCTGGGGCATTAGTTAATCCGAACGGCATAACAGTAAATTCATAATGCCCATAGCGAGTATTGATGGCTGTTTTTGGTATATCTTGATCATTGATCCTAATCTGGTAATACCCGGATTTGAGATCTTTGTGAAGATCTGGGCCCCATTTAGCCTATCCAAAAACTCATCAATTCTTGGGATAGGATACTTATTCTTAACTGTGATTTAGACCTCTGTAGTCCACACAGAGTCTAAGCGTTCCATCTTTCTTTTTTTGAAAGAGAACTGGCGCACCCCAAGGTGAAACACTGGGTCTTACAAACCCTTGTTCTAACAGCTGTCTAAGCTATTCCTTGAGTTCAATGGCTTCAGGAACTGGCATTTTGTACGTGCGTAGGGCTACTGGCTGAGCTCCAGGGGTCAATTCAATCACATGATCTACTTCCCGGATTGGAGGCATTTCGATTAGTTCTACTGGGAATAGATCATCAAATTCACTTAACCATTCTGGTTCTTTAGCCTTAAGCTTTGAGTCTACTGGGTTCATTTTAACAACAAAAAATTGCTACTTCTTCCTAAGTCCTTTCAGCAACCTAGAAGCTTTTACTAACTGAAGGTCTGGGGATCCGAAAACTCCAGTTCCTTGAACTTTGTTCCCGTGAAGGTCATGGAAGGAAATGGTTCCATTGTGATAGTGTATGTCAGCTTGATTTTTGTGGAGCCAATCCATTCCAAGGATCCCGTCAAAAACTCCCAGAGGTAAGACTTTGAACTGAGAATCGATTACATTACCATCTAGATTGAACTGGATAAGATCTGTCTCATGGTGAGTGAAAAGAATCTTCCCATTGGCCAATTCAACTTGCATAGGTTTCCCTGATTTCTGTTCTAAGACTAGCTTATGCAAGCATTCAGGGGAAATGAATGAATGAGAACTACCTGAATCAATCAAAAGTTTAAAAGGCTTACCTTGATACTCTGCTAGAGTATGGATGACTGAGAACTGATGGTTAGGCCCTTGGTTTTCAATTACAGCATAGATCTACCCTCTTTCCTCTTCTACTACATCCGAAATTGTGACTACTCTGGCTGCTGCAGTCTGAGGTGGGACTCTTTCTCTTTGGTTGCCCGAGTTCTGGGAAGGAGTTCTGAGGTTACTCTGGACAGAGGTAGATGGCTAAGCTGGAGTTCTTCTAGCATTTCCCTGGCTTGGGTGAAACGGACCCTGATTAGACTGGTATGAAGGGGTTGGTCTCTGAACTCGGGGTCCTAGACTTCTCTATCCCCTTGACATAGCAGGAGTCGGGCAGTCTTTCAGTTGGTGACCAAAACCTTGGCATCCAAAACATCGGTTTTCACTTCTAAGCTCATCCCTTTGATTTCTTGAAAGAGGTGGGGCTCCTGAGAAAGTATTCTGGGGCAAAGGTCTTCCTTCACTTCGGAATCTTCCTGCATCTTGATTCTGATTTGGGCCTTGCTGCCTCTTCGGTGGTGGAAAGTTTGAAGTACTTCCTTGGGCTTGGAATCTTTTAAAGTTAGAGGGTGCAGGCTTTGGTGGGACCTTTACTACAAAGGCTTTGGCAAAATCTTTTGCCATTCTTACTACTTCAGCCACTGGCTTAGCATTTTTGACCAGTGTGTCCAAGGGTTCATTCATTCCCCGAATGAACCTGGCCATGAGTTGTTCTTCATCTAGAGGTGGTGAATATTTGAGTAGAAGAGCAAAGGCCTGGTGATATTCCTCGATGGTTTTGCTCTCCTGCTTTAGCTCTAAGAATTCGTTCATTTTGGTTCCAGGGGGACAAAATCTCTTTCTCAAATATTTTTAGGTCGTTCCAGGACTGAGTATTTCTATCCAGACGGTTGGTGTCACAGTGGTTCCTCCATGCTACCCTAGCTGTTTCCACTATTTTCAGCCGGGCAAGAGCCATTTTGCTCCCACTCATTGTAGCCTGTGACGTCAAAATACTCTTCGATGGCTTCCACCCATTTCTCCACACAGCCTTGCCCAGGTTCTCCCCTTCTCCTTTGAAGGGTCATGGCTGAGTCCTATGAAGAGCCTTGCGAACATCAGGGTCAAGCTTGTCATCTTTAGAGACATGGTCTGGCTGACGGCCATGATTTCTGCGTCTCATGATTCTGTCAAAAATTTATATATTATTAAATTTTTTATTTTGATATCATCCACGAGATCCTAAGACTTAAGAGGTTTAGAAAATAATTTCTTAAACAAGACAATGATCTTATTGGAGATCTATGACATATGTCTGATAACAGATTTTTCTTAGATCGTCCGTAAACAATCACTTAAATAACAGGGAATTTTTCTTCGGAAAACATTTATATATTTATATAAAAGTTACAATATGTACATAGAGCAGCTCGGCTCCAGAATTCAAAATCTCCTCGGGAGACGCATATGACGACGGTACTAGGCCATAGCCATGCCCTGATACAAACGTCCACTTACTGACAAGGGAGCTATTATCTTCCATTTAGGAATAAAGCAACTAAGGAGTCTATAGACTTGGCATGAAAATCTGAAATTTCGAGGCGTCGAATGATATAGAATGAGGCCACGCACCAATTTCAGCTTTAACAGGATGTATGAATGTGGAATATGGGTATGGATGTATGGATGTGGAATATGGGTATGGATGTATGGATGTGAATGTGAATGTGGATGTATGAATGTAGATGTGGATGTGGATGTATGAATGTGGATGTGGATATGGATGTATGAATATGGAATGTGGGTATGGATGTATGGATGTGAATGTGAATGTGGATGTATGAATGTAGATGTAGATGTGGATGTATGAATGTGGATGTGGATATGGATGTATGAATGTGGAATGTGGGAATGGATGTATGGATGTGAATGTGAATGTGGATGTATGAATGTAGATGTGGATGTGGATGTATGAATGTTGATGTGGATGTGGATGTATGAGTGTGGATGTGGATGTGGATGTATGAATGTGGATGTGAAAATGGATGTATGGATATAGATGTGAATGTGGATGTGTGTGTGGAATAATGAATGCAAATATGAATGTGAATAGATATGAAGTCGATATGAGCGAATGGATGAGATGAGATGTCATGTGAATCAGAATGTGAATGAATAATATAAGATATGAGCGAATGGATGAGATGAGATGTCATGTGAATCAGAATGTGAATGAATAATATAAGATCTGAACGAATGAGATATAATGAGAAATGGATGTGATGAGACGTAATGTAAATTAAGAAAGATAGGAATGGATGTTATGTGAAGTGAATGAATCTGATGTGATGGGATGGAAAATGATGTATCTGGTCAAGAATGGATACACATATGATTTGGAATTGGATTAAGTAATATGGATTGATGTGGAATAATGTGGAAAGATGAGAGTTCAATATAGAAACTGTATTTGTGACCTGTTTGTAAATGACTGTTTTATGTCAAGAATGCTGGGGAAGCATTTTGACCATCTTGTGATTAAAGTCGTGGAGACCTAACTGATAAAGTTGCAACTGCTGGACAGTCAATGGAGGATGTCTCGAGTAGCAAGGTCGCCGAGGCCTTGACCAGCCTTGGTTTGATTTAAATGGTGAGCTTCCGGTACGGTGGATGAGGGACCAAGGAAGCGGCCTATGAGTGAAGCGCTAGGTGACCTACGAATGATCCTAGAGGGTGCTGACCATACGTTGCTCGGGCTCTGGGTCGCCAAAGATACCCACACGTGCGTCGTGGAAGATATTGGAATAAGGAGTAAGAGTTGATTTCTGAAACTGGGCATGGATCTGGTTGATTGACCTTGCTGGTCCTCAATGGATGAGTCCATGGCTCTTTTATATGGATCTGTTGGTTGATCTTGCTGATCTTCAACGGAGATTCCATCTTGATTTTTATAAGTGATTATATTGCCGAGTACTATGAGCTAGGAAATATTGAAAAGGCCCCTAAGTGAACAAGTGGTGAGCGTTCTGGTTGCCAATGATGCCATAGATACTCTGATGAAGGAATGATTGGAAATTAAGATTCAACTGGATATTTTGGAGGATTGTGATCAGTGATACTATGATTTCATTAAATGATTGTTTTAAAGATGGCTGAATCTGTGAAAAAGGCAATTTCATATTGGGTGTGTAAGTGGTGTGACTAGTTTTATGTTTGCATGAACATCCGGCTAGGGGGCCTGGGAATTCTTTTCCCCGATACCCGAGACAAAACCTAACCAAATTCCTAATTGAATCCCATCACTACAGTGGTTGGGCGGTTGGCTAACCCATGGGACTGGATGGGGTTAGGCTGGACTGATGGATCCGTAAATCGAGACTCAATTTCTGTTTAGTTTGATAGATGAAGTAAATCTGGGACAAAAATTGTTCTATGGAAAAAGAATCAACGGCTGTGCCTCTCGATGAGGAAAAAAGCATTGGTCTCTATGATCCAAGTGCAATCTGTCCCTTGATTTGACTATGGAATTTACGAGTTCGGTCAGATCAGTTCAGTTAGTTAAGGCTTTTGACTACGTTAGGGAAAAGTTATCCTGGTGGAATCGCCCGTGCTTTCCGGGCAAAGGAAGTTTTTCCGGGTTTGATTTTGGAAAAACCGACAGATTAGTCTATTGTCTGGATATCCATGGGCAAGGCCCCGAGTGTGGGACCCTGCCTCACGCAAGAAGCACTACTTCCGCTGCTAGCACCCTAGAATTCGTTGCGCAGTGGGGTCAGGGATCTCACAGACAAAGATAATTTTTTTAGGCCCTTGTGAAAGCTTTGTGAATATAACATGTGATCACAAGATTTTTTGTGTTATTAACATTTTCACATGTTTTCGTTTACGTCAGTGAAATCCTTGGTCCATTGCTAATGAAGGTCATTAGCAAAGGGCCCAAAAGATGTCCAAAGGTTTCCTAATGTCACCAGGATCTGGAGGAACATCAAGCAATGGTAGCGGAGAAGATTAGCTTTCACAGAAACTGTAGCTCCAGAGTCAATATTGCAAACACCACCTTCCAGTCATGCCACCCTTGTATTCAAAAACCTCTCACCACTACATGATTTAGTCATCTCGGATCTACACACCTTAGCTGAGATAGGCACCACACAAGAACAAGAGGAACAACAATTGCCAAGCAAATGTCGGCAAAAAGAATAAAGAAGCCACTTCATCCCATCCAGAGGATGCTTAGGGGGAACACAAAGCAGACAAGTGCAATAGAATATAAGGCTAGCCAGTATCTCATAATGTACAACATTTATAGTGCCTTTACATAACACTTACTATTAATGTCCTCAATGGGAGGAGAATCTTTATTAATTCAAAATTTTATTAGCATCCCCCCTACCTAATGTAGGTTCTATCCTCAAAACCTCTTACCTAGGTCAAAAGACCTGGGCACTGAACTCATGTATGTAGAAGTTATGACGTGATTGAAGCATTTTTAGGGTTCTTTAGAACGTTGAGTGTGACGTCCAGAACTCGGTGTCTATCATATCTTAGAATGTGACATGCATGTACCATGGTAGACACCTAAGAGGTGATGATAATATAGCATCATCCCTCATTCATTCAGGCCCCTATTCATATCAAAGCACGGCTGCTCTGCATCATATCTTTCCTTTGATTGATCTATGAGAACATTGATCAACTTCAAAAATTTGACGACAGCCACCCACTATGTCTAGATCTAGGATTCTTCGCCATGCTTGTATCCATGTCAACATCTTTGACTGCTTATATATGTGACTGTTCATGGTGATAATTGAGGGAAGTTGTAACATACATGTAAATCCCTTTTCTTTACTTCATGGAACTGTAATGGAGTGATTGGCATGTACAGTGGGTCCACTCGTTGTGTTGGTGTGGAGCATTGGTACTGAACTGTAATGTGAGATTGTATTCCAAAATCTTATAGGCAGGGGTTGGTATCATCTATTTCACCCCTTGTATGCACTAGATACTACTTTTTCCACCTACGAAAACAATATTTGATCATAAATGTAACAATTCAAATCTCTAGTAGATCGGCAAAGTGTGGGTTTGGCAATTTTGTGTGCTGCCCTGTCACATTTTCCAACAAGGTGGCCTCTCCTCCCATTGGTAGAAACTCCTCTAATTCTAGCATCGGGGCTTGGAAAGACCATGGTACATATGGTTGCCACCTTGGTTCTATATGAGAGTAGGCTTCTGGCAGAATTCTTCTTGTAGGCTCAAATGGTGTATTCTGTAGCATCAACACCTTAAACATTAGTTTTGGCTTTAAGAGGGGGTTCCTTGCTAGTATGAGGGCCCTCGTATTCTGTAGCTGATAAAGACTGCATGACATTTTCATCAGTAAAATCTTGTAAATCATCTTGAGGGGGTAGATTACATACCTCATCGAGATGCCTACATGGAGATAGATTTGTTGCCGACAACTCCTCGGGGTCAAGAGTGTTAGTGGGAAAATCAACAAGGGAAAAAGAGTATCCAGAGAATATACAGTTTGCCTCAGTTTTGTTAGTAGGAGATATACTAGGATAAGGATTTAGTAGTTTACTTGAGATGGATGTAAGTAGGTAAGTTACATAGGTTTAGGATCCTTGAGTTTCCTTTTGACCTTCTCCTGAACTGGGTGGAGGTTGGGGAGGTTTCACAGTTGTCATGAACTCATGGAGGTCTGTGATCTCTTCTGGGGCTATATTTGGATATTCAATATGTTTATGCTCAAAATCATAGATGACATTAGTGAGCATTGCCTTCAAATGTTTATCTTTTTATATAGCTATAAGAAATTTTTCTTAGATATAACATGGTATGCTTGCTATATAGCACAATTACCATGCTTTATATAAGAATTTTTTCTTAGATATATCATGGTATGCTTGCTATATACCAAAATTAGTGTGCTATATAGCTAATTTATCTTAGATGTAGCATGGTATGTTTTCTATGTAGCACAATGAGTATGCTATATAGATCATTTTTCCTAGATATAGCACGGTAGGCTTGCTATATAGCACAATTAGTGTAATTTGTCTTAGATATATCATGGTACATTATCTATACAGCACAATGAATATGTTAAAGATCACTCATGATCCTATTTAGCATAATGAGTATGTTATACAGTACTAATGATGCTATATAGCAATGTGATATATAGTAGAGAATGTGGTATATAGCATAATACATGCTATATCTAAGAAAAATTATGTGTCATAGCAAGGCTCCTTTTTATGTAGCACACCTTATGATATATAGCACAACACATGCTATATCTAAGAAAGATTGTGTCATAGCATGGCTCCTTTTATGTAGCACACCTTGTGCTATATAGCATAACACATGCTATATGTAAGAAAGATTGTGTCATAGAAAGGTTCCTTTTATGTAGCACACCTTGTGCCATATAGCATTCAAGAAGTCTCATCAAGTGGGGGATACCTGCTATATAGCTATAGTGAAGCCTCCACCTAAGGACCACCTTATGCTATATAGCACAAATTGTACTACATAACATTCAAGATGTCTCATACTGGAGACAGAACTGCTATATAGCTATAGTGAAGCCTCCACCTAAGGATCACCTTGTGTTATATAGCACAAATTGTGCTACATAGCATTCAAGAGGTCTCATCAAGGGAAGATGATTGCTATATAGTTGTATTATGAAGCATAAACTAAATACTGTCATATAGCTAGATTGTGTTAGGACTGTCCATGATTAATAATGAGATTGAAGTCTTTTTTCTATTATTTGTACTATAGATTGTATCAGCAAGTTTTGAGGAGGAACTGACAAAGGAAACTGCACACACCAGTTTTTATGTTGGCCTAAAGAGGATGGCTGAGACATCAGGGCTGCATGCATTTCGTCCACTCCCCCCTACTATAGTTACTGATCCTCCCAATGGAGCCTATGTCGCCGGCTCATATAGTTGTGCACGATGTGGATACTCCTCTGATGCAGCGGCCCTTGCTGCCTTTTCCTTGCCTTGCTGCCATGCTTATCACATGATGTGCTTTTTACACGTGTGCATATCCTAAGGTGTATGTGCATACCTTGGCTATAGTGGAGTTGTATCTGAGAGAGGGCAAAGCACATGCTAGGTCAGGCTGTTGCAACTGTTAAGGCAGAGCCCTGTTCCCGGTAAGTTGCTAACTTGGTATACAAAGCAAGTACTCCACATTGATGGTTTTGGAGTAATGAATACATTGAATTTGCATTTTCAGGTAGTGACAATCTGACGTCTGGTTTTGCAGGAGGAGACCATGCAAGTACCAGAGAACATGTCAATGCATGTGACTGGTAAATTTATTTTATATATTCATAATAAAAACCTATATATTTCAAGTTTCTTTGGGGATATTCTAATGTCTCTACATGTATACATGTATAACAATGCTCTCATGATGGTTAGGACAAGGTGGGGGTTCTCAATTTGAAGAAATCCCAGTCCCAAAGGTGCGACGCAAGGGTAAGGCAGAGTCAACATTGGATGATCAATATGTTGAGTCACTTAGGGAGATAAGTAAGTGGCAAAGAATCTTGCAGGAACCCCCTCCCCAAAACATGTGAAGCCATCCCCAAAGTGCCTACGATCCACCCCAAAATGACTAGGTGATGAAGAATTTGATGTCCCCTTAATCCATGGCAGGAAAAACAAAAAGCTTGCTACAAAGGAAAAGTTGTATGCTTAATGGTGGTATTGTGCATTGTCACATGCCATGCATTTCCCTTTTGTAGCCACCATCTTTAACAACTTTTTATTATGGCTTTCCTATTGTGGCAAGTGTCTATATTCATTGTTGTAACTTTTTGTTATGGCTTTCCTATTCTTGCAAGTGTCTATATTCATTTTTTTTAATGAATGTTCTTTTATTTCTCCAACTACCACATGCCATGGATTTTCCTTTTGTAACCCTCATCAATGGAAATGAACAACTTCTTGTGATGGTTGTTCCTATTCTTGCAATATTTGACATGCATGTGCATAAATAAATAATATGTTGCAAGTAATAAAAAACTGAGTAGCAACCAGAGGCTACAAGGAAAACAAAGATGGATCGGCATAGTTGACGATGGTACAAGGAGCCAACCACACAGTGATGCTACTTTCGTGGATGTTTCTAGTGATGTAGTAAAGAAACATCACAGGTTCCAGAGAATGTCACTGTGGGGAGAGGCCAATGCTAGTGTTTAGGAGAATGTCAATGCTAGTGTGGAGGAAGATGTTAAGATGGACACATCTGATTTCTACCGTAGTGGTGCCAATGCCAGTGTTGAGGAAAATGCCACTATGTCTAGTGCCAATGCCAGTGTGGAGGAGGATGTTAAGATGGACACATCTGATTTCTGCCGTAGTGGTGCCAATGCCAATGTTGAGGACAATGCCACTGTGTCTAGTGCCAATGCTAGTGTGGAGGAGGATGTTAAGATGGACACATCTTATTTCTGCCATAGTGGTGCCAATGCTAGTGTTGAGGACAATGCCACTGTGTCTAGTGCCAATGCCAGCATGGAGGAGGTTGTTAATATAGACACATTTGTGGATGTCACTGTGGAAAATGCTTAGGATGGCCAATGCTAGTGTTTAGGAGAATGTCAATGTCAGTAAGGAGGAGGATAATAGCAATTGTGGTGCCAATGCCAGTGTTGAGGACAATGCCACTGTGGAACAAGACAATGCAGTGTGGAGGAGGCTGTTAACATGGACACAGAACGGGACAATGTGAGTTTAAGAAATGACACTGTGGAGCAAGACAATGTCAATTTGGAGGAGGATGTTAACATGGACACAGAGCAGGACAATGGTCTTGCAACAATCCCATGTCAAGTTATATGTATGCCCTTGCATGTGAATACTTGATGCATATTGCTCGATGTCAATGGTCTGCTAGTGAAAAGGTATAGAATAACATATAATCGGGGAGTCCCTCAAACATGGATTGATGGTAAAGTATCCAGTCTATACCACATCATCACCCCCCAAAGGAGGATAGAAAGCCTCGGTTTCAATATGTTGTAAGGCCTTATGCTCTCAGATTCCTCTATGTAGGCGGTACACTTTCATGTTGCCTTATGGACTAGTATGGTCAAGGACAACCTATATGAAGTGTTGAAGGCATGTTTTCCTGAACTAGAAAGATCCTTTTTTGTGGATATTTTGCCACAAGAGAGATGTCAGGTTGCACCATTCACCTTGAGAGATGTGACAGGTATCCCCATCTCTGATTCCACAGACAAACAATATTTTTGAAGGTTATTAAGGATGACTTCTTGTTATGGCACCCAGGGTTTTCTGCCTAAGACACTTTGTTGATCGATGACACACAGTACAAAAGCATGAAGAACCCTGGGGGAATGTTGTATATGTCCACCCTCATTTGAACCGGAGGATAAATCTCAAGAGCCAGAATTCTTGACGAGGACCTTGTTTCCATGGATGGTCAAGTGGAGGTGTGCTAAGGATCCCTAGCGTTATGCACTAGATAACATGATGTATAATCCTAAGGATAAGGTATCTGCTATAGTGTCTCATCAAATACTATGTACCCTCGCAGCAACAACGAAGGCAATGAAATATGCAAGCGCTATCCAAGCCCTACATTGGGAGGATTTTTGTATACACCCCCATTATCCTTTTTGTATACACCCCCTCATTTTTGTAACAGCCATTAACTTGAATAGAGTACAACTGGCAAAGTTATTATACGATTTATGGCTCAACTAAAATTGGATCTTGTTTTGTCTATGCTATTTTTTCTTACTTAATCCTTTGTTAAGTGTCTTGTGCACTGTGTTATGCTGTATAGTACATGTGCTATATAGCACAACCAGACACGGCGAACTTAGAGTGAGAGGGGCATTGTGTTGTGTTGTATTGTACAGGAATTATGCTACATAGCACAACTAGACATGGTGAACTTAGGGTGAGAGGGGCAATGTGTTGTGTTGTATAGTATAGGAATTGTGCTATATAGCATAAACCAGACATGGTGAACTTAGAGTGAGAGGGGCACTCTATTGTGCTATATAGAACAGGTATTGTGCTATATAGCATAAACCAGACATGGTGAACTTAGAGTGAGAGGGGCACTCTATTGTGCTATATAGAACAGGTATTGTGCTATATAGCACAACCAGACATGGTGTACAAAGACACTCTACTTGCTAGATAGTACTGTCTTGTGCTATATAGTATAGGTACTGTGCTAAATAGCACAACCAAACATGGTAATCAAATGAGAGGGGCACTATGTTGTGCTATATAGAACAGGTATTGTGCTATATAGCACAACCAGACATGGTGCACAAAGACACTCTGCTTTTGCTAGATATGTGTTTGGTTGTGCTAAATAGCACAACCAAACATGGTAATCAAATGAGAGGGACACTATGTTGTGCTATATAGAACAGGTATTGTGCTATATAGCACAACTAGACGGTGCACAAAGACACTCTGCTTTTGCTAGATATGTGTTTTTGCAAGGTTTCAAAGAAAGGTTACTATATAAAAAGGATACATAGAAACGCTTTCAAGCAGCCTCATATGGCATGGCATTGTAAATGGACTCGTGAAGTTGAGGGGATAAATAATACATCTTAGAGGCAGCATCCACAAGGGGCATGTCAAACTTGATTGACATAACTAGGTGAGAATATGTGTGGCTCACACCCTTGTCATCGAGCAATCTGTAGTGATTGGGATTCTCCATTTGCTGCTTATAATAAAGACCTCTGACAACATATGTGCCTCTAGCGCACTTGTTTTTCCAAGTGTCCTTAAGAACCTTCTATGTCTTCCACCTTGCTTTTACACATTTCAGCACATAGAAATCTACTCCTTCTACGTTATTAGCCTCTACGTTAACTGCATAGTTGTCTCCCTCGACAAGAAGTGTCCTTTTAAGAACCTTCTATGTCTTCAACCTTGCTTTTACACATTTCAGCACATAGAAATATACTCCTTCTACGTTATTAGCCTCTATGTTAACTGCATAGTTGTCTCCCTCAACACAAGAAGTTGGCCAAGCATATCCAATGATCCCTCAAACATGGGTCTCTCATCTTCAAACTCAGCCACCCTATCTAGTATATTGATTGGTTCTTGCATATCTTCCATGTCCAACCCTTCTGTTATAGGCTGGAGAACAATATGTGACTATTCTTGGACATATGACTTGTTAGAGCATGATCTCTAATGACCAGCTATACGTGCATTGCAGAAACAAGCCAAATTTCTTGTTTTCAACTGTGTCGGGTCTAGTTTGCAAAACCCACACACAGAATGTAGGGATTGTGTCCCGTTGAGTGTTACACATCCCCATACATTAGACCTATCCACATCATCTACATGTACTAACCAAAACTTTTGGTGAATCTGGGGACCATTGCTAGTACTGCTGCAAGCATACGAGCTACTTGCACCATGAGACATAGTTTCTGTTAAGAAAGCTACAGGCATTTTGAAGAACTACACCATCAGACTTGATTTGTTCGTGTGTTAATGTCCTCTTCTCACTACTGCACCAGCACCGTCATGTTCTCCCTTGCCATGGCCTAAAGCAAAAAAGTTCCAAGTCATCTCCACACCTATCAGTTTGTAAAAGCAACCAACAAAATAGAATGGTTGGGCAGCTTTAAACTATGAAGCTCACCATCAGACCACACCCAGTTCTTTCAAAATTTCAAACCCTGGTCTTAAGCAACCGATTATGAAGTTGGAAGCAATGTTGCACAAAGAGAGTATCATGCTTCTTATCATCAGAGATATAGAAATGCATCTCCTTGATTATGCTTTGGTCATTGCTTATACTACGCCTATATGTTATGTGAACAAGGATTGTGCATTAATCTGAGTGCCAATTCATGGACTGTATTTCATTTTGCTATTTGAATGAGTAGTTCTCAACAAAATCCATTACAGCTACTATGACATCTGTAGGAAAATTCTTGAGACACTCCCTGTGTACTGATCATCTTGCCATCTATACCTAAAGTTATGCTTAATGAACTTTGATGTGTGGTGTTTCAGCATCACTAATAACTCTTTGATAACAACTTGCTTAATGGACAACACTTTTTGTTGTCTGGTTACATCATGTCTATTTTAAACTTGAATATCCTGAAAGACCTGAACAGTGACTATCTTTGTTGTCTCCTTTTCTTCATGTGGACACAAGCGTAGCTTTTTAACACCGCATTTATTGCATTGTCCCATGATACATCTGAACTGATGGTATGTGGAATCCTCCTTCTTTTTGCATAGACAATATTCCCATAGTTCTGTAATTCCAGACATGACGTGCTCATGTGCAACACATTTTCCCTTGGCTACCAACAATACAATGACATTTGCACAAGCTTCCAATGAAAGCCAAAAGCATCTGAGCACATCCAATTAAAGGCATCATTTATATGTGGTACACACAGCAACATGTGTTCCAGTCCTTTAGTTTGCGCACAAAGAAAGGTTAGAGCTTCTCGAATGAGCGTTGGCCAATTTGTAGATGAGGATAAGCAGACTTGAACCTCAAAAAATACTCCGTCTGCAAGAAACATAGACCATGAAGAATTTGCAGATGAGGATTGTGAGACTCCCGCCCCCTCCGCGGTTTCCCCTCCAAGGGCGCTAGCGGCGGAAGCAGCATCAGCCTCTCGCGCGGGGCAGGGATCCACACTCGCAGCCTCGCCCGCGAATGTTCGGACAAGAGAGTAGTCCGGCGGTTCCTCCGAAACTGAGCCCGAAAAAACTTCCCTCACCCCCGGAGGGCACGGGCGATTCCTCCAGGGAAAATCTTCGAACGGGAGAATTAATCTAACAGGTCAAAGTCTTAACTATTCAAATTGATCCGACTGAACCTGAAGTCACATGGTTAGATCAAAGAAGAGACTTGCACTTGGTCTATAGAATCACCGCTTTTCTTCTCCTTTAATGAGGCACAACCGCTGATTCCCTCCCACAGAACAAGGGTCTTCTCTCAGAACTTAATCTAACTAACGTAACTAATCGTAACTTAATGGTATCATAGGAATCCCCCGATCCCGGCCCCATGGGTTAGCCAACCGCCCGACCACTGTATTGGTGGGATTCCTCTATAAGGATTTGGTTGTTCTCCTTTGAATAAGCTTATAATTTATATTTTTCTCAATTAATGATTCGATACCAATTGTCATGGGAATTTCTTTTTTATCATAAAATAAATTTATCTTAAATTTTTCTTTAAATAAAATAAAAAATATACATTATTCCAACAATACTAAGAATTTTACTTTTACCATTTAAATGATTGAATTTCAATTCTGATGAAAATTTCTCTTTTATCATTTAAGTTTTCTCATGCGTAAAAATAAATTTAACTAAAATATTTTTTTAAATTAAATAAAAATATCCATTAATTTAAATGTGACAAGAATTTCTCTTTTACCATTTAAATGATTGAATTCTAAATATGATGAAATTTCTCTTATATCATTTAAGTTTTCTCATGCATAAAAATAAATTTAACTAAAATTTCTTTTAAAATAAAATAAAAGTATCCATTAATATAAATATGACAAGAAATTCACTTTTATCATTTAAATGATTGAATTTTAAATATGATGAAAATTTCTTTTTCATCATTTAGATTTATTTATGCATAAAATAATTTATCTAAAATTTCTCTTTAATCTGAAATAAAAATATTTATTATTTTAATATACCAAATTTTCTCTTTTCCCATTGAAATACATGGATCTCCATTATCATGAAAATTTCTCTTTTTGTAAAAAATAAAATAAAATTACTAAAAATTTCTCTTTTTCTCTAATTAATTATTTAAGTATAAACACTAAAAATTAGTTTTTCATGAACGTAATGAAAATTATTCTTTTAGTATAGGGTGACTAATCCTAGAATATGGTAGGAAGTCCTCTTTTCACATTATGCATAAAAATGATTTATGTATTAATTTTTTTAAAAATTTATCATAGCTCCATTACTATTACTGATAATTTTTTATATTTTCTAAAAGAATAGACTTAGTAATACGATTATGATAGAGTAACTATCATTTGGACCTAAATCCAATTTATAAAATTAATCATAATTTTACCATAATTTTATTAGTATAAAAGCATTAAAAAAATCATTTTCTAATCTCTAACTTAGAGTTTGATCTTTAAATTGAGAATTTATCAATGAGAAGCATCATTTGAATAAGAATTGATCATAGGAATAACCATTATTTTGGAGAGAGAGAGAGAGAGAGATATACATAAAAAGTATCCTAAATGTAAACTTTTTGTAATTAATCATTAGAGTTCTTTAGAAAGCTTAGTTTGCCTTGAAAAACCATTCATTTGAAACTTCTCAAGCTGGAGAGGGATTGAGAAGTGAAAACATTTGAATTCTAATTAATCATTAAAATTTTTTAGAAAGCTTAGTTTGCATTGAAAAACCATTCATTTGAAACTTCTCAAGCTTGAGAGGGGTTGAGAAGTGAAAACATTGAGAATATTAGAGAAAAAAACCATAAAATTATATCTTACCTCTTGATTTACTTGCTTCTCTATCTCTTAGAAGGAAGCCCCCAACTAATCAATTGGTTAGTGTGTTGAGAGGAAAGCTCCAAGGATAGTTGAAGAGAGAGAGAGAAGCTCTAATCTCTCCAAAATGTAGAGGATTTTTAAAGGATAATAGAAAATATGCTTATTTTAATGTAATACTGGCATGATCTAGTTCACAGATGAGAATACAAAAGAATGAGGATCAATTTATAGGTGAGGGAGGCCACTAACTGAGTCCAACTAAGTTTTAAAAATTTCCAAGTTCAGTTTGGTTGAATTTGATCAAGATTTGGACCAGTTTAGCTCCCATTTTGATCTAGTTTGATTCAGGAGAGAGGAGAGATAAAAATATCTTAATATTTTTAAATTAAAAACACATCCACATTTTTGAAATAGGCGCCTACCTCAAATTCTCCCCCTCCTTACCAAGGTGTCAAAAATATATCATTATTTCAAAATATCTCATTTTTTTTTATAATATCTCATAGTTTTTAACTAATAAACCTTGTACTCAGTCAACTCTTCATCTTCTTTGAGAATTTACTCATTTTTGGGTATTTTCTTTTATTCATTGGATTTATCTCATCCCAACACTTGGATTAATCTTATTGACTCATAGGAACCTTAATTGGACCATAATCCAAAAAATTCAAAAAATCTTGATCCTTAGTCTAAGGTCTTATAAATCATTTTTTAATTGATTCCTAATGCACCTTAGAGAATTTATTTTGAACTTCTCTTTCAGGGAAATATATTTTTGATATTAGGAGAATTTGTTTATCCAAACATATCTCAATATTGAATTATCTCTCTCTAGAATTTTTTATCCAAACATATCTCAATATTGAATTATCTCTCTCTAGAATTTTTTATCTCTCTAGGCAAAAACAAGAAAAAATAACATTTTCGTGTATTCAGAAATAGGGAATGATTACAGGGGATTGAAGTAAAGCTTATTCATTATTCAGGCTGAGGAGGAGTCTTACATCCTCTCCCACTTGAAAAACGCGAGATGTCATCTCGCAAAGTGGGGGTAATCTTTCGCCAACTCTTCTTCTTTCTTCCAAGTGGCGTCTTCTAGAGGGAAGAACTTCCACTTGACTAAAAACTCTATGAGGACTCTACTCCTAAGAACCTTCTCCCGAACGTCAAGGATTTCTTCAGGTTGGATTACCATCTGGGCTTGAGACGGAGAAATCAATTATTCATCATCAAGCACGTGACTCGAGCTGGGTACATATTTCTTAAGCAAATTGATGTGGAATACATTATGTACCTTGAGATGGGGAGGGAGAAGTTTATCAGCTAGATCGCCCATTCTCTTTATAATAGCATACGGCCCATAGTATTTGGGAGAGAGCTTCTTGTACTTTCCTAAAGATAAGGAACTTCTTTTTGGTCATACTCGAATAAAGACCATATCTGATTCTTCAAATTCTCTCCCTGATCTCTTTTTATCTACATACTGCTTTTGCCTACCTTGGGCTGCCTTTATATCTTTACGGATTGATTGCATTTGCTGGTCCATGTCGTCAAGCATTTGTCTAGACATTTCAACTCTGATCAATGGGTCAAACCAATTCAAGCATTTGTCTAGACATTTCAACTCAACACCATATTGGGGAATATGGAAATTTCCCACAAGTTTGGGACACGTGGTCAAAAGTTTGGATTAACCATAACTTGAACACCACTAATCCAAAATGAGCGCTTTATAGCTCTTTAGATTCCATTTTTCAAGCGCTTTCCAACGATAGGTCATATGATAGGGTTTTGAGAAACTTACAAACATGTTATCCATGTCCCCTTTTTTAAGTATTCAAAAATGGGAATTGGGAAATTCCCAAATTCACTAATATGGTGTTACTCTGATCAATGGGTCAAACCAATTCAACAGTGTAAGGCAATCTTGTCCATACAAAGCTTTGAAAGGTCTCATCCCAATGCTTCGATGATAAGAAGCATTGTAAGCAAATTCAACCAGATGCAAATGGCTTAACCACTTCTTGGGTTCCCTGCCGTAGCATGACCGAAGGATATCTTCTATTACTTGGTTCACTCTCTCAGTCTGGCCATCGGTTTTGGGGTGATAGGCTGTGCTGAGATCCAAGAAAGTTCCTACTGCTTCGAAGAATGCAGTCCAGAATTTTGATGTGAATTTGGGATCTCTATCACTTACTATCCTCCTGGGTAAGCCATGCAATCTGAAGATCTCTTTAAGAAAAACTCAGGCAACCTCCACTCTAGTGTATGTTTCTTTTACTGGAATCACATGCGCAACTTTGGTTAGCCTGTCAACCACCACAAAAATGGAGTTGTAACCTAATTGCACTGAAGGTAATCGAGTGACAAAGTCCATACTAATACATTCCCACTTCATCTAAGGAATGTCTAGCGGCGGCTGCAGTTTACCTGGCATCTTGACTCTTTGACACATTAAGCATTTCTGCACATGATCAAGTATATCCTTTTTGAGTCCTGGCCAGAAGAAGCTTTTCTTTTCATAGACATATAGGTTTTTATAAACCCTAGATGTCCAGCTATCAGGCTATCATGGGCTTCTCTCAGAATTCTTTCCTGTATTCCCTCATCATTGTTGGGAATACATAGCCGATTATTATAATACATGCATCCTTCATCCAATTTGTACCTAAGAACTCGACTCATTTCCTGAGGAGTCTTGCTTTCCTGCATCAGAAGGGTAGCAATAGGGGCAAAGAATTTGTCTTCTTGCATGATTTTCTCCTTTGCTTCACTAATCAATGGATTTGACACCACTGTAATTGCAAGCAAGGAGGCTTTTCTGCTGAGTGCATCTGCCACCACATTTTCTTTCCCCAGCCGATACTTAATTTCAAAATCGAATTCCTGCAGGGTCTGCATCCATCTCCTTTGACGCTGTTGAGATCCCTTTGGGTGAAGATCCACTTCAGACTTTGATGATCTATCTCATCAAGGTGAACCTTTGTCCCAAAAGATAATGTCTCCACAACTTCAGAGCATAAACTACTGAGAGTAACTCCAAGTCATGGACGGCATAATTTCTCTCATATGTTCTGAGTTTTCTAGATTCATATGCCACTACATGACCTTCCTGCATAAGAGCACCGCCTAAGGCAAACCCACTAGTATCAGTCAAACTACCTCAAAGGGTTTGGTAAAATCTGACAACTTAAGGATAGGGTTGGTTACTAAGGCTGTCGTCAGCTTATCAAAGGCACTCTGACACATTGCAGTAGTCCACTGAAAAAGTGTACTCTTCATGAGAAGGCTAGTTAAAGGGGATGCTATCTGAGCATACCTCGGTATAAAGATCCTATACCATCCGGTTAATCCTAAGAATCCTCTGACTTCCTTTACTATCTTGGGTTCCGACCATTCTATGACTGCTTGGATCTTTGCGGGGTCAGGAGAAATCCCATCTTTTGACACTATGAATCCCAAGCATTCTATCTAGTCAACAAAGAAAGAAAACTTGCTCTTTTTTGCAAAGAGTTAGTGTTTCCTTAGGATTTCGAGGACCTTGCGCACATGATCTTCATGATCTGCAGCATTCTTTCAGTATACCCAGATATCATCAAAGAAGACAAGAACAAAATCATCCAAGTATTCTCTGAGAATATCTTGCATAAGACGATTATATATCGCTGGGGCATTAGTCAATCCAAACGGCATGACTGTGAACTCATAATGCCCATAGCGAGTATTGAATGCTGTCTTCGTGATGTCCTGTTCCTTGATTCTGATCTGGTAGTACCCAGATTTGAGATCTCATGATCTACTTCACTTCAAGGAACACATCTGCATACTCACTTAACCACTCTGGTTCTTTAGCCTTGCATTTTATGTCTGCTGGATTCATCTTAGCAACATAAACAGCTTTCCTCTTTCTGAGCCCTTTTAACAATTTAGAAGCCTTGACTAATTGCAGCACTGGGGATCCAAAAATTCCAGTTCCTTGAACTTTATTCTCGTGAAGGTCAAGGAAAGAGATGGTTCCTTTGTAACAATGAATGTCAGCTTGATTCTTGTGGAGCCAATCCATTCCAAGGATTCCATCATAGACTCCCCAAGGGTACAACTCTGAACCTGCACTCTATTACGTTCCCATCTAGACTAAATGAATAAGGTCTCAAGGTGTGTGAAAAGAATCTTTCCATTGGCCAATTCCACTTGCATAGGTTTTCTTGATTTTTGATTTAGGACTAAGTTACGCAGACATCTTGGGGAAATAAAAGAATGAGTACACCACCTGAATCAATGAAAAGCTTCAATTACTTACTCTGGTACTCTGCTGGAGTCTGGAGGACTGAGAATTGACGATTCTACCCCTGTACTCAATGGTGGCGGCATAGATCTGTCCTTTTTCTTCCTTCACTTTCTCAACTATAATGACGGCTCTAGCTCTGCTGCAGTCTGAGGTGGAACTCTCTCTCTTTGGTTTTTCCAATTCTGGGAGAGGGAGTTCTGAGACTACTTTGCATGGAGGCTGCAGGCTAAGCTGGCACTCTTCTGGGGTTGCCTGATTTTGGTGAGGAGGTCCCTGATTAGGGACTAATACGAAGGAGTCTGTCTCTGAATTCTAGGACCCTCGCTTCCTTGGCCCACAAAAGGAGATGGACAATCCTTGAGCTGGTGCCCAAACCCCTGACATCCGAAGCACCTGTTCTCACTTCTAAGCTCTTCCCTTTGCATTCTTGAGAGAGCCAGAGTTCCTAAGAAAGTACTTCGAGGGAAAGGTCTTCCTTCATTCCTGAAGCTTCCCGTCTCTAGATTCTGGTTGCAACCTTGGTGTCTCTTTGGAGGTGGAAGGTTGGAAGAACTTCCTGGTGTCTAGAATCTCTTGAAGGATGAGGGAGCTGGCTTTGGCGGGACTTTTACGATGAAGGCTTTGGCGAAGTCCTTCGCCATTCTGACAGCTTCTGCCATGGACACTCGCTTGGCATTCTTGACCAGTGTGTCTAAGGGTTCGTTCATTCCCTGAATGAACCTGGCGATGAGTTGCTCTTCGTTTAGAGGTGGTGAATACTTGAGGAGAAGAGCAAATGCCTATTCTTCGATGGTTTTGCTCCCCTGGTTCAACTCTAAAAATTCATTCATCTTGGTTTCTAAAAATCCGGGGGGACAAAATCTCTTCCTTAGATAGGCTTTAAGATCATTCCAGGATTGGGTATTTCTATCCAGATGGTTGGTGTCACAATGGTTTCTCCATGCCACCCTAGCTGTTTCCAGCCTGGTAAAAGAGCCATTTTGCTCCTCTCATTGTAATCGGTGACATCAAAATACTCCTCCATTGCTTCAACCCATTTCTCTACAGCTTCACCCAAGTTCTCTTCTTCACCTTTGAAGAGTCCTAGGCTGATTTCTATGAAGAGCCTTGCAAACGTCGGGGGTCAAGCTCTTCTTCATCAGTGAGAGGGTCTGGCTAACGGCCACGGTTCCCTCACCTCATGATTCTGCCAAAAATAATATATTATTAAATTTTATATAACATGAAATTTTTCCACCAAACATTTCTTTATTTATATAAAGGTTGCAATATGTACATAGAGCAGCTTGACTCTAGAAGTCAAAATCTCCTCGAGAGACACATAAGACGACGGTATTGTGGGCTATAGCCATGCCCTGATTACAAATGTTCCCTTACTGCTAAGGGAGCTACTATCTTCTCCTTAGGAATAAAGCGACTAAAGAGTCTGTAGATTAGTAGAAAAGTCTAAAATTTCGAGGCATCGAGTGATATAAAATAATACCATATATCACTTTCAGCCTCATCAGAATCATGGTTAATGAGAGATTCTGCATCAGCATTGTACGCTGGTCGCAAGAGGCGTGAACATACTGCCCTCTTGTGCTGCCGTCTCTCCGCTAGGTCAAGGAAATATAGATCCTCGAAATGGCCACGAGTCTGGCTCGGCTCATTCAAGAGATGAGATGCTCGAAGGCGAACGCAGTCATGTCTTGTGAGACTGGGTGAGGTCGGGAACACCAGATAAGTGTGGAACTTCCATCTATAAAACCAAATTCTTTGATTAAAATTCTTCATTAATGAAGCTTAAGTAATGAAAATACAATATGTAAATGCTCTTTCTGAGTTTTTATTATAAATTTCTGATAAGAATTCATTTTTCCTTTATTAGCTTTCAACAAATCTCTGATACCAGTTGTGAGACCCCCGCCCCCTCCATGGTGCCCCCTCCGCGGTGTCCCCTCCGAGGACACTGGCGACGACGAAAGCAGCGTCAGTCTCTCGTGCGCGGGGCAGGGATCCACACTCGGGGCGTCGCCCACCACGAATGTCCGGACAAGAGACTAGTCTGGCAACTCCTTCGAAAACCGAGCCCGAAAAAACTTCCCTCACCCGGAAGGCACGGGCGATTCCTCCAGGGAAAATCTTCTAATGGAAGAATTAATCTAACAGGTCAAAGTCTTAACTATTTAAACTGATCCCACCGAACCTGAAGTCACATGGTCAAATCAAAGAAGAAGAGACTTACACTTGGTCCATAGAATCACCGCTTTTTTTCTCCTTTAATGAGACACAGCCGTTGATTCCCTCCCATAGAACAAGGGTCTTCTTAGGACTTAATCTAACTAACGTAACTAATCGTAACTTAATAGTATCACAAGAATCCCCCGATCCAGCCTACCCCAACTGGCCCATGGGTTAGCCAACCACCCGACCATTGTATTGGTGGGATTCCTTTTAAGGATTTGGTTATGTTTTGCCCGAGTACCGAGGAAAAGAGTTCCCAGGTCCCCTAACATTTCATGCAAAAATTAAGGTAGGCATACAATGTACACACACCCAATATGAAATTGCCATTATAACAGAATCGGTTGTCTTTAAAACAATCCTTCAATAAAAATCATAATATTATTGATCATCATCCTCCAAAATTCTGAGTCCATTATATTACAAAATATGTCATCTGGACTCTCCGTTGTTGAAGACCAGCTGGCCAACCAATGAGATCCAATATCAAAATTTGATTCCCAAAAGTCATTCTTTTAGTCTATCCGAATCTTCCTCGACGCACGCATGGGTGTTCTAGCAACCGCGAGCCCATGCATCACCTGGTCAAAACCCTCCAAGATCCTACATAGGTGTCCTAGCACTTCACTCAGGGACCGCTTCGTCGTTCCTCGCCTATCGTACCGGAAGCGTACCATTTTAACCATACCAAGGCTGGTCAAGACCTCGGCAGGCTTTATCGCGAGCAGCGTCCTCCTCGACGACTCTCCGCCAGCTGTGCAACGAGCCTCTTCTTCGATTAAACACATACCAAATGCTTCCTCTAGCATTCTAGCATAAAATTGTCTTTTAAAAGAAAACAGAGGTTCTATGCAAGTAAAATTCCCAGTTTAAGATTGGTTCCATAAAACCCTTTTTCCTTAAGCCCTAATTTCATAATGAGAATCCTTGATCTCTCATCAAGATAATTTACCCATCATTTGAGTGACTATCCAACTAGATTCTTGGTGATTTCGATCAAGGGAGAACTAGTTAATTCAACGATACTCCATTATTTGTATTAATACTCCATTCTTTGTATTAATAACTGAAATCGGTCACTCATGAGATTTTTGCTTGATTCAGATCGAGAGATAGACAAGTAGTTTGTTGACCATCTCTCTCATAGTCATGGTCTAACTAAAATCATTCAGTTTCGTTCTAGTTTGATTCTAAGGATTTTCTTCAGAGATAAACATCTACTCAGCTTCTAATCGTAAGGAAATTCCAACTTTGTGAATTTCTTTCTTCTTAACCATAATAGATTAAGAATTGATTTTATATGAGAATATCGAATTTTAATAAAAATACTCTTCTTCTATTTAATCTAATTTTGGATAAATACCAATTCAATGATTTAACCACATAAAATATCTAAAGATATTCTTTCTACGACTTAATTTATCAACCTTAACTCCCTAGATGAAATTATGATAAAAATTCCTCTTTTGTCACACCAAAAATTAATTCAAATATTTCTCTACTTAAATATCATAAAAATTCTTCTTTTAACTAAATACAACTATCCATTTTTTTGAATAAGCTTAAAGTTTCTCTTTTCCTCATTTAATGATTGGATTTTAATTGTCGTGGAAATTCTTCTTTTATCATAAAATAAATTTTAATTAAAATTTCTCTTTAAATTAAAAATAATAATCATTATTCGAAGTATACCAAGAATTCTACTTTTTCTATTTAAATGATTGAATTCTAATTATGATGATAATTTCTCTTTTATAATTTAAGTTTTCTCATGTATAAAAATAAATTTAACTAAAACTTCTCTTAAAATTAAATAAAAATATCTATTAATTTAAATATGACAAGAATTTCACTTTTATCATTTAAATGATTGAATTCCAAATATGATGAAAATTTCTCTTTTATCATTTAAGTTTTCTCATGCATAAAAAAAATAACTAAAATTTCTCTTAAAATTAAATAAAAATATCCATTAATTTAAATATGATAAGAATTTTACTTTTATCATTTAAATGATTGAATTCTAAATATGATAGGATTTTCTCTTTTATTATTTAAATTTATTCATTAATAAAATAATCTATCTAAAATTTCTATTTAATTTTAAGTAAAAAATATTCATTATTTTAATATACAAAATTTTCTCTTTCCCCATTGAAAAACATAGATCTTCATTATCATGAAAATTTCTTTTTTTGCATAAAAATAAAATTACTAAAAATATCTCTTTTTCTCGAATTAATTATTTAAATATAAACACTAAAAATTAGTTTTTCATGAATGTAATGAAAATTATTCTTTTAGCATAGGGTAACTAATCGTAGAATATGATAAGAAGTCCTCTTTTTACATTATGCATAAAAATAATTTATGTATTAATTTTCTAAAAATTTTACCATAGCTCCACTGCTATTACTGATAATTTTTAATAGTTTCTAAAAGAATAAGACTTAATAATACGATTATGATAGAGTAACTATCATTCGGACCTAAATCTAATTTATGAAATTCATCATAATTTTATAATAATTTTATTAGTAAAAGCATTAAAAAAAGTCATTTTCTAACCTCTAGCTTAACTAGAGGTTAGAAAATGACTTTTTGATCTTTAAAGTGAGAATTTATCAATGAGAAGCATCATTTGAATAAGAATTGATCATAGAAATAAAAGAGAGATATACATAAAAAGTATCCTAATTAAGCATAAATGTAAACTTTTTGTGATTAATCATTTAGAATTCTTTAGAAAACTTAATTTGCATTGAAAAACCATTCATTTGAAACTTCTCAAGCTTGAGAGGGGTTGAGAAGTGAAAACATTGAGAATATTAGAGAAAAAAATCATAAAATTACATCTTACCTCTTGATTTACTTGCTTCTCTATCTTAGAAGGAAGCTCCCAACCATTCAATTGGTTAGTGTGTTGAGAGGAAAGTTCCAAGGATGGTTGAAGAGAGAGAGAAGCTCCAATCTCTCTAAAATGTAGAGGATTTTTAAGGGATAATAAAAAATATGCTTATTTTAATGTAATACTGGCATGATCTAGTTTACATATGAGAATACAAAAGAATGAGGGTCTATTTATAGATGAGGTAGGCCACTAACTGAGTCCAACTAAGTTCTAAAATTTTTCAGATTCAATTTGGCTGAATTTAGATTTGGATCAGTTTAGCTCCCATTTTGATCTAGTTTCATTCAAGAGAGAGGAGAGATAAAAATATCTTAATATTTTTAAATTAAAAACTCATCCACATGTGTGAAATAGGTGCCTACCTCAAAGTCTCCCCCTCCTTACCAAGGTGTCAAAAATGTATCATTATTCTAAAATATCTCATATTTTAAGTAATATCTCATAGTTTTTAACTAATAAACCTTGTACTCGATCAACTCTTCATCTTATGTGAGCATTTACTCATTTTTGGGTATTTTCTTTTATTCATTGGATTTATCTCATCCCAACACTTGGATTAATCTTATTGGTCCATAAGAATCTTAATTGAATCATAATCTAAACATTTTAAAAAATCTTGACCCTTAAGCTAAGGTCTTTTAAATCATTTTTAATTGATTCCTAATGCACCTTAGAGAATTTATTTTAAACTTCTGTTTTAGCAAAATATTTTTTTGATATTAGGAGAATTTGTTTATCCAAAAATATCTCAATATTGAATTATCTCTCTAGAATTTTTCATCTCTAACCAAAAATAAAGAAAAATAATATTTTCTTGTATTCAAAAATAGGAAATGATTACAGGGGATTGAAGTAAAGCTTATTCATTATTCAGGCTGAGGAGAAATAAGGATAAGCAGATGCACAATGCTATGTATTCACAAAACAGGTCAGCTATATAGTACATGATTATGCATTAGTAATGTGCTATATAGCTCATACTGATTGCTATCTAGTACATGTGAGCTATATAGCACATGCACAGTGCTATTTATGAATCTTAGACTCATGCATCATTGTACAAATGCTATATAATTGGTTCAGTGCTATATAACTGGTTGAGTGTGTTGTAGAGAGTGCTTTATATAGTACATGGTTATGCAATAGAACCCCAGGCTTTAATGATGTGTGCTATATTAGGGGTGGTCATTGAACATGTGCTATGTAACTGGTTAACTGTGCTATATAGCTCGTTAGTGACTGCTACATGGCCATGCCAAATAGCCCTGGAGTTAGTAGTCAATGTGGTATACCAAGGTGTTGTGACTATATAGCACAAAGATGGTACAATGATAGTGCTGCATAAAACAATGATATGCATCATATCTCTATGCTTGAGTGATCATGTGATTCTTTCAGCTATATAGCCCGTGCACAGTGCTATTTGTGAATCTTAGACTTATACATCATTGTACAAATGCTATATAACTGGTTCAATGCTATATAACTAGTACATGGCTAGGTTTTAATGATGCGTGCTATATTAGGAATGGTCATTCAACATGTGCTATGTAATTGGTTAACTATGCTATATAGCTCGTAGAGAGTTCTATTTACTACATGATCATGCTATATTAGGGACGTTCATTCAACATGTGCTATGTAATTGGTTAACTATGCTATATAGCTAGTAGAGAGTGCTATTTACTACATGATCATGCTATATTAGGGATGGTCATTCAACATGTGCTATGTAATTGGTTAACTATGCTATATAGCTCGTAGAGACTGCTATTTACTACATGATCATGCTATATTAGGGATGGTCATTCAAATGTGCTATGTAATTGGTTAACTATGCTATATAGCTTGTAGAGACTGCTATTTACTACATGATCATACAAAATAGCCCTCTGCATTAGTCAATGTGCTATACTAGGGTGTTGTGAGCTATATAGCACAAGGATTGTGAAACATGAATGCTATAGAGGACACTCATATGCACCACAACTACTTGCTTGAGATATCATGTGCTATATAACTAGTTACATGAGCTATAGAGAACATGCATTGTGCTATGAATGGAGAACACGTGTGTTTTATTATCATGAAACTTCATTGAGCAGGTGCTAGGTAGTAGTGCATAACTTGTAGAGAGTGCGTGGTCATGCTCATGGCTTGAGACTTCAATGACATACTATATCACGAGTAGTAAGAGCTATATAGCACAAGGTAGTATATATCACGGGTAGTGTGAGCTATATAGCATTCTTCAATGAGTAATCCATGACCCCTACACCATGATATGCAAGACATGAATAACAAACTACACTCTTATCCACACAGTGGTGGAGGTATGTACCTGAGAGAATATCCAACAAGTGTATCGGATGTTTGATTGATTTCTTGTAGCCAGTTCGAAGCCGACAAACATCTTTCTTGTTTGGAGACACCCTTGTATGCTCTGTCCAAAATTTCACTACTATTTCCTTAACCTCTTCAGTCAGCCTAGAATGGGAAATCTTTCTTTTACATTCCAGTGGCAATGGAGAAGCCTGAGCATCACTACTAGCTCTACTTACCGTAGCATAAAGGTTTCTTAGGTGAATGTTAAAAAGCTTTGCAACTTCTTGAAGAAGGGTGAGTTCTTTGTCACCATATCTGAAAATGTGATTTAATCCATGAACAAGCATTGTTAGAGTGCTGCGCTTCAAAAATAATTCATCCGAGGATCGTGGAGTCTTCAACACCTGTAATGAGCTACTGATTGCAGAGACCAAAAGAGAGAGAGACTTTTTGATTTGTCCTCTGTATATGGTAGAATCTGTTCATTACTGAGGACTTGCTTAAAGATATCTTCCCTATCATTTTTCTCGTAAGGTTTTAGCTCTGTCAAAATGTGCTCAACTAGGTGCTCTACACTTTTTTGTTTCCTTAATTTAATGTCTTCCTCATTGTCTATGACCTGTGATTGGTTCTGTAACCGACGCCTTTTTCGATACTCCCTCTTCGTAAAAGCTTCATACTTTTTGACTGCATCCTGTTCATCTTCAGTGAGAAGCTAATTTCTTCTTGAAGAATGGGAACATGCTTGAAATGAAATGGAATGTGCCTGTGAAGAGTTGCTTGCAACCATCAAATGCGCAACAGAATATCCTTCCTGATTTGATGGCTCTATTCTATCTTCTCTGCCTTCCATTAAACAAAACCAAGAATAGATATGGAAATAGCCTCAAGCAGATATGGAAATACCCTGTTAATCTGTGTCAAGGTTGTTAGAGACGTCAGAGGCGTTTGGTATGAGGCGGGTATGGTACGCGCCTCGAAAGACTCGTATTTTTTAGAGACGTTGTGTGAAGATTTTTTAAAACCTCAAACTCAACTTGTACATGTGTACATGAGTGATGTTCCGTATTGTGGTAAAGTCATGGGAGCACTCATTGACTCAGTGTGGTTGTGCATGGCTACGTGTGTGTATGATGGTCATGGAGGGAAGGTAGTATCAAGGTTTTGTGCAAAGCATCTTCATGCTCAAGTTTTGCAAAATGAGGCATATACTAAAGGCAACCTAGCTCAAAATCTTGAAAATGCATTTTTAAGAATGGATGACGAGGAGTGGACGCACGTGGAGTTTGAAGCAAATAAAGAAATATTCAAACACAAGGATGGCGGGCGTGGTGGTTGCCAAATGCAGGGCGTCGTTTGAGGAGTTGCCCGATATTGTTAGAGGGAGTTTTTCTTGTTGGCGGTGACTAGTGGCAAGGAGGGAGAGAATATTGCTGCCGGCGCCAGAGTTGGTGTGTTTGGCGCAGCTGCTGGTAGCACAGCAGAGGAGGATAGAGGGTGGCATCCACTGTAGAAAAACAGCGAAGGAGCAAGGGTGGCGTCAACTGCAGCGAAGCCAAAAAAGAAGACGGTGGCGTCAACTGCGGAGAAGCAGTGAAGGAAGAGATAGAGGGCGTCGACTGCAGAGGAAGAGAGAAGGGCGTGGATTGCAGAGAAGCAGAGATAGAAGGTGGCGGCGACTGCAGAGGCGAGGAGACAGAGGAGGATGATGAGAAGTGGTGGGAGGCAAGCCGGCCGTGGCTATCTCGAAGAAGAATAAGACGAGGGGGCAGTACCCACGGAGGCTGAAGAGAGAAGGAGAGCGAGCAGCTGGAAGAGACTCGAGCGCAGGAGCATGAGTTGCTGTGGGCTGGAATGAAGGACGATGCAGGGGCAATAAAGGTGGAGGCGAGTTGCTGCTGAGAGGAAGCCTTCTGAGAAAGGCCGACAACTGTGTGGTTATTCTCTTGAGAGCTCGTGTGTTGCAACCGCAAAACACATAGATAGATGGCTGGGGTTTGGTTCAACAGAAGCGAAGCTACAAGACATGGTGATAGGAAATGTAGAGGAAAGGTGACTGGAAGGTGTTTGAAACCCGGCGTTGTGTGACGGTTACCAAAGCATGTAGGAAGTGAGGAGTTCAGTAGGAGGCGTGTAAGTTACTACAGGCCAAGAGAGGTGAACAAACAAGAAGGATGGGTTGCTTGAGAGCAGCGAGAGCCTGAATATCAGGCTGAACTGTGATGTGTATGCAGAGGGAAGCTCTCAGGCGACAGTTGTGCTTGTTCCAACAAAAGAGGCAGCTTGTGAAAGGGAGTCGCTGTGCTGAGGCAAAAAAAACAGGCTGGAGCCTATGTGTTGGGCCCAAAGGAAGAAGCAAGCTGGAGCAAATGTGGGCTGCCAAGAAGCGCAAAGAAGAGAATTAGTGTGAGGATGTCGGTTCTTCAGGCTACAGTCTGGGTAGAAGTGAGCATGCCGTGGAGAGTTTGTTGCTGGTTGTGAGGCAGTTCATGTTTAGAGGAAATCAAGGACATAGGGATGCCAAGCTTGGAGGTGGTGTGCAGTTTGCATGGGCTGAAAGATGCTTTCTGGATACCAAAAACGAGGAGCCTTGGAGGTCGGTTGCCACGTTTTGCTGAGAGCTGGTTGAAGCACTTCTTCACATCATCAAGGCTAGCCATGTTATATGTGGTGAGGTGGCTGTAGACAAAGATATATTGAAATTAAGTTTTGTTCATGCTCTTGGGTCTGGTGTTCTGGGTGTGTTTGTATCAGTGTGTGGAAGTGTGACACTCTATAAAGGCATATACAGCTATACCGCTTCCGTGTCATCACTTTTTGGTGCCTCCACAGAGGAAGAAATTTCCTTCGGTTTGTGAAAGAAGACAAGGGTTTGTGTGAAGAAGGATTGAAGAGATGGCTCAAGATTTTCCAGAGTATTGGGGATTGCCACAGGAGAGTGCAATCAGGTTTCTGGAAAAGATCGAATTTACAGCTTTGATGAAAGACAGGGCGACCCCAGAGATCCTCTCTCAGATTTTGACTTATTGCTTACAGGGTGATGCAAAAGCATGGCTACAGATATTTGTGACTACACACAGGAATGCTCATCAACAGGATCCTGAGTACCATGTAGCTAGAGCTACATTTTTGGCACAGTTTGTCCATGTGAGGAGTCCGAATGAAGTGTGGAAAGAGTTGTGTAAAATTCAGCAAAGGGATGGTCAGGATGTGGATTAGTATCTGATAGAGTTTGGTAGATTGTGAAGTCTATGGTGTGAGGCTTTGATTCCTGAAGTACCCTGCAGATGATAAAGGGAGACCTGTTTGTGGCTGGTCTGGAGCCGACCCTCCGTCTGAAGGTGGAGCTGAAGAACCTGGATAGCTTTGAGGAAGTTGTCAGAGTTGCTCGAGAGGAGTGGAAGGTGAAGCGTCTGAGGTAGTTGGGAATACAGGAAAAGCCAAAGAAGTTTGTGAAGATGCCAGAGATTGAGAGTATGCATCCTGAAAGAGAGGGTGCTGCTGTTTCTAAACAAGAGGATTCATTGAAGAAAGATGTTCATGAAGCAGTGGAGCTCATGAAGTCTTTAAGTGTGAATTGGATAGAGTTTGCAGGAAGAGGAAGAGGCATATGTGTTATGGGAAGGAAGACTGATGCATCATCTGGTTCTAAAGGAAATTCAGCAGATATTGGAAGAGGGAGAGGGTATCCGAGAGATGTGCAATGCTGGAATTGTGGTGAGTGGGGTCATATCAGTCCGCAATGTGAGAAACTAGCCAAAGCCAATGGTGGTATGTATCAATTGTCTATAGGAATGAATGATAGGGTGATTGACCCTAGTATGCAGATGAAGGATGCAATTCAGCCCAATGTTCGTGAAGTCCGTAGGGTCACATTTGCAGAGCAGGATATGAGACAGATTAACCTGTTGGAAATTGGTGGAACCGGTTGTGTTGTAGTAGTAGAAGGTAATTCATCCATGTCGTCATCCTCTTCTAGCTCTAGCATGAAAAAGTATCCTATCCCTCGCATCGACGAACTTCTTAACAGGCTTCATGGGGCCAAAGTCTTCTCAAAAATAGATTGGAGGTCTAGTTACTATCAAATCAAAGTCAAGGAAGCAAATATACCCAAGATAGCCTTCAATATCCGTTATGGCCTTTATGAGTTTACTGTAATGTCATTCGGGTTAACTAATTCTCCTACAACCTTCAACCGCCTAATGCAAGATATATTCCGTCCTTACTTGGATGAATTTGTGCTTGTTTTCTTTGATGACATCTTAATCTACTCCAAATCAATGGAAGAGCATGAGGAGCATGTGCGTAGAGTTCTACACTTGTTGCGCAGACACAAACTCTATGCCAAAAGAGCAAATGTACCTTCTTTACTCATCAAATTGAGTATCTTGGGTTCATCGTCTCCAAAGATGGCATTTCAGTAGACCCTGCCAAGGTCAAAGATATTCTAGAGTGGCCATCCCCTAAATCACTTCGTGAAGTTCGTGGGTTTTTGGGAATCACGGGATGGTATAAGATTTTTATCAAAGATTATGCCTTGGTAGCTGCACCTTTGACGGATCTTCTCAAGAAGGATGCAAAATAGTGTGGCTGCCAATCCATCAAAATAGTTTTGATCAGCTCAAGGTCATTATTATTTCTGCCCCAGTCCTGAAACTTCCTGATTTCACCAAGGAATTTGAAGTGGTTACTAATGCCAGTATTCTAGCACTTGGTGGTGTCTTAGGCCAAGAAGGAAGACCAGTCGCTTATACTTCCCGTAAGCTGAAGCAATATGAAGCAAATTATGCCACCCATGATTTGGAGCTCTTAGCAGTTGTTCATTGCCTCAAATTATGGAGACATTATCTCTTGGGGGGCAAATTCTAGCTTGTAACTGACCACAAAAGTCTAAAGTGGATTTTCACCCAGCCTAACCTCAACATGCAGTAAAGGAGATGGATTGAAATTCTACAAGAATATGACTTTAACATCAAATTTTGCCCCGGGAAAGATAATGTGGTAGCAGATGCACTTAGCCCCGCAAATCTTTCTTGAGTGCAATTTCAATGCCAAATAATCCCATACTGGTCAAGGTGGAAGAAGTCTCATCTCATGATCTAGATTATCAGAGGATGATGAAGTTAGTAGAAGAAGGGGGGAAATTCAGAGAAAGAGAAGAATCTAATCAAGGGATACTATACTCATGAAGGAAGCCTCTACTTCAATCACAGGCTATGTATCCCTAAGGATCCTGCTTTAAAGAAACTAATCCTCCATAAGGCTCATGATAGTCCTACTGCGGGACACCCAGGCTATGCAAAAACATTAAATGCTGTAAGAGGGAGCTTTCATTGGGCAGGCTTGAAAAATGATGTCCTTCGGTACTTGAAGCAATGTCTCTCATGCGCCAAAGGATCAAAGCTGAAAGGGTCAAGATGCCTGGGAAACTTCAACCCTTGGGGATATTCCCCAAATGAAGTGGGAGTGCATTAGTATGGATGTTGTGACAAGTCTCCCCACTGTTCAAGGAGGATATGACTCCATTCTAGTAGTAGTGGACTTACTTACCAAAGTAGCTCACCTTATACCAGTAAAGAAGACCTTCAAAGCTTTTGATGTTGCTCGAATATTCATCAAGGAAGTCCTCAAACTTCATGGTCTCCCAAAAAGGACAGTAAGTGACCAGGATTCTGACTTCACTTCAAAGTTCTGGTAGTCCTTATTTCAAGCCCTGGGAACTCAACTTTGCTTTAGCACAGCTTATCATCCAGAGACCGATGGCCACACTGAGAGAGTCAATCAAGTAATTGAAGACATTCTCAGAGAATATTGTGGACGGGGTGGATTCAATACCTTCCTCTGGTAGAATTTGCCTACAATGCATCTTATTATTAGAGCATAGGAATGTCACCATTCAAAGCACTCTATGGGCAAGAATGCTTGTCTCCTCTAAATTTCTCTGATCCGACCATAAGAGTTGAGGCATCCAGGAAAATGCTCGAAGAGATGCAAGAACAAACCAAGGCAATCCAAAAGGATATTAAAGCTGCCCAAGATCGACAAAAGCATTATGCTGACACCAAGAGGTCTGAAAGGATCTTCAAGGAAGGAGACAAAGTTCTTCTATGAGTGTGACCCAAACGAAGTTCTCTATCACTTGGGAAATATAAGAAGCTCAGCCCTAGGTATTGTGGTCCCTATACAGTTATCAAGTGTCTAGGTAAAAGTCCCTATAAACTCCAACTCCCAGCCCATATCAAAGTCCACAATGTATTTCATGTAAGTTTGTTAAGACCTTATGTACCCAGTCTCGATCATATTATTGATGATGAACAAGTTGTAATCCCTACTCAAGGAGTCCTTGAATTATAGCCCAGTAGCATCATAGATTCTAGGGAAAGGCAACTCCGAAAATAGAACTCTTGCAGAACATCTAGTACAGTGGAAAGATTACCCTGAAGAGGATGCAACTTGGAAAGATGAATCTACACTCTTAAAGGATTATCCCCAATTCATGACGAGATGAGGACATCTCAATTTCTTTCAGGGGAGAAGGATGTAACATACCCATCTTCATTAATAAAGAAATGTCCATGTAATAGATAAATTTATGAGGTTTTTATGGTTTAAAAATCAATGATTTTATTATTTGAGTCATTTCTACTTAGAATCTTCAAATTTTGAGCCCAAATTTGGAATCTGCGCGTGATTTTACCCTGATATAGGATTTTAGAGCATCCAAAACGGACACCGGATCAAGCTTATACATAAATTTGTCATTTTTTGTTAAAAAGCAACGACCTTTAAACCTTAATAAATGCACGACCGGGCGTCCGATTAATGAATGGTCTGAACCCCAACGACAAGGAGCACCTCCTGGACAAAAAAAAAATTCGTCCCCGGGACGGTCCGGCACGCAAATCGAGGCCGACGTCCCAAATTTAGGGACCCTGTCCCAAAATTTGGACCGTACACACTTACCAAGGTACTCATACGATGGCTGCACAAGAACCAAAGGACGACCGCCCACTGTGTGGTCCACACGTACCGCTACGTGGACACCCATGCTGCCCCTGAGCAGAAAAAAATGCAAGCACTGAGCTATTGGGCTCTAGATTTCTACATATATTCTCTAGCTCAACACTATAACAAAACCTAGGGTAAATTTGGTTCCAAATCTGACCGTTTAACGGGTTTCACTCATCCACTGTGCGAACACATCATGATGAGAAGCCATGGTGAAGGCGTAAAGGGAGGAATAAGCAAGGTGGATAGAAAGTGAGAGATAGATAATGCAATAGAAGTGAATGAAAATAACCCCTACTTATACTTATAAATATAAATTTATATATTATTTCATTAAAACTTTAATAAAGAAATATATTTTTTATTAAAGTTTTAATAAAGTAATATTTATTTCATTAAAACTCCAAAAGCTCCAACACATCCTACATGAGGAGGTAGTCCACCCCTTCAATGGTGATGACACTCAATGAAGCTGGTGGTGGGTCATGACTTTGGGTTTCGTGAGGCTAGATGGATGCAATTTATACTTATGTTTATTATAGTACTTAAAATATCTATAAACTTATATTTATTTTAATACCTTATGTTTATACTTTAGTAAATAAAGGACACTTCAATAAAATATAATAAATAATAAATCATACTTCTATTTCTTATACATATTATTATTACTATTATTATTATTGTATTATATTATTTACAAAGTAACTTATATTATTATTTGCACTTAAGTATATACTTAAAGTTATATTTATTTTTATACTTATATCCATAGACTTAAAATTAATGACACTTCATTGAAATATGAGAAATCATAAATCATATTTATATGTCTAAGATAATTAATTATATTATTATTTACACTTAAATATATATTTATACTTCTATTTACAATTGTACTTACTTATACTTATCTTTATTTTCTTACATATTAATATGTTCAAAACATAGTAGACTTAAAAAAACCACTACAATTTATAAAAATGAAATAAAATTAAATTTACAATATTTTTAGAGAAATAGTTTTTAATATTCACTTAGAAGAATAAAAATTACATAGACTCTACAATGTCAAGGATGTGTTGAGTAACACACTGCTTGCATGTTTTGCAATGTTCACTTCCGCTCTCCCAACCTTCCTACCATCCAACTTGAAATAAAAATTACGAGGGGGATCATTGGACATGAGTTGGATTTCCTGCCTCTTAGAAAACTAAGGGGCCAGTAACTTTCTAGATTAATGCTAAAAGGGTCATGACCCTCCCAAAGAATATTCACATCAATGAGTGCTGAATGCATGCCATCTCGCATGAGTTGGTCCAAGCTGAGCCACTCCCCTCATAAAAGTTGCCACCTCCTACACTTGAAGCCGAATGCACAAAGTTTGTCTTGCAACAAAGTACCTGTCATAAAAAACAAACAACCAACATAAAAACAACAATCAACAATCAACAATAAACATGAAAACATAAAAACAACAACAATCAACGATCGGTGTCTTGCAATGAAGTACTTATGAATAAAAACTATAAACAATCAACAACACTGTATGTGATTCTGCACTCAATGATATCATCATGATGAGTTCTCTTCAGATGCCATGACTCACCTAGTAACTGAGTCATCCAATCCTCAGATGGGCACCTGCATTAATACGTAATCTTAGTTTTCTTTACTACTTCACAGGATCTAAACAAATGTGCAAACAAACTAACTGGAACAAACCAACTTAGATGCACATCTCTAGAGCTTGTGGAGGGATTCATGGTAGCATGAACATCAGTTTTTATCTTTACCCTACATGCTTTTGACATGTCTAAGCTAGGATTATACCATTCTTGGCTAGACAACGGTGGTAGTGGAATGTACTCTAAACTATGTCTCTCCACAACATATGTGGAATCATAAAAGTAAACATTCTGAGATGCCAATTCGATTGCACTCTTATTGTCATAGATCAAGGCACCTATCTCTGCATGTAAAACATTTAGGTTTCCACTTAAGCACTCTACATTTTGCCATTCATGTAGAGTTGATGGATATAAAGCTGCAAGCAACAAATATACTTGTATTAAAACATGCTTGGACTCAAAGTACAGGAACACAAAGCACAGAGATATAAACTTACTGTTAGGCTTATGTCTCGCACTGAAGTTGTCATGATGCACTCAAATCTCTTTATGCATATAAACATGCTGAATGAAAGCCTCTATTATTGTACCATTGGTGCATCTCCTGAACTCTTTGATTCTACCTTTCCATTGTTTGTTGGGGTCTATTACATCTTTGAGCTTGACCTTGAAACTCACACGAGTACTTGGTCTCATTAAAATCCAATTTAACTTACTGTATTGATTAGGGATCCAATTACCTTCATCATCTCTCCTATTAAACACCTCCACTGTGGTGTAGAGAAGATTATAAGCAACAAATAAAGATTAAAACAACACGAAATAAATAGCAACTTACTACTTTGATTTGCACAATCTTGTTGCTCACAACCTTGCTCCTGTGAAAATAAACAACAACACATCAAGACAAAACATAAACAAACCTATCTTACATCAAGACAAAACGTAGACAATCCCTAAACATATGATCATTACTCATAAGAATTTGATGCCACTTTAGATCAAGATAGCTATTTGTGGCGCAAAGAAAAGAAGGTTCATGTGAGAAAACGTACATAACTCATAGAGGTTTTGTCCAAATGAGATGAAATTTTATGAGGAGAGAGCTATGGTGGAGAATAACATACCTGTAAAATTTTGTGAAGAAAGAACTAGAGTTGCAGAAGACATGGCAAAATTAAATTTCGCTAAAAAAGGGGGGGGGGGAAATGAAAAGGTAGTGAAATGCAAAAGGAGGGAAAGTAAAAAGTCAAACATAAAAAAAGAGAAAAAATAAAATTTGGTTTTCAAACTTCCATGTGCTGACCACAAGGTACATCTAACATGAAGCATATGGAATCTGACATGAAATCTGACATTTCTCTATATTTTTATGATATTATGGACTCTATTATTTTATTGTCTTAAGAGATTTGGGCAAAGATATGACAAAAAGATCAATGTTACATAGATCTAAAATCCCATGTCTCTCATTGGTTAGGCTAATCTTTTTTTATTCACTCCTTACGGGGAAAAATGGAGAGTCCATATTTTTCCTAATGTACCCACCCCCAGCAAAGCCACCTATGAATATAGTGAAACAACCTGCCATTACAATGCTATAAACATGTATTGCATGGGTATTTTCTTATTGCCATGCAAACACACATATAATGTTTTATAACATTATGCCTTAAAGAAGAGCTGTGCTATGTGCTATGTTGTTCACAATAAGTCTTGTTAGTTTCCAAATAGCTGGTCATGGTGTACCAAACAATAAATCTTGTTAGCTACCAAACGTTGGCCATGTGTTATGTTGTTCACAGCAAATCATGTTAGCAAATAGATAGTTATGGGGTGCTAAGATAAAGTAACTAAGAGCCCACTCAAATGTATGTATAGTGTTCCTTAAAACAATCGTATTGGTCCCAGTTAGTGATGATATCACTTTTTGTTTGCAGTGGTAGTACTGCTTTACTAGCACTACTAGCACACTATTTGCAATGTTAGTTGTGCTTACTAGCACAACTAGCAATGCTAATAGGGCTTACTAGCACAATTATCAATGCTTAAAGTGCTTACCAGCACTCTTGGCAATGTATCAACACTAATACAAACAATGAACACACTCTCATAGATACAAGTACATGTGTGTGTGTACCTAATATGTTTGGTCGCATATGTGAGTGCACAAAGACACAAATTCACATGCATAAACACATTGTGTGTGGGCACGCATGTGCACGCGCACACACACACACACACACACACACACATCTCCATATGTTTTACGAGGGATTGTGGATGCAAATTACACATGTTTTTATGTTGAAAACTCCTATTGTGCACCATTCATTATTTTATATGCATGAGTTGCTATCACTACCTTTATGCCTTAATGCAATGCAGGATAAGTGGACATGAGATAATTTGTCGGGAGAATAGGCAATATACCCATTGAAAGTTGAAGCAATGCTTAGAGGTTCGTCCCCCATTAAAATTTTCATAGGTAAGTTAACATGAAGGAGACTAAGGCAAGTTAATATGAAGGAGGCTAAGGTTACCCATTGAAAGTTGAATGGAATAAGTTGAAGCCATGCGTAGAGGTTTGTTCCCCATTAAATTTTTCATAGTAGGTAAGTCAACATGAAAGAGGCTAAGGCAAGTTAACATGAAGGAGGCTAAGGTTACCTTGATGAAAGCAGGCCCCAAGACACAACTTGGATATACATAGTCACAACTTCACCTCATGCATGCTTTCAATCTTAAAATGTCACCTATCTAGTATAGTGTAGCGTTCAAAAATATTGAATTTACATCTCGATGGACCCCAGATGCCTTATCCAAATTCATCAACGGCACCATGCCCTTGTGTTGAGGATGCAAGAATATGTATTTGGACAGGTTCAATTATGAGATTCAAGTCACACCAATGGGTAAGCGTGTGCGCCTTGTAAGCTATGGTGAAGAAGTTGGCGGTCTTTGTTTTGTTGATGTGGAGGTAAGTGGAGGGAATGAGGTGGTCAGGGCGAGAGTTATATTTGAGCAAGGATGACCGAAGGATGCTGATTGGCACGTGCTGATTGGCTTTGAAGTAGGTGATGTAGGAGGCCGAGAAAATGAAGTCGTGGGTGCTCACGTAGAGATGGACACAAACTTGTGAAGCTCCTGCCGGTGTGTTGCGTGTCTTCTTTCCTAGAGCACGTCCGAGAGGACTTTGGCGACTGTGTTGTGCATGTAATGGTAGGTGGTTGTAATACTACACGGGATGGGCATGGGAATAGAGAGTGGGCGTTCTATGCGAAGTGTAGGGTGTGGTAGGTTGAAGACATGGTCTTTTAGAAAGTAGCCTTCCTCCCCACCAGCAACGCTAGTGCCATCCCTTTGGAATGTCTGTCTTATGGGGGTTTTGATAGAGACGCCCTCACTCTCCGTGTGAAGCCCAGGAGGGCAAAGTTGAGAAAGAACGCCATAGCCAGGTCATTACGCACAGGCTGGGAGTAGAGATGTGCAACTCATCGGATAGTAGTCTACTCCCTCACTATTTCCCTCACCAAAAATAACACAACAAATACATCACCCTCCTGTAACAAATCTGTCAGGTCATCATAGCTGGCCACCATGAACACATGACCTGTGTGCTC